>NW_024582468.1:267999-341437 GCF_018398535.1 Haplochromis burtoni
GTTCTGTCACAATTAACACAATCACCATTACATCATTATATTATGCACAGAATTTCTAATTCGAATGTTAACTTAAATTAGTAACATAGCATGTTTCCGGTAAGCTTAGCTTTAATTGAGGTTTAAGTTGCAGATGATATACCGGGGCTTTAGACATGTTTTATTATGATGTTCTACCGAAGCAATATGCAAGGTAAAGGTGTACAGGAGGAGCAATTAGAAGCTACCGTTGCTTATTGTATTAACCAAGCAAGACAATTTATAGCATTTTTAATGTCAAATGATGTTAGCACGACCTGCTCCGTTTGTAGCGCGTGCAAGCGAGACAAAAAAGGCACGAGCGTACCTGCTTGTAACTGTAACCACCCAGGCTAGTATTAGCTATCGTTAGCCTGTTGAGTCTGTTTTGTTATTAAACCACTAACAGATTATATCATCCATATCTGGCTCAAAAAGGATACTTGCTGGACGGATCTCTGTGTGGACGTATCAGGCGACTGAGACTCCTTCAGCAGCTGTAAAATTTGTTGAAGTCCTTGCTCGTCTGGTTTCCACTCACACTCCATCTTGCTGCTGCGGATAAAGAAATAACATAAGCTCAGACAGAGGACTTGTCATCGAACGCCTCACTAATGCTGCTCCCTACGAGGCGGAGTGATTTTGGATAGGAAAAAAAGGCTTTTACCTGTTCTGGCTTTGCCGTGCTGTGCAGTCGACTTTCTGCTGAAATGTGAACGTCTGTTTGGGTTTTCAGACATGGGCCTTACACGGCGAGTCGACCCGTTTTCTCCCAACCCAAGCTGAAAAAAAGCTTCGGGCTACGGTCTGGCGTCGCATATAACTGGCTACATCGTCAGCTGACACGGAGCTGGAGGGTCCTAGTGCGCCACAAGTTTTTTTTAAGCCTAAATAGTCTAACTAAAGATGCTTTTTTACAGGAGGAAGATAACTAGAAGGACCAAACATGTTTACATATATCTATTTAGTCTTATCATTAAAGACAATACGAGGTTGCCCTTTGTTCAGAGAAGGTAAAGAGACGCTGTAAGAGGGAAACTATACTGAAAAATCTGGGAAATGCCGAAGCTTTTCCTAGATTTCCAACGGACATGAAGGCAGCACAGATCGTGACACTGGCTATGAAATTTCCATTTTATATTTCAAGAAAACAGCTCCATCTTCAGGCTATATTTTTTATCGAACAAATTCAACAGCATTTACCCTGTAATTTTAACTTAGCTAGCAGCATCAGTTATAATAGGCATTTTTGAATCGCAGTTAAATAAAAAAACAAACAAAGACATGTAGCCTAGGCCGTTATAAATATCAGTGAATTAATAATTAATGAAGAAAACATAAAAAACATAAATACTGAAGCATACGCCAGTTTCGTAAAATATATTACTTTATTCTTCAATAAATATATAGAAAGTAGCCTACATGTCTGCTTAAAATGTTCCTATTCAAAGGAAAGAACAGTAGTTCTGAACCATTTGTTCCACTAGATGGCAGCACACAGTAGAACTGCGTCTTCTCTGCCTTCAAGGTTAGATGAAGAAGTGAGTATTGCAGTCAGTGCGCTGCTGCCTCCCAGCGTACAGCAGCTAGTAGATTGGTCTGTCTATAAAATACATCTGTGTCCCCCCTTTTTTTTTTAAAACTAGTGGGTAGTTATTTCTGTTAATATTTATATTTTTTCGGATGTTTAACAAGGACCACACGACTAAGCCCGAGAAGAACCGAGGAAGTGTGAGGCTTTAGAGTTTTTGGCAATCCTTTTGGGCTGCCTTTACTCTGCTTTTATTATCGGCTGTTTTCCAAGAAGGGATTTTTTTCGGCGACCCGAGGAAACATGAGCTTTCTTTTGTGAGTTACAACCTTTCGATACACGCTTATTTTGTCTCGCCATTTAGCTTCGTGTTTGGGAAATGCCAGCTTTGCTGCAACAGCTAGAAAGTTAGCTAGCCGTAGCGTTTCAAGGGCTTAGACTATTTCCTGGACGTACCTCGGACTGCTGATTCGCATTATTTTCTGTAGCTTTCACTACACTTTCAAATTGTAATCAATACTAATCGCATATTCATCAGTACTTTAAGGCTAGTGATTACAGTTGACCAAAAGAGAAATTTCACCTACTTAGAACAGGTCCGCTGACAAATTGCCTCGAGAGAGATGGAGGGTTTTGATTGTGACTTGGATATTTGCTGGTGTAAACACTTTGATGCCACTAGCTAATCTAACACAGCACTGCTACCGCTAAACGCAGCAAAGTAACACCACAGTATGTCGTCGATATTTAGCCAGCTATTAAAATAATGTCTGTTTGAGGTAAGCTGAGAAACGTCAGACACACCTACTCTGATAGTTTGTAGTTAGATTGAAGAAGATGAGGTCTAGATTTACTATTGTTGTTGTCATCTTAATTTTTGTGTACTTGGTATATATGGGGAGGCTCGAAGGAAATGGCTAATGAAGAACAACAGTATCCTGATAATGGCACATACTTATTTTGAATTACAGAAATGCTACAGGATATTTTGGGTCGAATCTTGCCATTAGAGGATGCTCTAATTAAACATTTCTTTTGTGTGTCCAACCCATGCTGTGAGGACTCACAAATTCTTGTTTAATGGGGCAGTGAGATCAACTGAATACAGTACCTCTACAAATAGCCTCATTATACAGAGAGGGGCCACACTGTTCACACACACCCACTTACATTCTGCTAAACTCAAACGAGCTTAAGCTCCCTTTGACATCTTTTTAAGAAAGTCACAACTTTTTTTTGAAAGGTCACCTCACATTAGTTTTCGGGGACCTCATGATTTCTTATCATATCTTTCTGTCTTTTTGTTTATTCTACCTTTTGTCTTCCGGTTTTATGTGTGACTCACACAGTGGAAATCGTTCATCCAAAACATTCAAGCCCAAGAAGAACATCCCGGAGGGTTCTCATCAGTATGAGCTGCTGAAACATGCAGAGGCTACTCTGGGGAGTGGAAACCTGCGCATGGCAGTCATGTTGCCTGAGGGTGAAGACTTAAATGAGTGGGTCGCAGTCAACAGTAAGCACTGAGTTTTATTTATTTTTCTTCTCTCTTGATACACCCTTTTATTTTAGGTTTAGATTCCTGGCTAAAGGGGCTCAGCACACTTCTGAAAAACATTTAATATCTTCAAGTCTTGTTCCTGACTCTTAATTAGTCCAAATCATGAGTCGGTTGCGAGCGAACTATCAAGCTGTAAGATCTTGGCATTGCTTCCAAAGACCATGTGCATTCATGCCAGAGCAGCCACTGTGAATGTTAAATAGACTTTATTGTCTGTGCTGTGAGCGCCTTGTTTACTTTCCTCTAAAAGGAGACAAATGGTCAGTGGATGCTTAATTTCTCATGCGTCAAAAAGCCTTCAGGGTTGGAGACAATCACGAGCCCAGCCTTTTAACACGTGATTGTCTGTCAGATGCTTTGTTAAGAAAAATTTTTAGGCGTGCCCAATTTGTAGCTTTGTTAACTGCGTCTCTGAATTGCTGCCGCCACCGCTGCTGCACTCCTAATATTTGTGCTCTCCAGATTCACAGAGGGGTAGAAGCAAGGTTGGCTAGTATTGCACAAGCTGTTGCAGCTTGCACAATGAGTGAAGTCAGAATAAAAGTGCTGTGAGCAATAACTTCTCCCACCACCAAGCACAAATGACTTTTCACATGATCTGTGTTCACGAGAAGCCGTCCACTTCATGTTTTTAAGATTGTTTTGCATGTACTGGATAGCAACACAGTCCTGTGGCAGCTGTTCAACCCCAGATGGATGGATGGATGAATGGATGGATAGTGACAGTAGAAGGAGAAGTTACTGGCATGCAGTAAAAGGTCTCCAGGTACAATTGAACATGGGGAAATAATCTGACCAGTATCTTAACCAATTGCCTAGCTGGATACCCATCTGTTCCCTTTAGGAACTATTTCATAGTAACTGTTGGAGGTAGTACCCTCTCTTCTCCAGTGTCTTCACTTAGAAATGCGTTATTGTGATCCTTTTGAGACCTTTTCCAAGCATAAGAGGAACAGTGAGTAACACAGTCGACAGAAAAGCGCTAATGTTGGTCAAACATTGGCTACAGCAACTCTTAACATTAGCCCTGAAAGTGGAACCATGCATGGAGAAATGAGTTGACAGTGAAGTCGTGTCTTTGAGTTGGACAAGGAAATGCAATGCAGTTTTGCCTCGCCCAAGCATTACATTGAAATCTTTGCTAGGATTTCCCCCTCAAATTGCTGTTGGGTATGCGTGACACAGTGAAGCAATGCGGGGTGAAAATAAAGAGGCTGAAGCAAGATTACAGGAAAATAAAGGACCACAGGAAGAGATAGCGTTTTATCACTGACTGTTACATCATTTTAGGGTTCTTATTAGCTTTATGAATGAAAACAGAAAAAAGGTTTGAGGTTCATCTGTTAGAGCTTAGCATCAGGTATTCCCCAGACGGATTTTGGCTCCTGAATTTTTAGTCTATTTTATATCATTAAGTTAATTCTGCTTTCTCTCACTAGTATAGGGCTGGATCATATCATATCGTTCATGGTAATACCAGTATAATGTTGGGCAACGATAAGAGAATGAAATATCATGATAGAATATGGGTAAAATGCGCATGCGCAGTGCCTTTGTTTTCATATGTACATGGCGGAAAAAGCATGGCTGCGACGGAGAATGAGGAGGGCGAAAGCGGATCGTTGAATGAAACGATGAACCAGAATTGGTTTGTAAAAATGCTGCAACTTCAGTGGTGTTGAACTGGTTTAGCTTTCGTCCGTTCAATAAACAACAAAGCACTATTTTTGGTAGAGCATGCTAGCGGGCCGTCGTTATTAACGTGTTTTTTGGTAAATACGGCACACTTAAAATCAATCCTTTGATTTTTCTGAAAATCAACAATGCCCTTATAATCCCGTGTGCCTTATGTATGAATTCTGGTTGTGTTTACTGACCTGGAAAAGATTTTATGTGGTACACGGCACTCGTAAATCTGTCAGATGTTTTAGTACGACTTTGCTAAGCTACAAACCTGCACCGCTTGATGGATTGTCGGGGCATGGTCATATCGCCCTGCTCTACACTGGAATATTCATTTCTAGGCTGTAATCACATCAGTATGTTTGGTGGCATAAACAGGAATTTGGACTATTGGCTTTGTACAGCAGCATACAAAAATATTCTGTCAACTATGATTGGACAGTTTTTTGTTTTTAAAGGGATCTCAAAGTGAACCTGACAAACCACATGCCATGACAACTGGTCAGTATGGGTTTTTTTTTTTTGTGTGTGTGTGTTTTGTTTTTTCAATGAGATTTTTAAGTTACACTCTCAACTCAAATGCTGCCAGTGCTTAAAATGGATCTCCCCAACTGATGGGAAGCCAAAGTTGGCTGTATGCCCCTGGGAATGAGTTGTAGCACAGTTTGTGCCAGATAACTGGACTGTGCACTGGTCTACAGTTTTGGCCTGGGTGGTGAAATAGGGATAGGCACAGTGCTGTGGGGTAATCTGATGCCAGCAATCGGTGCTGGCAAACACTACAGTTGGTGTCATATAGCAACACTTTTTCATCCCCAGGGCCAGAAACTGCCTTTCTGTTAGCAAATATTGTCCTTGCAGAAATGTCCTCAAGTAATCCTTTTCACTGACGCACTATTGGTGCTCAATTTATAACTTGTCCTGCAAATTTTTCCACCCACAATAATAATAATAATAATAATCATAATAATCATAATAATAATAATAATAATAATAATAATAATAATAATCATCATCATCATCATCATCATCATCATCATCATCATCATCATCATCATCATCATAATAATCATAATAGTGCCATTACCAAAAAGCTGGAACCATTGTGGGAACAGAAAAATATATTGCCAAAAGTTAAAAGTAATGAAAGGGAGTAGTACAAGCAGTATACTGCTGAAGGAGGTGTGAAAGTGTCCTTTCGTGTCTGTGCCTTAACACCAAGGAGGTAGTCCCCACACTGTTTGACCATGGTTTGTGTCTAAATGGGAGTTTTGTGTTCTGTTCTGTTTTCAGTTTTTTGCCTCCCACTTTCACATGCTGGTTAAGTTTAGACTCTGAAAATTATATTTGGGGGGTATCAAGTTTGTTTAGCAAGTGTGCACATGTGAGTGGTTGGTTCACTATTATAACTACAGAGTAGAGGTGAAAGGAGGCCTTCTGCAAATCACTAACACAGGAGTGTGTGTGATGCACTAGAAATGAAAACAAGCTGCCTAAACACCATGTTAATGTTTTTCTTTATTTCACATTTTTCCAGCTGTGGACTTCTTCAACCAGATCAACATGCTGTATGGCACCATCACAGATTTTTGCACTGAGGAAAGCTGTCCAGTCATGTCTGCTGGTCCTAAGTAAGTGATTAAAACTCATAAAACTAGCCCATGGGCTATTCTTCAGTCTTTGTTGTGTGACGAGACTGAGCAGGGTCAGGATTTGGAAAATGCACTTGTCTTCATAATCGTATACACCCTGTGACATAGATCTTTTTGTTTTGGACTCCCGCTGTCACGCTGTGTAGATTTGCAGCAGATGTCTTTTATGTGCTGATAAAAATTTAGATTTAATTCTACAAAGGAAAAAACGCCTATTAGAAAATGTTTGGTGACTAGCATCAACTCTTACTTGAACCAGGACCACTTGTATATTATCTGCTTATTGAGAAAGACCACTTTGCTACAGTTGATTACATCAGTGTTGAATAAGTCCAGATGGAGACCATAACGGGGTTTTTCCTTGCTCAGAATGGGCCTCTGGCTAGGGACTGCTCGCATAAGCGTGATTAGTGCTTGTAGTTACTGAGCCACACAGGCCAGTTTGATCTCAGCTGGGCCATACTAATAAAACAATCGCACGATAACATACCTTTCATTTAATATACAGAAGTTTACGTTTAAAGATCCACCTATTAACAAACAAAACACACGATTATGTGTGCATTAGATGTGCAGAAATCATTTTTCTCCTGTTTCTGAGAATTTGATTAACATGAATATTCATTATGCTCAATTAAGCTTTTGTTATAACACTCGGGATTTTCTTCCTTCTCTTTTGAGTCAGCCAAAAATTCCTCTTGGTATAAATGTGCTCAGTGTGTTTTTCATTGTTATTTCCTGTAGGTATGAGTACCACTGGGCTGATGGAACCAACATCAAGAAGCCCATCAAATGCTCTGCTCCCAAGTATATTGATTACCTCATGACTTGGGTGCAAGACCAGCTCGACGATGAGACGCTTTTCCCTTCAAAGATTGGTATGATTCGCTTTGTAGTTTCTACCAGCCTTCACCTCCAAAGAAAAGTTATCGTTTTAATGCACATGTCGTACATCAAACAATAAGGTGTGTGGAGATTCAGAATACATGCACAGCCTTTTTTATTACCAGAGAAATCCAGCTCCCACGCAAAATGAATGCATGCAAGTAATAGAAATGATGAACTTAGTAGAAATGTGAACTTTTCAAGTTTTCCTTATTTAAATGTAGCGGTGCATTTGTCTTTTTTAATTTTATGTAATAACCTAACACATTTAGAGATCTTCCTGGATGACAGTGTACAGGATTGTTAAGTGGTAGTATTTGCATACCTACAGTTATCAGCCTCATAACTAGTTGTGGCGTGTGCAGTCTAAGGTGGAGTATTATTGCTATTGAATGGCAGCCAGCATAAACTGCAGTCTGATAGACCCAGTACATATCAGTAGAAGTGGTGAGTGTGCTGCCCTGGAGGTACACAATTCACTCCATTGCCTATGATCTGTTGTTCACTTGGCCAGAAATAACCTCAAAACCTGCCAGCATCTTCAAGGTTCCTTGGAGGTGTGTGTTGTGATGAAGTACCCATTGCACACATGTTAAAATCAATTCGGGGCTCAATAAGCGTGCATTCATTTGTTCAGCATCTGAAGCTTTAATTTACTCGTCCTGGTGTCTATATTGACTTGTACGGTAGGTGGCTCTCTGTAGAAGCCTCTGTGCTCTGCAGCAGTTTATTTTAGTGTTTAGTGTTGAAACTAAAACTTTCTTTCCTGCAGATGAATCCTCGGCACAGTGAACATGAGGTGTTGCTGTGTTACTTTCATGACTCTTTGTGCTTCCCTAAGATCATGCTGTGGCCTGCCTGTGCAGACTGCAGCATTTTCACAGGCAGACTGTAATGCACCTGCATGTCAAGCTCTCTGGTGTTTTTTCGAAACACTTTCCTTCTCTTTCTTTTGTTCCCAAGGCGTGCCCTTTAAGCGTAATTTTATGTCTGTGGCGAAGACCATTTTGAAGCGTCTGTTCAGGGTCTACGCCCACATCTACCACCAGCACTTTGACTCCGTCATGCAGCTGCAAGAGGAGGCCCACCTCAACACATCATTCAAACACTTCATCTTTTTTGTTCAGGTAAAGAATCCCTGATATCTGACTAATGCGGCACGTTGCTAACAAGGGCTGTAGCGTGTCGAGTCATGGGGTAATGCTTGCTCCTTTTTCTTTTGTCTTTCACAGGAGTTCAACCTCATTGACAGGAAAGAGCTGGTCCCACTACAGGAGCTGATTGAAAAACTGACAACCAAGGATAGATAAACAGCCCTGTAATCCTTATTTTATTGCTCTTCTAGTTTTTGCACAGATACCCACCCACCCCCACCCTGGCTATATGTATGCAGTATGTACTATTTCCATTTGGGGAAATGTTTTTAATAAGGCCAGGAAGAAGGAAGGGTGTTGTTAGGTTAAAGGCACCAGGACTAATGCTATCAGGGATTAAGTTAATTGAGCAAACCACAGATTAACATTAGCTGTATGGGGGGAAAAAAAGAAATTTCCCTTATATTCTATCACGGCTTACTTTAAGATAAGATGGATATATGTTTATTAATTTTCTACCTGACTGCACAGATGTTTTCTTTTTGTCCCACTTGAATTTAAGATAACATACTATTAGGTTCCAGCTCCATCATAGAAGAGAGTAGCGATTAAGCAGAGATGCTGTATCATAGGGTGGTGTGATAAATAACTGAATATTATTGGTTTATTTTAACATTGATTTGATTTGATCTAGGTTTGCTACTGTCCACATCTGTAATATCATAACATCAGTCACAAAAGAATCCTAAGTGCCTAGCATGGCTCATAATTGCCCTAGTATATCAAAGGCCATATAACACTGATGTGATTGATTCATTCAATTTTCCTCACCACGTCCCTTTTAAGTTTGTGGTTCTTACACCCCCACCCCTATTTTTTTTTTTTCCTTTGTGTCCTGTAACTTGGCTCAGAATTATTTCTTTATTTCTTCTGCTCCTCGTCGACTTTATTTAGTTATAAAGTCTTTTGGCCAAGTTTTATAATGTGCAGGCTATGATACATGAATGTGTTGTGAAGGACATAGAAGTGAAGCTAGAATGATGTTATGCTGTAGCAGGGACTAAGAAATGACGAATCTTGTAGCATGGTCTAGTAACATGTCCCTGTGTACTAGTTTTTCCCCTTCAAAAACTTTGAAATAGTAACAGGTTTTAGAAGAACTTTGAAGGGATGAAAAACCCGAA
The DNA here is from genome assembly GCF_018398535.1 of Haplochromis burtoni. Classification (NCBI taxonomy): domain Eukaryota; kingdom Metazoa; phylum Chordata; class Actinopteri; order Cichliformes; family Cichlidae; genus Haplochromis; species Haplochromis burtoni. The sequence continues at coordinate 277,608 of NW_024582468.1, forward strand.
ATTGTAGGGAAATAGATGTAGAAATCTGTGTTTAGACTCCACTGTTTGAGACATGCTAGCATTATGAATTGGATACAGCAGAATCCCTTGTTATCATACTGGCTGTAAAGCACTTTGAACAGTGTTTCTGATCTCTATTTTTTGAATGTTTTCTTCCTCCTTGCCCCATGCCCCACCCCCACATGGATTGGCTGTGCTTTGGGAGAAGCTGTACCATGTGACTGACCATAGTTTATTTCATTTAACTCCCTCTTAAATTAGCTGAAAGGCACAAGTGAGACTTCTTATTGCTTTCTTTCTTGACTGGTTTGTTGTTGTGGTGATTCGAAGAGGAGATTCATGTACCTTTCTCCAATCGCAAAGTGTAGTTTTTGACTATGCAATAATTGACACGACACTAAAAGGGGATGCCAGTTGGCTCATTCATACTTTATATCCAATATTGAGATTTCTTTATAGGTCTTCTGTTTGGGTGAAGGATGCATACAGAAGTGCTTCTCTGTCAGGTTAAGTTAAAAAAACAAACAAAAAAAAAAAAAAAAAAAAAAATGAACGGTGACATGAATATTTTATATCTGAAATTTGTCAGAGGTATAACACTTATAAACGCACATGTGTAAATACTGAGAGTTAGACACGTCTTGGAAGTTTCAGTAAGCATGGAGTGATAGTTTTTGGTTAAACGAGTGCATTTATACCTTTTAGAGGCTGCTTCCTTCTCCCTTTCTTTGGATATTAAAATCTTGTTTGTTTTGATTGTTCAGTATCTTCTCATTTCCAACTTACTTAGCTTATTATGATGAATGTTACTGCTCACCAGATATCTGAAAATGTAATAGAATATCGGTCATCCTGCAAGCATCTCATCCTTATGAAATGCCCGAAACATAGCCTGTTGCCTATGGTTTTTCCTCCTCGACTGAAGTAATTGGTGAATTGTCTGTAAATAAAGGCTTGGTAGGGGTTTTCAATGCTACTGAATTGATTTATGCTGTTTATAAGGCAAATAAAGGTGGGCTTGACTCTTTGAAAAACTTGTATGTTCATTATGTACTGTGAGCTCAGCGCTACTGGTGATCAGAGTAAAGCATTTAATAAAGTACTGTACTCAAGTACAGTTGTAACCTTTTTTTTTTTTTCCCTTTTTTTTTAAACTGCTTTATGCTGCTTTTCGTGTCTGTGTGTGTCTGTCTTTAAGAAAATAAAAGAAACCCAACTATTATCAAAATGAAACTTTCCCGGTTAGGTATTTTGAGTTTCTGAAATGTTTAAATCACATGGCACCATTATTGTGCAATAGCAATAATAGTATTGCAGTAAAGTGTACTGCAATTTATCACTTCCTTTGCCAATATGTGTTTTATCCAATAAGACACACTTTACTCTTTATCAAGGTGCCCTGGTCTTGTGGCTGTTTTTCAGCACAGGACCTGGGCACCTTCCAGTCATTGAGTTGATCAAGAACATCCCTGAATACTGAAGTATTCTGGAGTAATATGTGAGGCTGTGCAGCCAGATGATGATCCCAAGCTCAGCAGTACAATTATTGAAACAGGAAAGAATCAAGGTGCTGCAATGGCCCAGTCAAAGTCCAGACCTCAACCTGACTGCGATGCTGTTGAGAGGCGTTAAGAGAACTGTGAATAAATGTAAATAAATGTCTACAAATCTCGCTGAACGGAAGCAAGGTCGTAAAGAAGAGTGGGCCAAAATGCCTCCACAACAACATGAGCGAATGATAAAGTCATAAGAAAAAGATTGCTTCAAGTTATTGCTGCTAAGAGTGGTTATACAAGCTATTCAGTCAAGGTGTGTAACATGGAATAACTGCATTTAAACTATAGTACAATGTTCTCAATGAAAGAAGACATCTAATAAAACTTAAATAGCCCCAAGTCTCTAAATTGACCTGCACTGCTCACGTAAATGCTGTGCGATGCTGCAAATTTTGTTATCAATCTCATGCGAAGTACATACAGGGACAGTCTTGCCGTCTATAAAGGCAGTTTATGTAGAGGAGAGCAATGTGTCATGATTTAATAAAATAGATGTGGCAATCAACACGAAAGGGTTCAGACAATTTTCATAGCGTGTTTGATGGGGTTTTTTCACTGCCAAAAGAATAAAAAAATATATAATACAGTTCAATGGGCTAAATATTGAACTTGGAGCACAGAAACAAACCATCAGTCTGATACCAATACCAGCGTTCTTATCGATATTATTGGTATTTAGATCGATCCGCTGAATGACTTATTCGTGGACTCTGGTTCCACCCACTTATACCTCACATTGCGTCTTTAATGCAGTTCAGAGAAATATTTTGAACCTTTTTACTAAAAACGTGTGTATTTTTTTATACTAAACAAATTTTACATATAAAATACAATGAAATTAGATATTTGAAAATACTGTTGGACTACATTATTGTAGATATCAGGATAAAAACAGTTGCACGGTTCACCAGTTACAACATTGAACTCGTGTTTACGTATCCATACGTGATTATATAATACAATAATTCAAAGCTCAAAGGACTTTACTTTGGGGAAATGAGCGTAATGCTAATTTATCTGTCTGTTTCAGTGGGAGTTACATTTGTTTCTTCTTCTTCTTCTTTTAATTAGTGACGTAAGCAACAGCTGCTTCCGGGGCGGATACACGGCTGTGCTAACTTCCGCTTCCTAACGTTGAGCGCGAAATCTAAAACAACAAGCTGACATCCTAGCAGCTGCCACAACATCCTAAGGAATATTTTAAAGATCATTTTAAAAATATTTAATAATTTTTGCGAAGATGTCTTTTACTCCAAAAAGGCCATGCCCAGACCCAATGAACGACTCGATGGAGAAGAGAATAAAGCGGATTTCTATCGAGGGGAACATCGGTGAGTGCTGCAGCTTATTGCAAAAGTCACATTTGACAAAACAAAAAGTTCAGTGTAAAGGTTTAATGTCCGCAGATGGATGTCAGGTGCTGCTCGGGGTACCTGTGTGTAACAGTATACAGCTTCAGACGATGTACTCCTGACGTACTACTTTTGCCGCCAATTTGCTACTAGACTATTCTTCTTCTAAGAAAATATTAAACGACATTGCACCTGTGTGACGCATAGCTAGGTCGATGCAGTACGCTATATGACACGAGTGAACTTTAATTTGTGCTTCTTTTGCGTTCAGCGGCAGGCAAATCTACCTTTGTTCGCCTCTTGGAGCAGGAGAGCGCGGACTGGGAGGTGGTACCAGAGCCGATCGCCAGGTGGTGCAATGTTCAAACAACTGGCAGCGACTTTGAGGTATTAAAATAAAATAAGATTCTATATTAGAGTCGTTTAAAAAAAACTTTTCTGATGTTTACATAAAATCTGCTTTCTTGACAGTTTATGACAAATTTGTGAGTAATTTAATAACCAGCACATTATCGTGCATTCAGGAAGACGTAATAACTGGGGAGACTCCCCATCTGTATTTAGAGTGCAGTATCTGCGTGGCCACACACCCAGAGGGACAGATAGTCCCACCGTGGGCGGATGAATGTATCATCATCATCAGGCCAAACATCTGACACCCCCCCCCCCACACACACACACACACACACACACACACACACACCCCCACACACACACACACACACACACACACAACTGGCGACCTGTAACCTCACTTTCAGCCTAATATTCATGGTCTCTACATGCCATAAGGATCCCCCCACCCTACCCCCAGCTACCAAGCAGTGAGAGGGATATTGAGATACTCTTCTCCATATCAACCAAAGATGCTTAAACAAGTGACTGGTGTGTTGCATTTGCACTGTTGTTATATTATGGATGACTGGATACAAGTTACCAGTCATTCATAATAAGTTAGGTAGATCCTTCATTGTTACCAGTTTTCATTCAGCCCAGCATCGCCAGCAGAGGTTGGAATCATCAGACAACCCACGATATATTACCACAATATGATGTTATTGTGATTTTTTTTTTTTTTAAATTATTATTTTGATTGTATTGCAGTAACATATACTGCAATTTATCACCTTTTTTCAAAAGTGATGTCCTCAAACGAGTGAACTTTAATTTGTGCTTCTTTTGCGTTCAGCAGCAGGCAAATCTACCTTTGTTAGATTTGCTAGATTTGTTCATAAGATTGTCAGTATCTGTCTTGTCCAGTATTTTCACTTTGTGCTGCAACACCAGCTTGTCGAGTATACCAACGCTGTCAGTAAAACCTGCCAGGAATGTTGCCATAAGACGGACAGACTAGGGTCATGGTTGCAATTACATGCAAACTGTTTGTGATCATTCAGGAATTAACTGTGGAAATGGTTGAAAGCCACACATTTGTTGCCGTCTGCGTAGACAGGAAGTCACATTTATCTTTTTTACATTTGCAGAAAGGTTGCTTCCTATCAGGCAACTGGTGCAGTTGCCCTGCAGTCAATTAAAATTAGTTGTGAGTTCAACATCCTCAAGCTCATTTAGTTACCACTAGTTGCAATTTGTTGCAGAATGTGTGTGTGGGGGGGGGGACCTACTGCTAGTGGCCAGTTTAAAGAAGCTAAACACTTCAAATAAAAATATATCATATCAGCTCACATGTACACTTTTTGTTGGTAATCCAATAAATAGTGCAAAATGGTGTCGGCATGCTGTAAAATGATAGTATGCAGGCACTATCAGAATACACTGCTTATGCTGAACCATTCAAGGGTCCTCAACAAGTCTCCACTACTGCCACAACTTTTAAAGGCAGTGGTCAAAGCGCCCTCTGCCAGTCACTGGACAAAGTATTTTTGGAGAGCAATGCCAGTGAGGAACAAATCAAATTTAGAAAAATAGTTTAGTGCTTTTCTTATTTACTCACTTACTAAATGTGGGCTGAGATGTTTATGGAAAAGCCAGCTTTGTTCAGCAAAAGACAAAGCTTAAATGATTTACAATACATCGGTAAATAATAATAACTATCACTCGTATATGACACATTAAACTGTATAAAGTAAGATGCCTCGGATTGTCTTAAAGGACCTGAGTTCAGTGCTTTAAAAAGACAGCATATGTGGCATAAAGTTGTATTCTGATATTTGCAAGATCTAAAAAATGTTATTTTGGGGAAAGGTAAAGAAACGTGTGCAAAGAGTTTCCATCAGTAGAGCTTGGTTGGTAAAAAATCAAATAGCTGCTGCTTTACCCATGTATTCATCACATGCCTTTTTTTAAACAATGGGGCTATGTCACAGCTTACAGTGATTCACCTTTTTATTACACATGATGACAAAAGGCTGCATTTATTATCTCTAAGTCATGAAGGTGTGTAAAATGAAACAATGGGATTTTTATGTTCTAGGAGCTGACCGCATCTCAGAGGAGTGGCGGGAACGTCCTGCAAATGATGTACGAGAAGCCAGGGCGGTGGGCTTACACTTTCCAGAGCTACGCCTGTATCAGCCGGGTGCGTGCCCAGATCAGATCAGCCAACGGGAAGCTCAAAGAGGCTGAGAATCCTGTGCAGTTCTTTGAGAGGTCCATCTACAGTGACAGGTATCGGACCTATTGATGAATATGTACGCTTGATAAAAATATTTTTCTCATTAGAAAGAATAATGGTGGCAAACTGTGCAAAAGAGTTAAAATGACTACACAGAAAATACCTCTTTTTTTTTTTTTTTCTTTTTTTTTCTTCACTGTGAACACAGTGTAGGAATTTTTACCAGGCTTTAGAAACCTTTGTAAGAATTCACTTCTTTCCCACCACAGAAACCAGCCTCTGATTTATTTAACCCCCCAAAACAATTACAATTTAAAACATCCTGTGATAAATGAAACAGAATTGCTCATCCTTTTTTTTTTTTTTTTTTTGGATTCATTATATCTTAGGTACATCTTTGCAACCAACCTATATGAGAGTGAATGCATGAATGAGACCGAATGGTCCGTCTACCAGGACTGGCATGGGTGGCTGCACAACCAGTTTGGCAAGCACATTGAGCTGGATGGCATTATCTACCTCAGAGCCTCACCAGAGGTAACCTCCTCCTTTGTACTGCACACGTTTATACCTAAATGACAGTGTCATTTAATAGAAAGTTCTGCAATTTTCATCATTCATGATTTAAAAAAATTATAATAAAGGTCACAATAAGCAAAAAGTTCACAGTGTTCTTCTTCTTTGGTGTACAGAGATGTTTAGAGCGGTTACACCTGAGAGGTAGAGAGGAAGAGCAAGACATCCCTCCGGAGTACTTGGAGAAACTTCACTTCAAGCACGAGAGCTGGCTGCAGCACAAGACCCTGACGTAAGCAGACTGTTCAGTCAGAAACTGTGTGCATTTATATGAGGAAAACAGATGTACTTGTATGATAGGAGAGGCTTTGAATAAGCATTGGAAACCCCCTACTCCCCCATTCATGCAACAGCTGGAGGGGGGGAAGCAAAGGCTCGAACAGCGATACATGTGATCTTCATCTGCGTCATTGGCTTTGTGTGACGGGCTGTTTCTTTGCTCCATCATGTGTACATTTCCTTACAAAGTTTAATGTCTTCATTTCATTAAAAACAGTATGCAGTTTCCCACAGTGGGAAACTATAACGTCTCTAACTGCATGTTCTATATCATGTCTTCCCACAGCATGGAGTTTGAGTATCTCAATGACGTGCCGGTCATGACGCTTGACGTGAATGAAGATTTTAAGGGAGATAAAATCAAATGTGCTAACATGATCGAGAAGGTTGGTACCGTTTCAGCCTGCGTAAAGATCAGAAATCATCAAGTAATGCTTTCATTACTTTTCATATACTGTATTTCCATGTATGTTTTTGCACGTTTCAATAAATCGCTGCATCTGCCTCATTTTCCTAGCAAAATGGAAATAAGCAACGAGTGGCTCAACAGGTTTGAGCAGCACTGTGTCAAAACACACTACTGTAAAAAGATGTTTCAAATTTACTCGCTTGCTGTTATAAAAGAAGACAGTTTGGGCAAAATGCTGCATGAGACTGAGTTTCTTGTGATTCAGGGCTCAGTGATGCAATAAAATGCTTGAGCACTGGCATTGGTACTTTTACTCGAGTAAACACACACTGCGCTTGTTCATGAACCAGTTTCATGTTGATGCTATCAGCTGTGGTTAACTCAGGCACTTATTTTCACATCAGACACAAAAAACCCTGTTCCACACACAGCTTGGTGCTGTTACATAAACCCAACTGTTATCCAAGGAGGGGAGGGGAAAAGAAATCCAAAGTAATGATCTGTGCCTTTGTTGGTTTAGATTTTAATGCTAATTTGACGCCTTTTTTGTTTTTGTTTTTTTTGTTTGTAGGTCAAAGAGTTCTTGAGCACGCTATGAGCACCACCACAAAGAAAAGAGTGAAGACTGGATGGCTTTTAAAGCATAGACAATGACAGTTACTTGTCTGTTCAATAACTGAAAAGAAAAGAAATTGGGGGTTTTTGGTTGTGGTTTTTTTTAAGTGTTGTGTATTTATCAGCATTAATGTGCACAAATGAGATTGTAATGTATGTCCACTGATAACAATGACAGTAAACTTGTTATTTTTTTCCCCACCGATTGCACAAAATCAAGTGTCACACGTGTTCTTTCTCCGCTCCAAATGTTTCTTGGCACTCTGTGCAGCTCTTCCAGAAGATGTCGCCAGTCTCCATTAAAGCTGCCCGGCTATTTCTGAGCGCTCAGCCTGCCTTGACCTGGTAGCTCCAATAGGATTTGACTAAAGCTATCTGACATTAGCTTCTTTCATTTTTACTTTTAATGCCTTTTTAAAAAGCACAGAGTAGAATGGATCACCAAGGTGAAAACATCTCATGACTTTTTGTTTGCTTTTGCTCTTTTTGGTCCAAAATAAATACCCATCCTCAGCAAGTGTTCAAATGAATTATTTAAGTGTAACTTTTAGAATGTTGTTAGCAGGATTTGTTTATATATTTCCTGTTAAGCAATAAAAAACTGATTTTGCATGTTTCTGTCTATGGTCAAAGTTGTTTTAATGAAGTAATGGGGAGCCAATTTGTCAAGTTTTAGTCTTCTGCGCGCCTCCCAGCGCTAATGGTCTGACCTCCGCCCCTGTGGCGTCACGCAGGAGGAGGGATGGTACTTTAAATATGGGGAAAGAAACGCTACACACAAAGACTCCCGTGGCACTTCCAAACAGGCGCTTTGGACAAGATGTTACCTTGGCCTTGCGTGTGCGTTTCCATTTAGATATGTGGATTGTGCTTTTCGCGTTAGGTTTGATTTGTAGGGTCGCAGAAATCATCCCAGCGAGATAGCCGCAGCTCACGTACTTTAGTTTTAGGCACTTTGGGAGCGCAGCAGCTAGATTAGGCAACCGTTCTCAAACACGCACGACTCGAAACTGACGAGGAGGACAGGTGGACGCCACGCTGATCAGCCGCCAAGGGGAAACTTGTCACCATGAGTTCCGACAAGAGCAAGTAAGTGTCTGATCGTCAAGTGTTAACTTGTGAAACTAAAAGCTATGCACGTTTGAAGTTTTACCTCGTAGCTTTCGGTCCTCGGGTTTTTGGGGAGATTTTGTTTTGTTGTTTCCTGTCAAGTGTTGAGTCGGTGAACGAGGCGTCAGGAATGTCGCTCACTAGAAAACGAAGTAGTCACGTTCAAAGCATTGTGCCAGTGTGCGTAAAGCTGGAACTTCTGTGGTTTCTGAGTTTAGTGGATCGCTGATGGCATGCCATAGTAGCGCCACGTGCAAGCTATTTATAAGAGTACTGATCTTTCTGAAAAGCGTTCATTCATTCCAGCGACAACCTTGGATAGATAAGACACACACCGTGGCTATGAACGGGCTAATCTATTTTCCAAGAAGCTGTCGCTATTAATTAGAGAGGAGGAGAGCGCAAGGCAAGTGTCGGAGATGTCTTGCATTGTATCTTTCTGAATAAAGCCGTGCGTAATGCGTAGTGCGCTAGACTGCACTATCCCCGTGGCGGACGGGTATGAGGGGGAACCCTCCCTCCCATCCACTGGGCCCAGTTGTATAGACTTCACAGTAATGTCAAACAGGGAAGATTCACGGAGTCTGCACTTTCCTTACAAGCATCTCATTCACGGTAACAAGTTATTTTAGATGGATGTTTTTGGCTTGAAAATGTAATTGCATCGGAATAGGCGAGGCACAGTTCCTCAGAGCGAGCGTGACGCCCTCTCCAAGTAACAACGAACGAAACCTGAAATGACCTATTGTGCCGTGCCATGTCAGCAGCAGAAATAAAAGTGACAGCCGATTCCTCGTTCTTGTGTCTTTCCCGGAGACAGACGTCTGGTTTTGTAACAGGGAAACGTTTTCTCTATTCTTTTTGTTCTGTTTCACCTGCACCTGTGTGAGCGCCTGCTGAAACTTAAAATGCTCTTTTGTGTTCTTCCCGTTGATGCTTTGACCAATGTGCCATTGAAGGAAATTCCAAAAGTTAAGGCAGAGCTGAAGGGCACCGAGCTAACTTCTGTTTGGTTATTACACAAGTCAAATAATCTCTTTGATTGTACTGGTGATATGGCCATTTATTTGTTTACCCATTTCACTTCACATTCAGGCTCCGCAGCGGTGTGGTAGTGGAAGCCCCACTTGAGTGTTAATTGGGTGGCTATATCTGAGGAATATTAAGCTGAAAATTATGTTGTGATAACAATACCAATATAATGGTTGTATTATTGCAACACTTTGATTAAAAATATATATAGGTATATGCTTCATATTATGGCCTACTCTCAGCCTGAGAAATTGCCAAATGGCCAATTATCAAGTTATATACCTAATGCTGATCACCTATATGTCTTCCTCTGTCCTTCAAGTAATGGTGCAGAAGTTAACTGCAATCAGCCAAATCTGCTTTTTTATGCTTGCCTGTTAAACTTTCATGTGGGTATTACCGCCCAGAAGATCAGCTTTAGCTTGAGTATCACTTTAAGGCTTGAAACTCACTGCTGTACACCTTTTTTCTTTCTTTCTTTCTGTTTTTTGCCCTGATGGCGCTGAGGGCATCTACCCTCATGGCCAACCTGGCTGGTTGGACTGGATGCGTCATTCTGTAAAGAGATGGGGATGATCCTTGATCCCAAACAGCTGATCCCGGCTCCTCACGCACTGACAGGTTTATCCAGACGCCTGAGGTCACTGAGAACTGAAGCAGAATCGAAAGTTCAGGAGTGAGAAATAGATGCAACTGGTCGCTCAGATCTTCACCCAGATTATTATTCTTATTATTACTATTCTTATTATTATTGATTAATCAAGAAGATAGAGCCATAGAAGGAAATGGGGGGGGGCAAGATCAAGTCGATTTCCTGCATTTAAAATGACTTGAATGAGGAGATGTAGGATCCAATCGACTATGTTGACCTGATTTTAAACTCGGCGAGTCATTTTGACTTTTCTGAGTTATACCAAAAAGCAGATTTAAAGTTTCTACTCTCTTTGAAGCACTTACCATATTTCTTTTTCCATTTGACACCCAATTCAAAACAGGAATGATGCGTTCCCCTCCTGCATCCAGGATGTCTGTAAACCACCTGTGGCCTGTTTCTCATGGTTAGTCGAGCCCTGTCTGAGGCCGCAGTGTGCAGTGATTAACACGGCTCTGTGAACTTGCCTTAGCCAGCAGTAAAACCTGAAACATGAGCTTTCTTTGCTCTTCTGTGTGCTCACCGGTTTCCCTGATGACCCTCTCTCTGTGCTACATGAGCTGCCTTCATGCATACTGCTGCATCACCAGTTCTTTGGTACCTGCTGCAGAAGTAAATACCCAAGCTGGGTTCTTAGAGAGATCCTGAATCATAGCTCCTGTCTGTACAGCCATTGTGCAAGATTGAATTAAAAGGGCCAATCTCATGTTTTTATAGCGTGTCACTTCTGATCGTTGTTAACATGTCTGCTTAGGTACAAGGTACAAAGAATACAGCATGGCAGAACCCAGCTCTTCTAAAGTTGGTGCTATTTTCTGGATGCTCTGTCCTGGGATGGAAGACGATGAGGACAAGTGGAACAGAACACTCAAAGCAATCAAGGCCTAAATGATAGTGTTGACTCTATGTGCACGGAACAGTGCGGAAACTTAACCTTGGTCACTTTTATTTATTTATTTTTTTCATATTTAAGAAAAAAAGAGCAACAAAAAGAAGGTACAGAGGTTAAGGATTGCATATAAACTTGGCACTTAACCCAACCACTCCTCGACACCCATTTGAGCTGGTTGCATCTGTTATCATCAGTGTTGTGCTCCTATGTTCTTAGGGCCAGAGATCATATCCACTAGGGAGATCCAGATGAGCTCGGAGTGCAATCAAAGGAACACGTTGTATCCTTCCTGACTTTGTTTATTTACGGTAGCGGTTTTGCGCACTGCTCCCATTCCTTCTGTGCTGTCTCATCGTTGGCCTCACATTGTTCAGTAGCAAATTTAAACTGCTCACGTGTTTATTTTGCATTCTTTGTATGCATCCCGAAGCAAATATTTATCTTTGGTTTATTGGAAAAAAAAATGCTGCCAAAGGAAAAACACAAATTTGATAGTGACACGCATATTTAGTTTTACTGCAGTTTGACGCAGTAAATTGACACACAGGCACAGGGTAAGTCCTTACTTACCCTTTATAGCTCAACACAGTGGAATATAAAGGCAGCCTCTTTTTTTTTTTTTTTCATCTTTTTATGGTGTATTGTTTTCTGTATTCAGTGTTGAAAATAATTATCCACATTACCAGGTGAGCTAAGTAGCAAGTTGGAAGCAAGACTGAGGGGTGGCTTGAGACTTTTTATCCCCAAGCAAAACATGACTGTCTACCTGGTGGAGCAAGCAAAGCAGTGAGACGTTTTTTGTAGTTGGTCACCAGGTTTGGAGACTGACTAGGCCACTCCATGACCTTAATGTGACCTATCCATGACCCATCTTCAGTGTTCTAGCTGAGGGAAGTAGGTTGGCACATGACCCCACCCATTGGCTCCTCAAAGTGGTGAAGTGGTCCTGTACCCTTTGTAGAACAATAGCCCAAAGCATAATGCTTCCACCTCCATGCGTGACTGTGTTGACGGTGTTCTTTGGGACGTACGTAGGATTTCTCTTCCTCCAAACATGGCAAGTTGAGTTGATGCTGGTAAAGAGTAGAAGTACATTTACCTTGTTGAGCAGGGGAAACCTGCGGGCACTGCAAGACCTTGATGCATTATATTGAAGTTTGTTACTGATGGTGTTAATTAACAAGCTCTTCCTGTGTAGTTTTGGAGTGATCCAATAGGCAGTAAAAGTTTAAATATAAAGCAAGTGCCAATCAGACATTTTGCACAGTGGATCAACATTTTGAAAAAATTGGTACTTTTCTGCATTCAGCATTCCATCACTCTTGACAAAATCCCCAACGGTGTTTTACGGATGGCTGTAGACTCTCACTGCTGTACCACTCACCTGACCTCTGATGTACAGGTTGATGATGATTTGAAGCAAAAATTTCAAATTTAGATTCATTATTCCATAAAACCGGATTTTAGCATTCCAGTTCTCATTTGATTTGGCAAATGCTGGCCTTTTCTCCACTTTTTCCTTCCTTAAGAATGCCCTCTGGGGAGCCACCCTTCTACTGAGACTTTTTTCATTGTTTCTTAATGACATGACTTTCAGATACTGTTCATCTGTTACGGAAAAAAGATTGGGTATGCCACTTTTTCTTTTGCCCTGCATTTGTCCTGTTTCCTCAAATTCTTTAAGGACACACTGCAGACCATGATGAGATATGCAAAGACTTTAGGTGATAGCTCTTTGGGACTCACCTTGTTGGTGCAAAAACACTGTTTTATGCCTGTAACTGCCTTATCTTTTGGGATATGGGGACAAATTGTGTGTTTTTTGCAACAGACTGTTAGCAACAAAATGCCCTAAAGATACATTTTAAAATTGATTCTTTGCCAAGTTGTCTGTTATGTTTACACACAATACTGTTTCATCTTTTTTTTTTTTTTTCAGTTAGGTGCTTTTTTTTTTAATGTTTGAACGATTCATAGGTCAGTGTTAAGTGGCTTGCCAAAGAAACCCTTCCTATAAAAATGGTCAATTACTAGACTGAAAATCAGTGAAAAAGCAACCAAAGTCCAAAGAACACATTTGAAAGGCATTCAGAAATCCTGGCGAATGATTGTTCAAGAGTCTGGCTTCTTGGAAGCAAGAATGAGGGGTGGCTTGAGAGTTTTTGCACAGTACTGCATCCTTCAATAAAACGTCACTTACAAGCCTGAATGAAATTTGTGCTAACGTTAGATAGATAGATAGATAGATAGATAGATAGATAGATAGATAGATCTTGGAATGTAGATGCTACTTTAATATCCAACAACATTTCACACTGAATAAGAATCTTTTTTCAGGATTGTGTTTCACAGTAAGTTGAATTTCACTCCGATGGTCATAAAAGTGACATTACATTATAGTACTTTTTTTTTTTTTTCTACTTTGGAGCAGCTGTGTAGAGGTGTGATAGTGGATACAGTAGTCAGAGGATGTTGAATATGGGGCCATAAGTCATCCTAACCCATGTCATGATCTTTATGTAACATTTTAAATTATTTTTTTGTTCCTTTTAGAATGGAGGATGAGGCAGTCTTGGACAGAGGAGCCTCGTTTGTCAAACATATCTGTGATGAAGAGGAAGTGGAAGGTAAAGACACATTGCAGCCCACTATCTTTAGCTTTACGTGATAAGTGTAATGTATTCCCATTTTTTCCACACATACTATATGCAGCCCTGTGCAAGCAAATGTGAAACCAGTCATTTCTTTCACCCTCCAGAGTATCAGTGCAGAATTAGACATATAGGATAAACATTATCCACTTCCTCTAACGTTTCTGTACAGGAAGATGTCTCTTCAAGTTGTCTAATCCTGTCCAGTTCTGGCTGTCAGCTAAACCCGCAAAAGAATGCATCTGGAGACACCCATATGAATTTACTGAGGCATCCACATACTTCATGAAACCACTTCTTTTAGATGAACACAAAGCAAAAATACTTGGGGATTATGTCGAGCTGCTTGTGTGTAAGCAGTAGCTGCAAGAGCCTCCTGTGCTCGTCTGCACAGGAGTCTGAAAGAAGAGCGTGGTTTTGTGTTGGCCTTTTGTTTTCTGCAAGAAAACAAGGCTAACCATCAAGTATGAAAGATTATTTAACCCTAAAAGAAATGTTTGTGAAATGCATGTGTGAAGAGAGCTGCATCACTAACTGGGTCAGTTAATCTCAGTCTTCTCACACCCACTATTCTTTCTAATTACTTCCTGGAGACATTAAATCATCATTTCCTGTACGAGTCTCTGTGTAGGAAGTCACTGGCATTTCTTTAATTTTGCAATTTGATGGCATACTGTGAGAGGAAATAGAAATGTTTTAACATTTCACACTACATCACACTACAGCGGCAGTTTTTCTCCTGTCGGTGGACGACGCAGATTACCCAGCTTTTGGGATTAAAGTGATTTATTTTCTCTCCCGTGTTTGTCATCTGATCTGCTTGCTCTCTGCTTTATGTTGTGACAGGTCATCACACTGTGTACATCGGTGTCCACGTTCCCAAGAGCTACCACAGGAGGAGGCGCCACAGACGCAGGCCTAGCCACAAGGAGAAGCGGGAACGACCTGAACAGAGCGCAGAAGGGTCCAAGTCCGACGGGGAGAATGTAGACGTGAGCGTCCTCAAACCTCTCAGTGAGTCGTGGTGACACTAACATGACGTTTAGTAAAAACAGTGTGCATGAAATCATCTATGAGAGCCACGTTGGTGATGGATAAATCGCTCCTGAGATGAGCTTTAAGTCATCTGGATTAAGTCCAGTGCAAATTACAGCCTACAAGATATCAGTTTTCCCTAGTAAGGAGGCAGAGCATTGAGGGGTGGGTTGGGTGCGAGGGGCTCTCTTTTTTTTTTTAAGCAGCAGCCTGCACTCAAGTGAATAAATGCAGCAGGGGAATGGGAACATGCTGAGCACTAATCTGAAAATGACGCTGGAATAGCTTAATGTGTGTAAAGTAAACAAAAAGGGGGGGGGGTGTTACCTGTCACCTGATGATTAAACACGGCACTCTGAGATTTGTGGGAAAGGATTCTCAGAAGCTAAGTGGTAAAACGGAAGATTTGGCACAAATGGCAAGATATAGAGATGTTAAACGAGATCCTTAAGACCAAATGACAAAGTAGTACTCATACGATGTCTGTGTGGATGAAAAAAGACTGCAAGATTGTCAACAGTATTCTAATCTTACTGTTGCTATAGGGAAAATACACCCGGTCTGTCCCTATAGAGAGGCTTAGAAAGCTGACATGGTTGAACCATTAATCCCCTGATTGTTTTCTACAGCCTGAGGAATTAAAACAGACAGAAATCGCATTTAATGAGGAAGAAGGGACATTTTTTTTAATTAGGTAAAACAGGTGGGAAAATCTGAACCTCACAGTCTTCAATGGCAACACTATGATTTGGCTTCAGTGTGTAGTAAATACGTGTAATTGTAATAGAGAGCCCCAAAGTTGTACCTCCTCTTGGGTAAATCATCTTTTTTGTTTTTGTTTTTAAGAGTCCCAAAACGTTACATCTGGTATGAGCAAGATTCACAATTATCATTACTGGAATTCACCATAAAATGATGCTGGAAACTGGTACAATAAGATGGTGAATTTGTTGTGTGTGGTGGTGTCGGATATATTTGAGCAAGGGATTTGCCGCTTGACTCATCAGGGCATGTGTGAACAATGACAACAGGGCCACAAAGGCCAATAGGATCAAGGTAAACTGGTATTTCCACTGATATTTAAAGTTCAGATGAATCCTTAAAGGGTACCTGTTCAGTTTCATATTTAAACCTGAGACTCCAAATAGTTTCTTTAGGTGATCCGAAGTTCAGAATAACCCTTATTTAGCTCACTATCAAAAGCTAGTTTTTCTGCCAGGCTTGCATCAGTACATGTATATCAGTAGAAGTTTACACAGCCAGTAAAAGAGGAAAGGGCACGACTTTCAACATGTTTTTATGGGTCAGGCACTTTAACTCACATTAATATCAATCATAGGGGCTTTTATTGGAAACATATACATTTAAAAGGAAAAGAATTGAAAGGCAAGGCAGCACTTTACATCAAAGGAATGAACGGCCCCACCTGCGATTCACAGCGACAACTTGTGGCCTTTTATGTTGATAATGGTTCCTTGGACGTAGCAAACAACCATGTGTTGTGACACATCTTTCACCCTCAGTTAATGGTTCAGATCAGTATAAGTGCGGCAGATAGGAAATAAAAACTTGCCATTTCTTAAAACGTAAACCCTGTAGAGAGCGTTACATGTAAGGTGCGTATTTGTCCAACAGTCACCACAAGGCACAAATGGAATTTCTCAAACGACCAGTAAATAAATCTAAATCTAAAACCATATGAACATGCAAACGTGTGCAAAAACTGGCCTCGATCATGCAGTTTCTGTATGGAAATGCACAGAAAAAGAAACAATACTTTTAATTTGAAGCAAATATTTAATCAGTCGCCATATAAATGTTGCAAATCATGGTAGCCCTAGGTAGTTTATAGAGTTTCATCAAGAATAAACCAATCGTACACACCGTACAATTATTCTAGTGGTATGATGATGATGCTGGGCTTTGGTGTAGACCCTGAGTTCATACATTGTGTAAAACAAGCTGATTTAGCTTGTATCTTAACCCTTAGGTCAGCTTTCTTCTTGACTTGTAATTTTTGAACAGAGGGTGGGTGGGTGGGTGCAGTGCTTACGTAACCATCTTAAGGATATCCCCTTGTTTTGACATCAAATATTGCCCCCAACCTCCTACACAAGACCGCAATCACAAGTTGTATAAGCATTCAAAAGACTACAATCAAACAAAAGTTCAAAGACAGTGAGCAGAGTTTCATAACAATAGGCACCTTGTGTGGACAAATAGTAGAGGTGAAGGTGAATAGAGTGATGCTATGATTTGGAGTGACACCATTGAACGAGGCATACTGGAAGAGGCGATCCACCAGGAAACTGTGAAGCATTCCAGAATTATTTGTAAGACAGCCAGTAGATTCACTGTTCCTCCTCCAACTGTAGAATGAAAATAGAAACCTATTAGTTTGAGAAACGTACCACAAATATTAATTTTCTGTGTCACCAAAGGACTAGTTTGTGAATTGTTACCTTCCTTCTAATCAGAGGGTTGTTGACTGGCTGCTCCAGTCTGCATGCCAAAGTATAATTGGGCAAGATATTATAGATTTAAGAGTGCTCTGAGTTCCCAAGCAGAGTAGAAAATCACCATGTAAGAAGGAGTCCATTTACCATCCCTTAAAGTACAGCCAGTTCCTAAAAGTAGACACGAGTTGGAGATTTAAAAATGAAATGCACGACTCGGGGTTGGGCTCCATTATCAAGAAACGGGAGAGAGTCTGAAGGGATCTGCATGAATGGGTGAATAAAGCACGAGTAGATACAATGAGAGGCATTGTCCATTGACCACTTTTTGGCTTTGTTGACAATTTACAATTGCATCTTTCTTGGTTTTGCCGGCGTAACATTGAGTTGTCTTTTCACAGGCTCTCACAGCAGCCCCACACCTGAGTAATCTTCTCTCCTCTGACGCTGTAATCCTCTGTTACACCTTATGCTCAGATGTAAACCAGCCTGAGTGCTTAGTCATTCAAAGGTGCCACAATATGAGAGGAGCTTTGTTCCCATTAATCTCTCTCTATCTACAGTAGGTGTCATGGGCCCTGCCTGATTACTGTCTGAGTCATGCAAACTCCACCGACTTTAAGTAAACGCGGAAAAAACTAACATCAGCTTACATAAGAATAACTTCTTTATCAATTAGTTGATTTTAAAAAAAAAAATACTCTCAGACTTGTGACATAAGGTGACATAGAGACAGATATGTCTAGAGAATGCAATCAGAGACTGTAGTTTGTTTTCTCAGTTAGTAAGAGCTTTATTACTTGTTACATTTGGATAAAACTTATATAGCACCAAATTACAACCTGTCCTCTCAGGACACCTAGAGTAGCAACTAAAGTCATGGCCTTACGGTTTTACAGAGAGAAATTGCTGTTTTGATTTTTTGTTTTTTTGCTGGAAAGAGGCCAATGGCAAGAAGCAGCCTCAGGGAACATCTGTCACCACAACCGGCTGGGGTGAGGAGAAAGTGAAAAGATGAGCACAGAGCGACAAACATTCACTAGTACAGCAAGTAACAACAGATCAGGAACATGCAGCTCCAGAAGCAACTATATGTGCAGAAAGGTTACGTGCAGAGAGAATAGAAAAAGTTAATAATATGCAGTAGCACCATAAAATCCAAGGGAAGCAGATATTAAAGGAGAGTTGCTAAGTGCATCATGTGAGGCCTCCCTGCAACTGGGCCTAATGCAGCAAAACTTATCAATGAAACTTGAACAGAAAAAAAGTGTTTGACACCTAATCTTAAAAGTGAAAAGAGTCTATGTTTCTTAAACCACGTTAGGAGCTGGTTCCACTGGAGAAGAGCCTGATAGCTGAATGCTGTGCCTCCCATCATACGTTTGGAAACTCTGAGAATCAGAAATAGGGCTGCACTCTGAGAGGCACGTGCTCTTTTGGGAATATAAGGTGCTACGAGGTCTTTAAGACACAATGGAGGCATGGTTATTTAGGACATACTCAAGTAGAGGAATTTTATATTTAAATCTTGATTTAACAGGGGGAGCCAACAAAGACTAACCAAAATGGGAGGAATCTCAAGAATTACAATTGTCCAGCCTGGAAGTAATAAATGCGAGGTAGTTTTTCACCATCACCCTGAGAAAGTATGTTTCTAATTTAAGTAATAGTAAGAAGATAATAGAAGGCAGTCCTAGAGGTTTGTTTACTGTGTGAATTTTTCTGAACGAAAAGGACCTGATGTTCCTTCCTAGTGGTCTTGGAGTTTAAGGTACTTCCATCCAGAGAAAGTATTTGGTTGGATGGCATGTTTCCTAAATCTTTACAGCCAAATATGATAGCTTCACGATTCTGAATTTATTAGGAGAAAAGTACATGTCATCCAAGCCCTAATGTCTTTAACAAATAGTCCAACTTATTTACATCTCCTGGTTTTATAGCTGTGCAGAAGAGCATATACGATGAAAATTATCAGTTGTATCCTTTCTAGTATTTGTGATCTTTGATTAAAGCCATTATTTGTGATAGCAGCTCTTTTCTTTGGCTTTGCTTGCCAGAAGGACAACATCATTTGTCATTTGTAAAATGCCTTTCTTTGGTTACACCATTTTGATGTACTGTGATGGTATTTTCCTATCTAAAAATGAATTTAATGCAATGTTGAGGCCATCATTCTCAACTGCTCGGCTACTATAGTGATTTAATTTGTAGTGATTAAAAACCTTGAGCATTCAGATGAAAACTAATGATTCATTGCAAGAAATAAACTTGTCAAGGGCTTTTCAATTTGGGTATCAGAGAATAATAATAATAATAATAATAATAATAATAATAATGGATTGCATTTCTATATAAATGAGAGTAACGCTTAAAATCTTAGCTCTTGGGTTTTACAAATAACCCCATCTTAACTTACAAACCTAATAGCACTGTATCACCCCAAAAGAGCACTTTGCTCTCAGATTTAGGCTCCTAGGGAATTGAATTTAAAAGTAGAATGGAAGGCAGAGCCTTCAGCTTTCAGGCGCCTCTTCCGTGGAATCAGTTCCTCGTTAGATTCAGGAGACAGACGACCCTCTACTTTTAAGATTAGGCTTAAAACTTTTCCTTTTTGATAAAGCTTACAATTAGGCTTCCAATGATGCATTTAGCATTTCTTCTCCACTCCCCTTTTTACACTATCTATGTGATTATATGCCACTCTGCATTTAACCATTAGTTATTATCAATCTCTGGCAATCTTCCACAGCATGTCTTTTGTCCTGTCTCCCTCTCCTCATCCCTAACCGGTTGCAGCAG
Organism: Haplochromis burtoni; assembly: GCF_018398535.1. Taxonomy (NCBI): domain Eukaryota; kingdom Metazoa; phylum Chordata; class Actinopteri; order Cichliformes; family Cichlidae; genus Haplochromis; species Haplochromis burtoni. The sequence continues at coordinate 297,597 of NW_024582468.1, forward strand.
ATGGCTCCCCCTCCCTGAGCCTGGGTCTACTGGAGGTTTCTTCGTGTTAAAAACTGGAGTTTTTCCTTCTCATTGTTGCCAAGTGTTTGCTCATAGGGGGTTCCACAGAGTTGATTACAGACTGGAAAATCAGTGGGCAGCGGGAGAGCAGACCTAACACAGAAGCTCAAACTGAATCTGTCATCCATATTTAAATGTCCGTTCTAGCTCACACACAACACACACACATAAACAAACTCCCACGTTCCCATACTACTGTATCTCTCTAAAAGATCTTAACTGCAAACAGTGTTTGAAGGTTGAATAAGAGGGCAGACTCTACTGCGTGATGAGCTACTCTTGGCATAAACATTTTTTTCCCTCTTGAGTGAACCACCTTTTATATTTTTTTTTTTGTTACCCTATTAAATGAAGGTGTGCATGTTGCCTCTACCTGACATGCTTTACTCTCCCTGTTAAGAGTTTTCAACTGATGTGTGCAAATGTCAAGCAGAGCTTTGGCTATGGGGGTTGCACTGTCACAGAACATGAGCATACAGTGAAACAAGATTGTCCCAGACAACTAAAGCCCCAGTTGAAAGTGCACATACTGACAGATATATGTAGCCCTACACTTGTAAGATTTTCCACTGCTTTGACCGATCTAAATCCACATAATCCTGTTGATTCTGGCAAAAACTGTAGAGCAGACGACTCAAAAGTTGCGTGTAACCACAACAAAGGCCTGGTTTTCATTGGTAACACCAGCTGTGAAACGTAAGAGGCGAAGAGTGTTTTGTACACCATATGGTGTCAGTAAGTCATATTTGCAAAAGGACAGCAGAAAGGTGCTATGGGTGCGAGGATCTCCTATGTTTTGGTTTTGCATCCTTACTGAAGGTTCATGCATGGGATCCTAAAGGTGTTTCATGCCCCTTTGAGTCATTGGTCTTAACCTTCACATGACCTATTATTAGATGCGCTGTCTATATTAGAACAGTTCCAGCTGTACTATTTTAAAAACAAACAATCTAAATTAAGCTTTGGTGCGCTGTTTCAGGATTAAAAGGTTACAGGCGCCGTTACGTTCTTAAGCTATCAACCTGCAGAATCCTGACTGGTACAGTAAATCAAGGCACCTTCATAAATAGCCTCTTGTGTCTTGCTCTTGACCTCCACTTCGTTGCCTTACTTCATCGTTGCACAACTTTCGCAGAAGAGTTAACAAGAACAAGCAGTTCTCACATTTCATTTTGTCAAGATTCTTGTTAAACCCGGAGATTGCTGTTTTATTTTTGGTTATCAGAACAAGATCATAACTTGCATAAATAAACACTGGTTACATAATTTATTATGAATAATAAAAAGAAAAATCTATATGCCTAGGCTGTCTTACTGTGGAGGTCACATCACCTTTCTTGATGTCATATTCCTTAATGGTCTTCGTGTTTCTGATTGAAGTAACAGAAGTAGAAGATAAACACTCAGTGGAGGTTATCAATGCATGAGTGTGCTGATTTAAAAACAAAAAAAAATCTTGGTTAACTTTCTCAGAAGGAAGTAAAATGTGTTTTACTGAAAATCTTTTCCTCGAGCGGATGTGTTGTCAGGCTGTTTCCTTCCAGCTAAGATAACACTGTTCTTTTTACAGGGTCACGTGCTTTCACCTTATTCGCAGCGCAAACTGCCCCCCACAAAATCTTTAAAGCTACCTGAAATGCTAAAAAACATACTATGTAACATCCCAACCAGGCTGCAGCTGTTTTGAATAGTAATTAAAACCTCTGATGTTTCTCTAACAGTGAGAGATGATATTCGAGCAGTTGCAGTTTAAGCAAGTCTGCTATGCAAGATATACTGTGGTCTCACGCTTACAGAAAATACTGTTTTGACAGATGCATGCCAGATTGTCAGACCAGTCAGCTGTTTGAGCTTTCTATTCTGTGCATGATTATGCAGTTGCAATTTCTTTCCTATACAGGAAACCTTAAGTTCTGCACAGCAGGCATCTGTGTAGCTTCACACAATGACAGCAACTACACTGCTGATTTGTTTGTCCACTAACTCAATTCTTTCTGCTTGCAGTTTCTCCTGCTGAGAGAATCCGGTTTATCCTGGGAGAGGAGGATGATGGCCCACCACCTCCCCAGCTCTTCACTGAGCTGGATGAGCTTCTGGAAGTGGACGGGCAGGAGATGGAGTGGAAGGAAACTGCCAGGTGAGCTGCTAAGGCAAATGTGCTTACAGCTTATCCCCCCCATTTCACTTTAAGAGCCATGGGAAGTGGCTCACCATCCCGTGACTGGAACACAATCCCTTATAAATAATCATGTTTTGTGTGTGTAGGGAAATAGGCAGTGCCCTAGTGAACTCCCAGTCTACTCTTATCTGATCGAAATCTATAGTACCTGCTCTGTGAGACCCGGAAAAGGCAGCAACTCCCACATGATCAAAACAGGCCTCAAGTATACAGGGACATTTTGGCATGTATAAGTGGAATCACTACACTTGTTAATGGATTTCTTTTAATTCACCTGTGGCGTGCTCAGTATTACAATAAATCATCAGTTATTCCAGCTAATCAAGCTAACATTGTGCGACTTTCATATAGAATTATTATTTTCAAATGTTCCTGGAAGACTATCAGTAAATTTTATCTTAAACCTGACCTTCTCTGATTTGACCTACTTACCCTGTTCACTGCAGTGCTACTGATTACATGGGGGGGGGGGGCGTGTTACCTTGGTATAACTTACAGTGTTGGCTTTTGTCATGGATTAGGAGGTAGTACTTTATAATACACAATGGTTGTTGTTGTTGTTATTATCATTATTAAGCTAACAAACCAGCAGATATACAACATCATGAACGCTTCAACTTTGTTCGTCTTTTCTGACTAAATCTGATCACTGAGCAGCAATTAAATCAAATGTAAGACTGACCAGTTACTCAGTGTTTGAGGTAATCCTGAAGTAACGATTAATGTCACCTACTCTGACCCCTCAAGTAAAGTGAAGCTTCATGCTGAGGACTACCTTGTTACTTTAGCATTACGTTTCCATTACTTGCTATTCCTTTGTCCGACGTAACCAAGTAAAGGAATTCAGTGAATTCAAAAATCTCAGCACCTTTTGTCAGTTTTTGCACAGATAAGTGTTGTGTCAAGCTTTGTCTATGGAGCGTTCTTTGAGAAGCATCGAAACAACGATAAGGAGCTGTTGTGTTTTTCTGATTCTTTGTCTCATTTTGTAAAAAGAGCAATGGGATTACACGGAAGGACATGTAAGTGAATGCCTTAGGACTCGCATTGTCTCCGTGGCCAAACTCTTCCCACAGCAAGACGGCCCGTCACAGACACGTGGACCGCAGCCAACCAGAGAGATACTCTATCCCCAGTGGAAACTCCATCCCCAGGCCTCATGAGAATGGTTCTTTGTAGTGGTGACATCTGAGGCATTATTATTAAAAAGAGTCCTTGTCCTGAGCCTTACCTTCGAGGCTGAGCTTATCCGTGGCAACAAAGTTGAAACGTTAAAATGGGATCTTGTTTGAACGCCGTTTCCGAGCAATGTGTGGTCTAAAGGTTCCAGAGAAGGCTGTCCCCATTCCAGTGAATAGCATGCTTTCTAAAGTCTAGTGATTTATTTTTTATTTCTACGCGTTTCTGCATCCCACATTTATGCATTGTGAAGTGTGACAGCTTCAAAACATTGCACTGCTGTTTTGTAAAGAGGACAGAATCCATATTGTCGCCATTTGTTTTCCGCCTTTGTTTATTTTTAAACCTCCGTTATCTTTGATTTTGACCTCAACCTTCAGGTTGAAGATGAAAAAAGATGATGGATCGTACATTCTTCTGCATCTGAGCACAATCACTTGTCCAATTCCGGTATGGTTCACGCATATTTTGCCTCTTCTTTATTTTCTCCCACTCTGACCAGGTGGATCAAGTTTGAGGAGAAGGTGGAGAAGGGAGGTGAACGCTGGAGCAAACCTCATGTGGCCACGCTGTCCTTGCATAGTTTGATGGAGCTGAAAACCTTTATCGAGAAGGGCACGATCGTGCTGGATCTGGAGGCCAACTCGCTGCCACAGATTGTCGGTGCGTGAGGTTGACTAGATCGAAAGTGCTCCTGAAGGTTTAGAAAAGCCCAACTGCCACTTACGCTTGATTTTCAATCTGTCCCCTCTAACAGAAATGATCACTGACAGCCAGATTGAGAGTGGTCAGTTGAAGGCAGACCTGAAGGAGAAGGTCACATACACCTTGCTGAGGAAGCATCGGCACCAGACCAAGAAGTCCAACTTGCGCTCTCTTGCAGATATTGGCAAGACTGTTTCCAGTGCAAGCAGGATATTTTCTAGCCAGGAGAATGGTAATGCAGAAACTCTTATTTCTCCTTATCAACTCAAACGCCTTCTCCTAATTTTTCTGTTCATTTTTAACTCTTACTGTTTTAGGCTTTTCTTTTTTTAACACAAACCTGTCCCCTTTCTGTTTCTCCTCCCCCTCCCCCCTATCTTACTGTACTTCTTTTCCTCTCTTTTTTCCTTTCCTCCCACGGGGGTCTGTACTTTCTGACTTCCTGCATCTGGGGTGCAATAGCCCGCAACCCCCTCGAGCACCCTGTGCCTTGTTTAAACCCACAAGACTCAGAGGAACCATGTGAGGTCATGAGGAGCTCCAGCATGGGATACCTCTGTAAGTGAGGTCATAGCCCTCCAGCTGAAAGCAGCATTGTTGGAATGTAGTCCCATGGAAGGCTTGTGTGAATGGAGATAGACAATTGTAAATTAGAGAGGAAAAAAATGCAATAGTGTTGAAGTTTCATTAAGTCAACTGTGTTTAAAAAAAAAAAAAAAAAAAAAAAAAAGGCTTAATGTGTTTATTCATGAAATCAGCCTGGAAACGTATGTGGTGGACAAAAGCTAAATATTCATTTTGCTGTAAATCAAATAGTGATAGACTAATGTTCTCCACCATTGTCAGTAGCAGAATTTCTAACCGAGTTCCAGAGTTTACATTCTCAGTCGTCTGCCAGCCGTTGCTCAAACAACTATTTACGTGTTTAAACAGCAGACCTAAAGCAGTCATCTATCATGCTCTCTTGTCTCTGACTGTCTGACATTTGTCCTAAGTCTTAAGCCCTGACACATTTAGCTTATTTCTCAGGTTTCCGTCTCTTTTCAGCCTCTTTCTCAGCCAAAAATATCTTCTTCTTTTTTTTTTCTTTTTTTTTTAAAGTTCTGCGTTCTTGCCCGTCATCCTCTTTGATCCTAACAGAATCTCCCCTCTCTGCAGGTAGTCCAACTACAACCCACCGAAACCTCACCTCCAACAGCCTGAGTGACTTCTCTGATAAGCCAGAGAAAGATCAGGTAATGTGTTTCGATGTGTTATTTGCATAGAGTCATATGGGTTTTGCGCCACCGCTGTCAATGTTCACAAAGCAGCACTTAGAAAGGGCATCTACTGGGCTGTATGAGTGCTTCAGCATGCTGCAACATAGACTGGAGACTGACCCCAGAGTATGTAGAAACATTAGCTTTATTAGTGTTTATCCACACTTTGTCAGGTGTAGACAATTGGCAGTTAAGCCATGGCAGCACCCGATTCTCTTGCAGTGGCACTGCAAGGTGGAGGGCGTAACACATGTGAGCCCCAGATGCTAATAAATAAGACACCTTCCATTCTTCTCTCTGGTCTGAGTAACAACAGCTTACTGTCTTTGTCGTGTGAGTTTCTGTCATCCACTGTAGTTTCTTTCGCCGCCGTGACTCATGACAACTGTAAATGGGCTGTATTGTCTGCGTTTTTCTGCAATCACAGAAGTAGTTAAACAGTAACTGAAATCACCCTCAAGCAACTGTTTATAAAACTGTACATTGGTCAAAATGGTGTGTTTTTCTTTAAGATTTTAACAAGGGCTTTGTTAATCCTCTCCCTTAGTTGATGTAAGTTTTTACAGGCTCAGTTTAGATCTCTATGAATCCAGACTGAGGATGTATGCTTATTGGACGGCATAAAATCAAACTGCTGTTCAGCACATAATTGAAGGAAGGGCAGGTACTGCCTGTTCCTACACACTTATACTGACATCAACAAAGCACACCACTAGGTTTGCATGTACATGATGCCCTAATCACTTCTACAAGAGGAAATTTGCAGCCTAACCCTAACCCCCCTCCCACCTCCATGATTACAGCTGAAGAATAAGTTCATGAAAAAATTGCCCCGCGATGCTGAGGCTTCAAACGTGCTGGTCGGGGAGGTAGATTTCCTGGAAACCCCCTTTGTGGCTTTTGTCCGTCTGCAGCAGGCTGTCATGCTTGGGGCACTCACTGAGGTCCCTGTGCCCACAAGGTAAAATCGTCCAAGGTCCAACTTGCAACATTTGAAACACTGGCCAAAGTCTTTGAGATTCTCACTTTGTCACATCTCATTTTCTCATCTTTGTTTAGATTTCTCTTCGTCCTTTTGGGTCCCAAGGGCAAAGCTAAATCATATCATGAGATAGGAAGAGCCATCGCTACCCTGATGTCAGATGAGGTATGAAATAACTTCGTATTTGTTGGTTTATTTTCTCTTGTGGACTAAATTTTGAACTGATTGTAATAATATGACCCACAATGGAGACTGACTGACTACTTTTTTTTTTTTTTTTTTACTAGTTTTACTGTTTTAACACATTAGATTTAACTTAACTAGCCTCTGACTGGTTGTGAACTTAAGATGATGGTTTTGGGCTATCCAGTTGCATTCATTAAATGAATGTTAACCCTTCCTGTTGCCAATTGTGGTTGGAGCCAAGTCTTTGTTTTTCTTGTATCATAATGTCTCAGTGAATGGTCTGTCCAACTGAGAGGTTAATTGTTAATCTCTGTGTTACAACTTTTTGACCCACTTTTGTTTTGGCATAAGCATATCATATGCAAAGAAAAATGACAGGTTCTTTAAACTGCTCCACCTTTAAACATCTCTGTGTCTCTGCTGTGTAGCTTCACTCCTGGCTTAACGTCTCAGTGTTGTCAGGAATGTTAGCTGATAGCTCATAACATTCTTAATCCTGAGATCACCTGGCGGGCAATTTCCCACAGGCCTCAGCTCTTTCCAACATATCTCTCGAGTAAACACGGTGAGATAGGAAGTGTTTTTCCAGGATTTCCTCAAGTTAAACTTTACTCCCATGAAAACTTTATGAGCCGTTCTCAGCCGTTTTTGAGTCATCCCCTCGTAGTACTATCCTGCATGCCTGTTTCACTGCTCGTGAGACGCACAGATATTGATTCATTATTTGGGTACATGGTAATTAGAATATTATGGACGTTTTGTTATGCTACTTTGTTAGAGTTAGGGGACACAGTGAATTGTTGGTTACTAAAGCTCCACTTATGTTTGTGTGCTGGCAGGTATTCCACGATATTGCTTATAAAGCAAAGGACAGGCAGGACCTGCTGGCTGGTATCGAGGAGTTCCTGGATGAGGTCATTGTCCTGCCCCCTGGCGAGTGGGACCCTGATATCAGGATAGAGCCACCAAAGTCCCTCCCTTCTTCGGACAAGAGGTCCGCTGCTAATCCACCTAATCCCAATGAATGATGTCGCTGCATATAAATCTGTTAAATCTACAAAATGTTATGTGAACATAGACGTATTTATGCAGACGTAAAAATAAAAGGGGGGTTGGGCAGTATTAATGTTTGTCCAACATGATTTTTTTTCTACGTTGGTGCTGTGCTGTGTGCTGTGCTGATGTCTGCATCGCTTTCCATATGTATATCAGCGCCAGGGGACTCAAAAGCACTGTTTTTTTTTGTTTTTGTGGAAGTTGGACGAGCAGCAGCAAATCAAGAGAACGTGGGCTTTAGAGAAAATGAGAAATTTTTGGGCTTTAGAGAAATGCACTCAATGCACTGGAGTGTCATGGGACACTCAGTGCATCCCATCATGCACCAAGTGTCACTGTATTTAGATGCCACCCAACAGCAGTTATTATTAATCTTTTTTTTCTCTCTTACTCAGCCTTTTGCCCTCTCTCCTTTCTCTCAACAGACCATGGCAGATGGTTGTGTTCTGTAGGAGGTTTCTTCCTGTTAAAAGGGAGTTTTTTTCTTGCTACTGTCTCAAAGTTGAGCAGTGTTTTAAAGACAACAAACTAGGATCCTTTGTTACACAGTTATACATAAAGTTTCAACATAAGCTGCAGGCCAAGTGCAGGTCAACCTTTTCAGAAACTGAGAATCTTACTTCTTCTCTCAAACCTGAGATAATCTCTTATTTCACCGATGTGATTAAAGACTATTGTAAATAAAAATGTATGCAGCTTGTATTATATATGCATTATGCACTTGCATGTATATTTACGGTTTATTTGCCATGATTTTCTGTTTTTGATGGTAGAAACATGACAATGATCCTGCGATCTTCATGCTTGAGTTAACTGAAAGCTTGTGGGCTTTTATTTGTTTGCTTTCTGTTTTTAAAGGAAGAACATGTACACCGGATTAGAGGCACCTCAGATGAATGGCGACACTCCCCATGACACAGGACATGGAGGGGGTGGAGGACACCAAGTTGGAGAGGAGCTTCAGCGCACTGGAAAGTAATTGTGAAAATACTGTAGAGAAAAAAATAAATAAATAAAAAAGAGGAAAAAAAACACAGAGGAAGAATACGCGAGGCGAACTATATTATGCTTGCTAACTTTAATGTCTCCTACTTGAAGGTTTTGTGGAGGTCTCATCTTGGATGTGAAGCGGAAATTGCCCTTTTTCGCCAGCGACTTCTATGATGCGCTGAACATCCAGTCTCTGTCTGCCATCTTGTTCATCTATTTGGGCACAGTCACCAATGCAATCACCTTTGGAGGTCTGCTTGGAGATGCTACAGAAAACATGCAGGTAATACCTCCCTCATCCCTTTGTGTTTAAACCCAGCATTCACACCGCTCTGGCATTTCTAAGACTGCTAAAACCTTTTGTTAGAGCCTAACTTGACATGCTTGTGTTTTATCGGTGACATGAAGAAAGTCAGACTCTGATGATTCAAAAGCTTGTGTTTGCTCCCTGCCGATGTCTCATCAGTCAAACAATCTCAGCAAAAACATTGCAGCATTGTGTGATTTCCTTTTTATGTGTATTTTTCTTTCTCATAGCCGTGGCTCTCCGGCGATGCTCTCTGGAATGCTGGTGTTTCTGCTTTTTGTTGACTTTATATTTATGCTTTTCTGCCAATGTGATTGCCTCACTGTTGTTTGTTGCTACTTGTCTGTTTACACCGATACATTGTGTCACACAGTGTACTCCTCTGTTTTGAAGCAGTCTATTATTTCAACATTTTCAAAGAGATTCTCAGCTGCCTAAAGCCCCTTATTGTTGCTCATGCACAGTGTGAATGTGACAAGGTTAAAGAGCTGATAAACAATGATAAACTGTCTCGATTTCCCAAATCCTTGCCCAACTCTAAATTTCTCCTCTGCTCACATGTGTGGGATTTGTCTCTTGCATTCTTCTACCTCTCACTCTCATAGCACATATTTCTGTCTGCCATAAGCAAACACTGTCCATTTATGAGTTTCAGACTGAATTTATTTGCACAGTGTTTGCTGCTGTCACCGTCATCATCGATTTAAACCTTTAAACTAACACAACACACTGCAGCAGATAAGCCATGTTAATGTTGAGCTCAGAGGCTCACTCTGGATCCATCTGTCACACCTGCTGTTAGCAGGAAGCGTCGTATGATTGTGATATGTCGGCGTACAGCGCCAACCGCATCCACCCCGATGCCTCTCACAGCGCGGTGTAGAAGTATGGCAGGCTGATTGGTGATGAAGCCGCTTTCTTTGGCCTCTCATGTGACAGAGACCTGAGGAGCACCAGCCTCAGGAGATTTGCCCGGGCTGTAAATAACTACAGATCCAGATTAATCAGCCACAGTAGCCTCGTCACGGCTGTGTTTCTAATGACTCCTCCACCCGCCCCTCCCTTACCAATAGTGGGTCCTCAATACTCCTGCGTCGCTACACCTTCCCACTCAACAGAGGGATTCCCTGCCCTTGCTGGATCTTTCCCCATGTATGCTCACTGCTACAGCATTGTCATTATTAGCTTTTCATCCAGTGCAAGTTGCTTTAAAAAATAAAGTGTTAAGAAAAAAACAAAAACCAACGTGAAGGGAAACTAAACAGGCCTGTCCTGATTGACCAGAACTGCAGCTGTGTATGGGGAAAACACTATTCCTGCGTGAGTAAGTAGGAATTACGCAATAATTAATGGGGAATAAAATGAGAAAGGATGCAGAATATTGTGAGAAGTGTTGTATGTAAAGTTTTCATTCTCCCCCCCCCCCCTGCATGTACTGTGTCGTAGGGAGTGCTGGAAAGCTTCCTTGGAACAGCACTAACGGGAGCAGTGTTCTGTCTGCTGGCTGGTCAGCCCCTGACTATTCTCAGCAGCACCGGACCGGTGCTAGTCTTTGAAAGGCTCCTCTTTAGTTTCAGCAAGTGAGTATTTCATGGCTAAAAAGTCACTCAGCTGTACACAAGGGTTAAACAGAGGTCAAAAACAGCAGCAGTAGACTGTTTCAGATATTTGTAGATTACAGTCTCTCCCCAAAGGACAGATGCGTGTGTTTTATAAAGATCGTTGTGACCACTACAAGAGAAGTTAAAAATATAAGCACGAAGAATTCAGGGAGATTACTCACATTTAGTAGTAGGCTGGTGACTTTGGGTCAAAGGTTGCTTCACTGGAACTTTTTATTTATTTATTTTTTGCACTTACTGGTAATAAATGATTGTCACCTGATTGTGTTTATGAGCTTTCACCTGTTTTGCCTTCTGCTTCCTGTCCCGACTATGTGGAAGACGAGAGCAGCAAGGACACGCCATCATGGTGTGATAGCAGTGCCTAAATTTTAGGTATACGTTATTGTGGGGATAAAATGTCATTTCACCTCAGTTCAAGGGTATTAAATACTGCCTACTGTCACTTCCTTCCAACTACACTACCTCTCTTACCCCCAAAGGAGTCTTCTAGCGTTACCAAAAACACCACGCTGCATATGTTCCATTATTAATAATTCACTCTCATTTAATTTTACGCTGTGACTGAAGAGTGTTGTGGCGCCTGTGCCCTCTCAATGTTTTCGTGCTTCGAGTCAACTGTTGCCGAGTCAGTGGCAGCTGCTCACTACAGCTGTTGTGGATGCATGTTATCCTACAGCTGCAATAAAGAGAAAAACCTGCTGCCGTTTTCCCTTGGAGGACCCCAGAGCAATATTTATATACCTCTGAGCGCCTTGTATTTTCTGAAAGTGCCGTGAATTCTTGGGTGGATTGTAAAATAAAATATTGAGATGTAAGAGTTCCCTTGCTCACTCTGTGTGAAATGTATCCTCTCCCTCAGAGACAACGGCTTCGACTACCTTGAATTCCGGCTGTGGATCGGACTGTGGTCGGCCATGTTCTGTCTGGTGCTGGTCGCCACAGATGCCAGCTTCCTGGTGCAGTATTTCACACGTTTCACAGAGGAAGGCTTTTCGGCGCTCATCAGCTTCATTTTCATCTACGATGCTTTCAAGAAGATGATAAAGCTGGCCCACTACCACCCGATCAACACGGATTATGATCCCAACCTTGTCACTCAGTACGACTGCCGCTGCATGCCTGGTGCGTAGTCTTTACTATTGCTGCTGCTTCAGATAGAGAGAAGATACCAGAGTAATAGGAAGAGTTTTACCTTCAACATAAGCAGTGGTATACCTCCACTCTGTTCTAAACCATCTTTTGCCTGAATTTTGGGCTTCTTTTAAAGCAGGGGTTACTCACTGCACATCGTGGGCCACATACAGCCCACTTTTATCTAAAAGGATTTTTAAATATAGTAGTAAAAAAACAAAGGTTTCTGTTATTTATTTGCTTACCTATTACTTTGATGCAATATGAATGAATGAGGGGTGAGGTCTTTAGAGTTAAAAGTAAAAAAGCTTATTCCCCTCCTGCACTTGAGTCTTTACTGTGCCAATTTTGCTCCCCCAGGCCTGATGTTGCCTTAGAGTTTCAGGAATGATGATACCATGTGATGCTGAAAGTTGAATAGTCATATATGGTTTTTGTGTTGGATTAATTTGTCTTTTAATTTAGATTTAAGTTTATTTATTTATTTTTTTGTTTTTTCAGTGAAAATGACAAATGATAGCAGAATGTGTGACCGTGTAGATATTGCTTTCTCAGCACTGCTGAGACACTGTTTTTGTGTCGCGTGACTTGCCAATATTCTTTGACACGGATTTAAAATGGCAAATGCATTTATTAGAAGACGTTTTCTTGTTTTAGTGATAAGATATTATGTTGTTTCTTCACTAGGCAACTCGTCAGAACTCTTTGATCTATCTGCCCTGACAAACAGTACTGATCTGGTATGTAGTGCCCTTGTGTTCAGTAACAATGAGTCAGAATTCACTGCTTCAAAGGCTGTTTTTTTTTTTTTTTTTTTTCTCTTCAGGCATTTTTTTGGGGGGGTTGAAACTGATAACAGTTTTGTTTTTTCTGTTTCTGCCTTTTTTCACTGCAGCCGGTAAATGCTACCTTGGCATCTCTGACCAAGAAGCAGTGTATGAAGTATGGAGGACAGTTAGTTGGAGAAAGCTGTGGCTACATACCTGACATCACCCTGATGTCTTTCATTTTGTTCCTTGGGACCTACACCTGCTCCATGTCTCTGAAGAAGTTCAAGACAAGCCGCTTCTTCCCCACCCGAGTGAGTGACAGTCACATCGTTTTTCCACATCTAGATGAGTTGTAGCCAGCGTTCTGGTGCATATTTTCCCAGATTTCCCGATTACTTAATATGTGACCACATTTTTATATGTTTCAGTTGCATTTTACTTAAAATTATTGATTCGAAGAAGTCTTTTTTTTTGCATCTTGGTTTGCATGGAAGTCTTTCTTTGTGGAGTTTGCACATTCTCCCTCTGCCTGTGTGGGTTTGTCCAGGTGCTCTGGTTTATTCCCTAAAGTCTAAAGCCGTGCTTGTTAAGTTAATTGGACGTGGGAGTGTGCAATTGTCTGTCAAGCTGTGTTAGCTTGCCTGCATTTTTTTTTTCAGCACACAAAGAAAAGGGTCGGCACACTTTTCTTCAAAACTTCCAGCCCCACAAACTCAAAGACACTGTCAAACCCTCCTTAAACGTGTCCTCCTTTCTAGGTGAGGAAGCTCATCAGTGACTTTGCGATCATCTTGGCCATCCTTCTCTTCTGCGGTGTGGATGCCTTAGTTGGTGTGGAGACTCCAAAGCTCTTAGTGCCAAGTGAATTCAAGGTAGGCATCTCCCAGAAGTTTGCCAGTGTACTAGAAAGTCCTCATTTCATCGTGACGTTTTGAAATCATTGACTGAATTGTCTTTCAGTGGTGCTCTTTCCTCCGACTACATCTATAATGAATGATGTTTCGGCAAGAAAGCCTGTGTAATTCTTCCAAATCCAAGCATAATGCTTTTCTTTGTAGCACACCCAGGAGGACACAGAGCTTGATTATAGGGGATGTGAGAACATAAACTAGCTCTTCGAGTTGCAACTTTAAATTGCAAGAACAGAGCTACCTTTGTTTGATCACAGAGTCTTAATTCACTGTTTTTCTGTCATGTAACAATGCACCGGTAATTTCAGATCTGTAATCTTTTTGAGATGATATCGGGGCTTGGATAGTCTGTCTCCAGTGTTTTTAACAGTCTTTTTTTTTTTTTTTTTCCCCCATAGCCCACAAGTCCACTGAGGGGCTGGTTTGTTCCTCCTTTTGGAGGAAACCCTTGGTGGGTGTACCTAGCAGCTGCACTTCCTGCTGTGGTTGTCACCATTCTGATATTCATGGACCAACAGATCACCGCTGTAATTGTCAACAGGAAAGAGCACAAACTTAAGGTTGGTGCACCATCTGAAGGCTTAAGAAGAGTGAAATGATTGAATACGTTCAGTAATAAAAAAGAACCGAAAAGAATCCAAACTAAGTATGTAAATTTTTATTTTTGTAGCACATTTAAAACCAAAGTGCAGGACAGCCAAAGCATCAATAGATAAAGCCAAGTTTCATGAAATGACAACAAGAACTTGTCAGTGAATTTCTTTTCAGTACAAGTTTCTAAAGATCAGAAGAATACACAAAGTCAGGAAGATGAAGGGATATAAGACAAAAATGTTGGCCATGAAAATCCAATGAATGGTACATAAAAGACTAGTTAAAAATTGACACAGGAAGCCAAAATCAAAGTATAAACAACAATAAGAAGACTCCAACAGTAAACTAAGACTGGACTGAACAAAAAGCCACAGAGCAGCAGTGATAAAAGAGTCTAGAAATGGATCTTACCTGCAGTACCAGGAATGACATGCAATGAAATACATTTTATTCCTTATCCGTTTCTGGATTAAACAGTCATTTGTAGTCATTTGCACTGCATTATGTTTGTCTAATTGTATACATATATTCCCAGACTTCCTGATCTATTATTAATATGTGACGCTCCGTGTGCTCTGATCACACTATTGCAGCAGCACATGATTTGTTTAATATCTGGAGTGTGGGAACCACTTGTTATATAATTTTTTTTGTCTCCTGTTAGAAAGGGGCAGGTTATCACTTGGACCTGTTCTGGGTGGCCATCCTGATAGTGATCTGCTCTTTCATGGGCCTGCCATGGTATGTGGCTGCCACTGTCATTTCCATCGCCCACATCGACTCTCTGAAAATGGAGACTGAGACTTCTGCTCCCGGAGAGCAGCCTAAATTCCTGGGTGTCAGGTGAGTTAAAGCAGCTGCTGGACGCTGTGTTGACGTCACTTAACAATTAAATTCATTCTGGCATGGTGGTCTCGAACAAAGGTGTCTCAGTTTTCCCAGAGCACTGTCAGTATTTGATTGTACTAGCTAGTTAATTGCATTCATTTTAGATTGAAGTGATTAAAAAAAAGAAGAAAAAAGAAATCACTCAGGTGGTTTGCATAATGCTGTGTGCAGTAACTCATACGCACAACACTGCGAAAAATACCTGCTGCGTGCACAGTCCTTTCTTTAGAAAAGGAAAAATCATTTTATCCAAAAAGGCAATTACTCTCCAGCAACAACAGGAGGAGGGGAGGAAATGGAAAGATTCAATTAATCATGAATTAGACAGTCAGGAAGGAACAAAGGAGAGAAAACAGTCTTGGAAAATGACAGAAAGGGGTAAATCTACACAGAGCTCTCCGTGTGTACACACAGATATAAATACTCCTGCAGTTCTTTAGGGAGAATGACTTCATTAAAAAAATGAAAACAAAACAAACTTGTCAGCGAGGTGGAGGTCAGGAAAAAGTTTATTTTTTGTTACCAAGTCTGCAAAGACTGTATCATCGTGGATTTGTATAGTTGATGACAGGGATTTCCTCCATGTGGTTAACTGATTGGAGCGTGAGCCGTTTAGATTCATCATGCTCATTGTTTTTACGAACTGTAACTTTTGCATATGCAACCATTAGACATGAAATTCCAGCACACGGATGATCAAAAAGGTGTGTGTATGATGTAGATGCCATGCTGTCTTTTGTGAATTTTGCCTAGGGGAATAATAAACATACTAAAAAAAACAAAAGTTTTAACTTCTCTGAATCAAATCTGCTGATTAATTTGTGTGACGTTTCCCCCTCTAACTCAGGGAACAGCGAGTCACTGGTATCTTCGTGTTCATCCTGACGGGACTCTCTGTCTTCATGGCTCCTATCCTCAAGGTAGTGCTCCAACTTCTTAATTCTTCTGTGGAATTATGGATTACTGTCTGCCCGTTTTAGGACAAACTCCTGTCTTCCCTCTGAAATGTAAAATAATTTCAAGTCTTTTATTCATCCGATTAGGAGCTTCTATAGCTGAAGTAATATGTTGTGAAATAAGAATGTGCATCAGGGCTTAAGCTCCAGTTGCAGCACCTCGGCTTCTCAAATTTCCATTTCTTTGTTGAGCTGCCCATGAGTTGTGAAGACTCTGAGAGGTGATTTTTTTTTGAGCTGGTACGCCCCCTTGAGGGTATTTTCTATACTGTGTTTCTGATTCTCAGAAATAGCATTTTGTTTTTGCATGAACTGTATTATAGTGGCATAAAATAAAAAATTTTCATAAATTTCTAAATTTTTGCTCTAAGTTGCCTCATTTTAGTAATTTCTTTTCATATATTTTATATTTTTTATACTACTTAATCTTTTTTTTTACGCTGATCTAGGAGCAGGTACTTCTCAGTCCTGTGCAAGCTAAAAGCCCGGTCACACTGGTAGCTCAGTAAAAAGAACATTCGTAGAAAAGCTTCTTGTGGACTATTTTTAACTAAGCAGTGTGAGCCAAAAGAAGTCATGTTTCTTCTGAGAGGGTAGCTTTGACACGCGTGTTTCTGTTTCCTCTTTTTTTTAAGTCACAGTCACACGTGTAACATTAATATCTTTTTTTTTTACTGTGTTCTGTGTTCTTCAGTTCATTCCCATGCCAGTGCTCTATGGTGTGTTCCTCTACATGGGTGTGGCATCGCTCAATGGTGTCCAGGTGAGTCACTTTGCCCTGTTCACTACCTACTAACCTGTGTTGGGTGGGTTGCTTTGAACAACACATAGCACACGTAATAATTAAAATATGATGAATTTCTTTTTGTGTTTTATTAAGAAAAGAAGTAATAACACTTAAACCAGAGCACAAAGAACAAATAAAACAGAATGAACAGACTCTCAAATGACTCAAATTAATACATTATTTTTCTAGCTAGCGGCCACACTAACTATACAAATAATGTATTCTGCTGATGTATTAATTGTGTCATTTACTTATTATTCTTATTGTAAAAATGTGAAACAATGATTTTTTTTTTTTGCAGTAATTTTTTTATATTAAAAATCTTTCTAATTTGTCATTAGAAAAGAAATCCTAATTTTCAAAATATTTCATATCATTTGAATTCTTCAATCCAAAATAAATAATTCCTTTAGGTTTGCAACTTTGAAAAGAAACAATATAATTATTTATTAATAAAAAGAGTTTGTTTAATAGGCTTAAAAGGTGGTAATTAAAGTATTTTATCTTATTTTATTTTGTCCTTAATACCAATAATATTTTTAAAAAGAACCACTCTGAGAGATGCCAGCACGGTGGTTAGCACTGTTGCCGCACAGCAAGAAGGTCCTGAGTTCAATTCCACCATCAGGCCGGGGTCTTTCTGTGTGGAGTTTGCATGTTCTCCCCGTGTCTGCGTGGGTTCCCTCCAGGTACTCCGGCTTCCTCCCACCGTCCAAAGACATGCAGCTTGTGGGGATAGGTTAATTGGTTAATCCAAATTGCCCATAGGTATGAATTCGGGAGTGAATGTGAGTGTGAATGGTTGTCTGTCTCTGTGTGTTAGCCCTGGCAAGACTGGCAACCTGTCCAGGGTGTACCCCGCCTCTTGCCCTATGACAGCTGGGATAGGCTCCAGTGACCCCCGCGACCCTGAAAAGGATAAGCGGAAGTGAATGAATGGATGGATGGATAACTCTGAGAGTGCAAACCTCTGCTGAAGTAGCTCACTCTCTGGGTAGTATTTACTTTAGGATAACGTGACGGATGTTTACTTTACCTACTCCTACATGTGTAATCAATGTAAAATCAATATTGATTTGTAAATAAGTGGAGATGAATAACTTGAGCTTAATATTATAAGAGCATATATTTCTGACTAACTAGGCAGCTCTTGACAGTGTAATGTAATAGTATAAATAGTATATGAGAGTATACGGGAAAATATAATGTGAGATTAAGAATCTCCATATACCAGTATCAAATGTTCCCCGATGTTGTAAATGATGTAAGCATAGTTCCAAAGATAAAATACATTTTATGAAGGTTTTCCTTGATTTGACCTTGAGGGAGAGGTCATACACCCAAAGTAATGTGATATTTAGAGTCCTCACTGTTACAGTATAAACCATACAAGTAAGAAACACAGTTTTAAATAGCTCTCTCAATCATCAATATTACCACTATGACCTTCAGCTCAATCTATAGACCATGAAGGAGAGGTCAGAGGGAAGTGTGACCGGATATTTTAAATATTGTTATGATACTTTTTATATGTTGACAACAAACACCACGCTTGTAAGAATCATAGTTGCCTTTTGTCATTTTTCAACCCATAAATTATTAAGTTGACCTTGAAGACGTTGGTGATGTAAATCAAACTTTCACAGATTCTTAACATGAGTCTAATCTACATCTCTACAAAGTTTGATGGAAATTCATTCAGGATTTTCTGAGCTATTGAGTTTACAGATGGAATGGATGAAAGCGTTTCCAAAAACATAACCTCCTTGGCGGAGGTAATTTATCAATATTTGGATTACATTATACTTTGGTACATTATTGGATATTCTAATAGGAAAAAACTGACTGCGTAGCACTGCTGTCTCAGAGTATCAACCAAAATTGGAAAAGGAAAAGTCATACAGGAGTATAAAATCTCTGAATTGTTTTCCAGGTTCTAACTGCAGCGTGTCCGATCTCTTAACTTACTGAACTTTTTATCTGTTTCCTTGATCCAGTTCATGGATCGTTTGCAGCTGCTCCTCATGCCTGCCAAGCACCAGCCGGACCTGATCTACCTGCGGCACGTTCCCCAGAGACGCATCCACCTCTTTACTTTCATCCAGGCCCTGTGCCTGGCCTTCCTGTGGATCCTCAAGTCTACTGTCGCTGCCATCATTTTCCCTGTCATGGTGAGGCAAGGCTGATGTGACCAGTCACAAGTGCACAGAGCTCTGTATTTTGCCCTGAACATTTAATTGATTCAAACTTTTCCTCTCTTTGTAAGGTTTTGGCATTGGTTGCTGTTCGCAAAGGAATGGACTACGTGTTCTCCCAGCATGACCTCAGCTACCTGGATGATGTCATCCCAGAGAAAGACAAGAAGAAGAAAGAAGATGAGAAGAAAAAGAAAAACAAGAAGAAGGGAAGCATTGACAGTGAAATTGAATTTGTAAGTAAATGTCCATATGCGTTCAAAAAAGAAAGGCATGATACAGTTTCATTAAACGGTTATCGTCCAGTTCCCCACATCAAAGTAATCCATGAGTGTTAATGTTTTCATTCCCTCCTCCCACAGTCTGACTTCCCCTACCATGCAAATAATGTCCCCAGTATAAAAATCTCTATGGATATGATGGAACAGGAGCCCATGTTGGGAGATAAATCTTTGGATAGTGAGTACTAGTCAGGATTTGCTTTGCTTTAGCTTCAAAGGGCCGCTCCAACTAAAGGCTTCCTTTTCTTGTCATGCTAGCCCTCTTGCATTTCACTCATATGACATTTAACATCTTTAAAGATCAGCATGCTTTCTGTCTGTTTCTAATGCTTCTCTGAGCAGCCCATTTGGGCTTTTAACACTAAAAGCAGCTTTGCTGTGCTTGCTTTTCTTTCCCCCCACTACTACTTGAAATTCATGATTGATTGATGTTATAAAAAGTTTTTCTGTCATATTTTTTCCCCCCGCCAGGACCTCCATCGTCGACTTTCCTTCACCCCCATACACCGTGCTGAGCACTACTTCTTCTCTCCGTCTGTGGATAAGTAAGTGACAACCTGCTGTCATTTGAATATTTGTGCATTCAAAAGGCAAAATGCACAAATATTACACACCATGTGATTTTTAAGTTTTTCCTGAGGCGTAACATTTTTGCCTCTTTCAGTCTCAACAGCGGTTCATACAAAAAAGGTTCACCTCAGATTCGAATAGGCCGGGACTCTGTGGACAGCTGTTTCGTCTGCAAGAAAGGGTCCGAAAGTGTCCTGTGAAAAAACCAGCACTACACAGAAACCACACCCATTCTCTCTTTTGTTTTTAGTTTTTCTTTTTTCTTTTTGTACTGTAATACTGCCTCATAACAGTGTTTTTTAATATGCCACGTGCGAGGATTTGAATCCGATTAGCTGGAAAAGTATTTGTCATTGAAAGACTTTGGTGGTACTGAATTTTAATAAGTGCTGACACAAGACCATTTGTATCATTTTACTGCAGGAGACAAAAGGACTTCACAAGGTCACACAGTTTTTTCCTAATCTTCCCAATTTGTATGTTAATAACCGAACAAGAATCAGGCTAGAGTTGTGGTAATCATCAAATAGACCCAGAGATCCAATTTTGAGCTTCATAACACGCACACCACTTTCACTTATTCTTTTTAATAATGTCCCACATAACCAGCCTCTCTTCCTAAGTACTGTGTTTAGTAGTTATTTTTTTAAGGTTATTAAGGCATAGCTCTTGGAACCTTGAGATTCAAACACGGTGGAGGTACTGCACAGAGGATTCAGAGTCCTCCTTTAGTGAACAAAAGACTAATCTATGCACACTTACACAAGGAACTTGATGTGAAGCATCCATCTAAAGATGCGTGTTCATAAACACACCCAGAAGAATAATGCAACATGCTTGAATGTGGCAAGAAGTAAATGGTTCATCAACACGCAGACTGGAACTACTATATTTGTTTCCTAATCTTGATTGTTGCTCCCCTTTTTTCTTTATTTATTATATTTAAACTCATAAAGGTTGCTGGTTGAATATTAAATACAACTTAGCCATTTAACCTTTTGTGGAAATTTGAAGTTTCTTTGATCTGTATCCACTCAGCTGTGTCGTCCCCATTGTGGGGATTTATCCATGTACTATACCTGTATGTAGCACTACCTCTTATTTACCTTAGGTGCCAGGCGTGATATATTAATATATCTGCTGTGCATTGATTTGTGATCAAATACTAAAAAAAACCCCTAAAAATCAGACAAACTGGCACTAGGATCTCTGAATCGTTTAAGATACATTTTGTTTTGGCAAAACATTTAAATACTATGTGCAAACTGCAATGATTTAAAGGGGCAGCATCACCCACATTTCTTATCAAAAAGCAAATATTTTAAGAGTATTTAAAATTTCTAAATATGTTTATTTAACAAGTTTAGTTTGGATGAATAAAATATTAAGGAGAAAGAAAGTCTTGTTTTCCTCCTGATGGTCCAAGAGCTGAAAGCTGGGAAGAGCTGAGAAGTATTTAGCCCATCCCATGCTTCATATTCCTATACACTTAAGTATCAACGTGTTACTGAGTCTGATTCAGTTCAATTGTAAAACTTGTTCAAAATATGTTAATTTAATCAAGTTCCAATCTTTTTATTGTTTTGTGTGTTATATGTATTTGTTTCGTTTTATGCAAATCAACAATCACTGTGAGATTATTACGATAATGCAACTTCTGGTTCTGGAAGAGCTACCGCTTATTAGTGCGCAAGGATATTTTTCTGAGACATTGGTGTCTATGCATTATCCAAATTTAATTTAGTAACAGCTGGATGAGCAGTGAAATATGCCAATCACACATTAGACAAATGACTTGATCATGCTTGTTGCTACTTATTGCTTATTGAAGTATACACTGGTAACTTTAACTGATTCGGTTTTAAGGTGTCGTTGCCTGTCTGAATGTAATAAATCCTAATGAACTGAAATCTAGATGATCCTTGAAGAATTGACACGCACAGTTGGTGTCACTTCTGATTTTTAGTGCAAATAGGGGTTTGATCCTTGCTTTGAGCAATCGCTTCCATGTAGCTTGGACACAAAAGCCACATTGTCTTCCACTTTGTGCTTTGAGCTGCACATCTTGATCTCTTTGGACTTTCTGGTTCTGAATCTGCAATTATTGTAATATTTTTGATGTTAACGATTTTATACAAGCGTCTTATGTGATCAAATAATCCTAGGTTACTCAGAATGAATAAAAATGTCCTTTTTTTTTTTTTTTTAATGAAGTAGCATTTGAAAAAAGAGCAATAAAATGGTCCAAATGATTCTTAATTAAATTGTTGTGTTTTTCTTTAACCACCAAATCTCTGTATCTTTGCCCTGCTTTATGTTTGCCTGGCTGTTCTCCAACTATTTTGGCAGCTCGAGGAGCATTTCTTATATTTCATCAAGAGTTCTGCTCTGTTGCTACCTTTTTCTCTGGAGTGACCACTGTCTGCTTCACAAGTGTTAATCTGATAGATGCCAGCGCTCAGTCACAGGGTGAAGAAAGTTAAAAAGGAAAGCTGCATATTTTCCATGATCATAGGACTCGAGTTGGCTTAAATGAAACAAATTGGCTCATTGCTGTGAGACATTGTGTTCTTTTACTTGCCAAAAGGGGGGAGGGGAGTAATAACTTCCTCCTCCACCGGTGCAGGAGAGAACATCATGTTTTGTTGCATAATACTTAATATTACTGGTGTTGTCCAAGCAACCAAACATGAATGATGGTGTGACTGTAAAAGGTCATGGAGATATCACCTGACTGATCTAAGAAGGTGTTCTGAACCTCTGCTTCACATAACAGGAGACTTTTTCTAATAATATGGGCAACCTAATATTAGATTGTAAAAACTGGTCAGTGTAATGCATGCGCTTTGACATTGACCATTAAAACAATAACTTCAGTAAAACCATGTGGTGTGATTTCAGCGTTGCATTTTTGCATTTTGCACGAGGGGGCAGTAGTGACTCTTGTAAAAGCCACAAGCATGTTCAACACCAACAGCTCAAAATAGAAAATGTGATGAAGACTGTCTCAGCGCTGCATGAAGATACACAGAAAAGTCTCATCTGTCAGAAAACTGTGTGTGTTGGAAAGAGTTTATAACCAATTGCTTTGGTTACTGCAGGTAAAAGATACTGCTTCTAAGATCAGCAGCATTCAGAGTATGCAGCCAGGTTAGGAAAATCCGCTTTGGCAATCTAAATGTGGTTCTTATTCCTTATGACTAGAATTTATGAGTAAATGATCCTCAAAAAAAAAAAGGAAAAAGAAGATAGGAATTACTTATTCATCCCATATTTGGGAAACGTAATGTTTGAATGTTTTCTTAGCCAAAATAATATCAGCACATTTCTTGAACGTTCACGTCGTATCTACAGTTTGTTCAGATTATTGCCGGCTCCCTCATTAAAATGTTAAAGCTTGATCTGAGGAAAGCAAACAGTTCGTGCCGCAGCTAGAAACAAATGTCCTGCTCAGTTACTGCCCAAGCAGCTTTTATTGCTCATAATAAACTGCTGGCCCTCAGTGCGCGCTGTTCATCTCTCCCTTGACATTGGCTCCGAGGTTCATAACAGTGTCCTGTGATTGCTTGTCCAGACTTTGTTCACTGTTTCATTTCCCAGTCGAGAGAGGCCATTAGTGTGTTTTCCCCAGGGGGCATTATAGGCTGTTCAACAGGGTCATGCTGTTGGTTATTTATTTTTTTTCCATAATAAAATATCTTTGACTCTGCCAAGCAATGCAGTCATTGATTTGTTATTAGAATTGTCACATCTAATAGAGCTGATCTGTGGTCACTTTATCATTTAATTATAACTGTTATGTGTGAGCTGAGGAATGTTTCTTATGAAAGTAACAAGATGCTAAATGTGTTATAGCAGCACGCACCAGGATGCTGGCACTTAGCACTATCTGTGCAGTGTGGGTTCAGCGGCATGACAAATGTGATCTGTTGACGACAACAGTGCTTTGTAATTATGCATTCGTCGCTGTGTGAAAAGTAAAACAAATTGTTTGCAGCAGAAAATCACATAAAGCACAACACGATGTGAAAAAAGCTTTGGCTCGCAGGACGCTTGTAAAAGCACGAGCGGGAATTTTTATGGCACGCAGACAAAAGTGAATGTTTGGCCTAAATGTGCTCTGCTCAGCTCAGGTCCACCTTACATGTGTTTTGAGCCATGTCCAGAACACATAGCAGTGCCATAACATCATTGTTTTGTTGAGGGTGAATACACGGTCCATAGATGGATGTTTTAAGCTTCTTTACATACACTCATCATGGTTATGAGTGTCATTTCTGTTTTTTTGTTTTTGTTTTGAGATTTCAATGATTGTAGCGCATACATCTTTAATTACTTTAAAGTGAAGCAAGTTTTACCTCGCCATGAACCAAGTGGGTGCTGACCAACAAAGAAGTCCCTGACTGAAACTTGCAGATGCCTGCGTGGACAAGCCAAATGTTTTTTGGAAAAAAGGTTTTATGATCAGACGAAGACAAAGATTGCACTCTTTGGCCACAATGATAAGAGCTTTGTTTGAAGGAGTAAATGTGGCGCTTTTAAACCTAAGAACACTTCACAAGCTGCCAAACATGGTGCTCTGGGACTGTTTTGCAGCCAGTAGTACTGGTACATTACCTCCAAACAGCCAGATGGTTGAAATTTGGACACAGGCAGTAGTTCCAACATGAGAATGATCCCAAACACACATCAAAACTGGTTTTGAAATGGATAAAGCAGGCATCTAGAATGGTGTTCCCAATGCTCTGAACTCAAACCCTATTGAAACTCTCTGGACTATGCTTAAAAGCAAACCTTTGTCAGGAAACCAATCAGTTTTGCCCCCAAAAATCAAATATGTTACCATAAGTATTGTTGATGGCTACCAAAATCATCAGGTCGAGATGCACCTTGCTAAGATTTGACTCTGTAAGTATACTCTGACTTTTGAACTTGTGTGGATTATAATACAATCCCCAATAAATTCAAACTTATGCTTAAAATGTATGCTGTGCAATCATTTCACCCTGGAAAAACAACAGTTCAGAGAAATCATCAAAAGCCCAAAATTACCATGACATTCATGCCCATGATG
Organism: Haplochromis burtoni; assembly: GCF_018398535.1. Classification (NCBI taxonomy): domain Eukaryota; kingdom Metazoa; phylum Chordata; class Actinopteri; order Cichliformes; family Cichlidae; genus Haplochromis; species Haplochromis burtoni. The sequence goes on from NW_024582468.1 coordinate 322,282, forward strand.
AGAGTATGTGACTTCTGACTGTACATACTGCACATAAGAAATATTTTAGTCCTTTATGTTTAGTTGAGTACAATTTTCAAATCATCCCATATTTTCCTGTGAGATTAGCTTCAGATGAGATTATGCAGACGTTTGTCTTGCCCTCTCATTTCTTCCATGGGTTTACACCTGAGGACAAAGAGGCGTATTGTTTCGGATTAAGCATATGTTCTATTATTCTCACATTTTTCACAAGGTTTACAATTTGCCACTATTCTTAGACATACTATGACATTTTAACAACTTCATGTAAAGCAACACTATGGCTGTGGACTTTTGAGAAAGCGAAAACTAAAGGCAAAAAAGAAGCCAGTCTGCCCGGCCATAACAATTTCCCCCCTCTGACTTCTTTCTGTGGTCAGAGTCCATAGAGATTTGAGATATAATCATTTTAACATGTTAATTATACAACCTGAAGCAACTGCAGGTAATGCCTGAAGTGTTTTTCTAACACTCACAGTAACTATTTTGCGAGGCAAAAACATTAGCTGGCTTCCTCCCTTCTATCTCGATTTCTACTCAACATTCCACTCGCGAAGCACAAAAACTTTCTGCACCCTGATCAGGTATCGCTTTGTACAATCACTCCTCACACACTTTCTTCCTCATCTCTCGATCTTGCATTAATCAGATACTGATGACTTTTAAATCCCTCTTCCTTGTTTCTCTACAGTTGATGTATTTTCCCTTATTAGTTACCTTCAAGGCACATTTCCCCATTAATCATGAATTCTCTTTACAGTGTTTTCCCCCTCCTTCTGTGTATGTCCACCTATTGCCAAACTGACAATAAAGTTGACTTTGACTTCAGTTAAATCTAATGCAGTTGCACAGACTTTCATCACTTAGACTTCACATTTTCTCCACTTATGCAATGTGAGTGTGAAGGGTGAGTTGCAAAAAGTAAGATTTGACTAATGCCAGACTTAGTTAAATCCAAGGCTGATCCAAGACAAGCGATCACTTTAATCAGCACCTGTTTATCAGATTAATGTGCGAAAAAACCCAAAAATCAGCTGTCTGTTCTGATGGCCACCGTTGGCCCTCACTTGCAAGGAGTCCTTGATTAGTGTGACATCTGTTGTGATGAGTTCACACAACGCCCAGGGACATGTATTGCTCCCAGCCCCTGCAACACCCAATCTATCCCTCCCAAGCGAATCTTGTCTGTGTCATTTATAAGTGCTACAGCAGTCTCTGCCTGTGCAGGCTGAGGGGATGCAAGGGGTCTCAGTGTGCAGCTTGTTGCTCTGAGTGAAATTTCTGTCAAATGGATTTTAACCACTTGTAGCAGCAGAAAAAGGGGAGTAAAAAAATCAGCTGTTTAAGGTAAGAATGCAAGGGTCTACCAAAGTGATTTGGTAGGGTTTTAGAAAAGTAAGTAAGTCTTTCCCAGTATATTAGTTTTTATCAGTTCTGGCTTATTTATCAGGGACAGAGTTGTAGTTCAATTATGGATCTGCTAAACTAATTTAATATAATATAATATAAAAAACTAAAAAAAAATGTGTAAAATAAATTTTTGCATTTTAAATATGTACATGAGCACAAACAAGCTACTTTTAACAGCTTCTGAGCTTTTATTGTGATAGATATTTATCTTTATCTAAACATAACGATGTCTTGTTCTCTATTAGAAAAAATAACAGTGCTTACTTCATCTTTGTTTAAATAGTCTGGATGACAGGGCCTTGACCTGATTCTATAAAAATTAAAAGAAAAAAAACTACAATGTGTAATGATGTGTTCGATTAATCTCCTGAGAAGCAAGCTCTTGCTTGGAATACAAGTCTGAAAACTAAGTATCACCTTTAAACAGTGTTTTTTCAAAATGGAAAATACGGAAAAGCGGAAAAGCCAAAATGTGATGCTCCAATAAGAGGGTGGCCTCAGGGGGCCTCAGGAGGTTAAAACACCTATGCATTCGATTTTTAATCCATGACACGAGGACACAGTTTGAATTAACAGTTTATTAAAAATAGCTGAGTAACTGAGTTCAACATCGAAGTCTTGGGAGAAATATGAGCATAGCTTTGGAGAATTTTAAAAAAAGATCAGAATACAGGTAACCTTCCCAGACTGCTGTCTTACAGTAACTGCGCTAACAATCCACAGGCCAGCAGGTAGTGATTCCCACTGCTCCCAGAACAGATGACTTTTAATCAGTCAGTGTGAGCATCCACTGAATGAAGCCACTTGTACTGACCCAAGAATTGGTTTATTGATTACCGGTGAGGTTCTATTGGTCTATGTTATTACCAGTTGATTTCTTCTCCTGGTAATCAGGATTGCCTTCCCATCGGGAGGACCATGTTGATCTGGCTCATGATTAGTTGACTTTGTTTAGAAAAGCTGTTGGAAATGGCCAATCCCTTAACAGATTACAGTACTGCCTGACTCTATTCCTCTCTCTCTTACATCCAGATATCACCATGACCCTGAATTTTCTAAACACGACCTCATGGGAGGGCCTGAACTCCATCTCCAACTCCTCAGGAGTGCACAAAAATCCTTTGACCCTCCAAAACATCACTTATGTTGATTTCTACCTCCACAAGCCCTCAGTGGCTGCAGTCTTCACTGTGTCCTATCTGCTTATCTTCCTGGTGTGCATGGTGGGCAACGGGGTGGTGTGTTTCATTGTGCTGCGCAGCAAAAACATGCGCACAGTCACCAACCTGTTTATTCTCAACCTCGCCATCAGTGACCTGCTTGTCGGCATCTTCTGCATGCCGACCACACTGGTGGACAACGTCATAACAGGTGACATGTTCTCTCTTTCCCTATTTTTAAGGCACTTAAACACATGGAAATTCAAAATTTTAACCTAGAGTGTTATTGGAGCACATTACAGGATGTTTTTACTTGTGACCTTTTTTTTTTATACTAAAATAGAGAAAGGTCAATAAAGTTGTTAATTTTAGCAGTAAGAAGACCAATAAAGGCAATTTAATCATAATAAAAACTGCTATAGGGTAAAAAAACAAACAAACAAGACATTGTCATTGTGTGAATGACGGTTCAAATAATCAAGTGAATAATCAAATGAAATAAATCAATGATTTTATCTTCTTTTGTCTTCTTTTGGGCAGGCTGGCCATTTGGTCGGGTAGTTTGTAAGCTAAGTGGGATGGTTCAAGGCATATCTGTGTCAGCATCTGTGTTTACGCTGGTGGCAATAGCTATTGATAGGTAAGAGCTGTCATTTCTGTAATTTCTGATTACTGTTCACTTGTCTGTTTTACTCTGAAAGATTTACTTCCTTTATACATCTTCTTTAATCCCCTTTTCTATCAGGTTCCGCTGCATTGTTTACCCTTTCAAGCAGAAGCTGACCATTGCCACCTCAAAACTAATAATTGTCATCATTTGGGTCCTGGCTGTGGCTATAATGTGTCCTTCAGGCATCATGCTCCAGGTCACAAAAGAGCAGAGGGTGCGAATAGTCCTCGGCAGCAACAACGACACCCGTCCCTTCTACTGGTGTCGCGAAAATTGGCCCAATCAGGAAATGCGGAAAATCTACACTACTGTCCTCTTTGCTAACATCTACCTTGCTCCTCTTAGCCTCATTGTAATCATGTACGCTCGCATTGGTTACACGCTCTTCAAGACCACTATCTCACCTGTTAGGGGCAGTGGGAGTGAGTCTCTAGAAGGCAGTGGCAAAAACAAGTCAAGCATGGAAGGTCGTCAGACAATCACAAGGAAGAAGAAGCGAGTCATTATGATGCTGCTCGTTGTGGCTCTGCTCTTCATCGTATCCTGGCTGCCTCTGTGGACCCTGATGATGCTGAGCGACTACATCAGCCTGACACAGCATCAGTATCGTGTCATTAATATTTACATGTATCCCTTAGCTCATTGGCTGGCTTTCTCAAACAGCAGCATCAACCCCATCATCTACGGATTCTTCAATGAGAACTTCCGCAGAGGCTTCCAGGCAGCATTCAAATTCCAGCTGTGCTCTGCTGACATTCTGCGCCAGAGAACTTACTCCCATCGGATCAGAGGAAATGCTGTGGTCCCCTTACGACCTGTCGCCCCCAGCAGATCAGGCTCTGGAGTTGGATCGGGGTTAGTGGAAAATAAGAAGAGCTCAAGTCAGGAGGAAGAGTGCTTGTCTGGTAAAAATGACATCAAAGAACAAGACGTGATCACGGAGGACCTGAAAAGGGTGTCCAAGATTTAGGCAGACTTTGACAATATGCAGTGACTGCCCCGTTTCACAAACAAAGAGGTTTCTTTAACTTGTTCTAGATGAATTTAGACTACTTTAATTCCTTGTAAATCTAGATATGTCTTATGGTGTTATGGTGTCTATGGTGTTATGGTGTATATGGCAAAGTATGATATAAGCAGAGACTTTAAAATGACTCAAGACTTGGAAACGTCTCTACAACATCTCAAGAGCACCTATGATTCCTGCTTCCTGCTCATTATTTTTGTTCTTGGACAACTGCAGTAGAGAGTCCATCCATCTATCCATCCATAGTCTGGGATGCAGGGGTAGCAGTCTAAGCAGAGATACTCAAATGTTCATTTCCTCAGCCACCTCCTGGGCTGGGGCACTGAGGCTTTCTCAAGTCAGCTGAGAGACATATTCTGTCCACTGGGTTCTGGGTCTACCATGGGGGCTTCTCCCAGTTGGACAGTTGTCCAGGAGGCATCCTAGTCAGCTGCCATGACCACCTCAGCTGACTATTTCCAATGTGGAGGAGTACCAGCTCTACTCTGAGTCCCTCCCAAATGACCAAGGTCCTCAACATGTCTCTAAAGGAGAGCTCAGCATTTTGTCTGGGAAAGCTAAAAACTGCGACTTGAAAGCTAATATCTGCTTCAATCTCATTATTTTGGTTATTGGCCATAGATGAGGGTGGGAGAGCATGAATCATCCTTAGAATAGAGAGTATTAATCCTTATTTATCCTTTACTTGGCCTTGGTTTGGCCTCTTTGTTCATGTACAAAGATAGAATGAAGTTAAATGGCGAGAGAATAATCTTTTTTATCTCCTTAAACCAGCTTTTTTCTAAGTGGCTGCCACTTGAAAACAAAAGAGTTGAAAAACGGATAAGTGAGGCTTATTATAATTATATTAAAGAACATCTTTGTGACATTAAAAAGATTCAAGAGTTTAAAAGAAAGTAACTGCAGCTGAGTGTTTAGAGGTATATGAGACCCAAGCCTTTGGTTCTCAGGGATTCCTTTATACATATGCAGAAATCATTATTTCAAACCTTGCTTGAAATGAGAATCTAAGATTGTAATAGATCCCCCATATTATTCATGAATTGAAAAAAAAGACTGAAAAAATCTTAATTGGTCTCCATAATTAATGCTGCTATCCTTACAATTGCCATGGTTACAGCAGGCACTGTAGCAAAATGCTCCCACAGTTACTTTGCCAGAATACAAAAGGAAAACAAATGGTGCGCCTTCACAGCAGAGGCACACAAAGAAATCAGTCAATAGTGAGTAACAGCAGGCCGTGCTATTGTTTCGTGCTATTGTTAACACAGATTTTTTGCCTCATGAACATTTGGTATGGATATAGTTTGATCACATCTGGATGGCAGTACACTACTAGCATAAGAAACTGTCTTCAGGTGCTGTGCAAATATTTCTCAGATGTTGGGTCATGGGCAGACATGGCATTTTTAGCTGAAAAAACAAAGACGTCTTTCATAAGAAGTTCCCCAAAGAGCTCCCATTTCAGCAGAAAATTGTAGTTTTAAAATTGTAGTTTTACAGTTTAATAAAGAAGTACAAGTGCAGCATCTTCAATTCTGTTTTTGTTCACATTCTAACTCTATACACTTTATACAAATATTTAAAAAAAATGATTTGCACATATTTGACACATGTTATTTATGGTCTCTTCTGTGTATGCTGGTAACTGTGCACACTGTCTGATTGGTGTGCATAACATCCGTAATGTAAAAAATGTGTTCTTTAAGGATAAATGGTGTTTTGTAGGTGTAATGGTTATAAAACTGCTTTCAGTGGTTAAACTGGGAAAATACATCATTGATATGCTGTGTGTGAAACATAACTCATCATGGGCAGGCTTGTCTGTCTAATCCTTTTTTTGATGAATGCTGAGCTTATGTTCCTCTATAACCTCAAAGTGAATGTAATGAAATGCGAAATATTGCTCTGCATATTGTTACAGTCTGAAAGTGGAACTTACATATAACCAAACGTGTTTAGTGTTTTCATTATAAAGAAAGAAAGAAAGAAAGAATGAAACAAATGCATTCAAACATACGATATAAATAAAACTGATTTTTGTTTTCATTTTGGATTATACCTGCCAGTTTGTAAAATATGTTATACTGCACAGGCACACTCATGTCACTATAATTTAGATCAGCTTGTTGCTTGCTGGTTTACAGTGTTGCCCCTTGTTATAAAATATTAATCTTTCAGTATATTTTAATGGCTTCATAAGTTTAAACTCAATATATTATTTATATCATCCACTGTTGCGTCTTATTTAAAAAAGGGTTCAAAAATGATTCAATAAAGAAGAAGAAAATAACATTGCCACAACAATTAGCTACTTTCTGCTTTCTCTCCATATAGATAATGTTTATGGTAGGGATCTTAAAATAAGTGAGAGACGGAAAGGACAGACTAAGACTGTTCATCTCTGCTTTCATTTTGGTAATGGCAAAAATCATAAGGTGCCACCTACACATTTACCTTACATGAATTTCATTCCAACCGCTAGGCAGTAAATAATAATGAACTCCATACCAGTCAATAAACAGTAAGAGTATAATGGCTTGAATGAGCATTATGTGGAAGCGGCTGAATAACTATTGTATTTCTTCTTCTGCCAATAAGAACTACTGTGAGTAAGGGATTAATGGAAAATCTTTAACACTGCAGGTGACATTGTCTGGAACCCTGACTGGTCCTCTGATTTGCCTTGATTTTATAGACCCTGTTTACAGTTTGGAGTTTCCTTGAATTCCTTTTGTGCACACGCAATGTTGCTGCAATTTAATATCAAAATTCACATTTTACATATGAATTCAATACTCTATAGAGGCTAAGAGAGTGGGTTGTTTCCTGAGCAGGTTTTGGTGCTTGTTTTGCAGTGATGTTGTGATATGATATGTGTCCCTAGTAACATTTATAATAAATCAAAGACCAGTTATATGATCAAATGTAACTGCGTGGGTCCCTACAATTGTTTACCTGCTAATTTTTGTGACCGGGATTTGTCCAAAGGTACTTTACATTAGAATCCACCAACTGCACATATGCACCAGCTGGCAGACTTAAGGTGAACTTAACCTTAACCTTTTTTTTAACAAGTTTCTCATACCACAAATATTGTATATGTGGAATTTGAAATGACAGATGCGAATAAATACCTGCTTTACAGCCAGGCACACATGACTAGATTAACAGATAAAGTCTTACCTTGAAAAGTCTAATAAAAAGCCAGTGAGTCATCTTTTTAGACCACAGGTGAAGAGCCAGCAGGTTGATGAATACCACAGGTATACTAAATTGCAGTGTTCAATAACAAGTGGACCTTGGAAAAGGTCTTTCGAGTTAAATCATTATATAATAATTACTATCATTCAGGTTTGTGAAGGAGATGTGCAATTCTTATAATATTACACTGTACTTCAGATTTTCTATTTAATGGTAAGAATAACTAAAGTTTGCTAAAATGCATGTTGTCAAGTCACAATGCTTCTTGCAGAATGTCCTCTTATTAAGTTCAATAAAAACTATATTTTCATTTTAGTCTAGTTTTAGTCATACATACTTTAAATTTAGATCATTTTAATAAAGCTGCAAAAGGAAACATTTAATGGTGTACTGGGGTTGCATTATGTGCCTTGAATTGCTGAAAAGCACAATTATATTAGAAAATTATCAAGGCATTCAGGGATGAAAAATTCTGGTAGTGTTGGAGAGTTCATTCCTGTCTAAGGTCATTGCTCCTGTAGAACGGTAATGACTCAAAACAAGACTGACACAGAAGAAAACTATCAGCAGGATCAAACACTCGTCAAAAGTGAAAGAAAGAAAAAACTGGAGCAGTTTACTTAAGGTGAGTGGATCAGCTCAGCAGTGAGGAAGTCTCTTCTAAAGCTACAAAAAGTTCCCGATTGCACTGCTTTCCTTAAAAAGGGGTCAAGTAACAATTTGGTCTAGAGTCTCAAAAATTTTTCAGTCTGTCATTTTCATTTGTTATGTTATTTAAGAACAATATGCTACACTGGGTGGGATTGCTGTTAATGGCTGAAATGTTTTTGCACAAGTTAATGCTAAAACAATACCAAGTTAAGCTTTCTGAGATCACAAATTTAAAGTTACTATTTGTACTCTGTGAACCAGAGAACTGCACCATCAGCAAAGGAAAAACAATAAAGGTGCTACTAACGTTTACATTCAGATCGTTACTGTTCACGCTGCTGTGTGCAGTAATATCACATTTTTCCTTGAAACAGCAGCGGTGTTAGATGAATGAAATCATTTTCTATATACTGGGAAAGTTGGCAGCAGATATTTTTATATGGTATGTTTAAAATCCACCTGTCAGCATTCTGACAGCGTTCAAAGTTTATGAGGCAGAAAAAAAACCAAACAAAATGTGTCACGCAAATGACGAGAATTTCAAAATGATCCAACTTCATTTTAAAGGCGCTGATGTTGACAGAACATTTTTTTACAGTGAGCACAATGATATTAAATGCAGTTACCTTATACAACAGGCGATTAGTGAAAGCTATGATAAATGTGGATCACTCTATCTGTTAAATCGGTGTCCTGTGGGTAAAGGAAAAAAAAAAAAAACAGATTGTCTTCTCAACAGATTAAAGTCACCTTCTGGAGCTGCGCTAATTTGATAAAACCATTAGCGCAGCTACCTTCAGCAATATCTCTATCCTTACACTTCCATTAGGTTTATGTGTAATTTTCTGTGAGGTTTTCATCACAAAGATATAGTCCTATGTGCCATTTTGTTCCCAGAGCTATTTATTGTAAGAGCCTACGCCTTTTAGCTGCTCTGAGGATGTTGTTAATCTGTAAGTACCTGCAAAAAGCTTTGTACTTCTGACACCTTCCAATTTATTAAATGTTGAAGAGCAAATGATTTCACATAGCAAACATTAACTTTTTGTAGCTTTTACCGAACGAGCTCGATGGACACTACACACTAAATATGCAGATATATTTGTGTGATGTAACCCGTTGGTTTGGGGACTGCTGACGTGAAGCCTTCAGTGATTTGTTGGAGCGCTAACTTGTCAACTAACACCAGACAAATGGCTGGGGGTAAAAGAAATAAGCTATAGAAATGAGGACTGACTTACTTTACTAAACAGCATGAAGTGGTAATTAGTGGAACTAAACTTTTGGTACTTCCATGTTGGCTGTTTTGTTCATTTTAAGGGCGTATAATTGAATTAAAGTGGTTCATATAAACTTAAAACTTTCCTTTTTGCTTCACAGTGCAAAACAGCATAGGTAATATAAAGTGGTGGTTGGCAAAGGAAGCAGAACATACAAGCTAAAGAGATGCAGCCTGATCTTTAAAGAACCTTAATCTGCCTAAATCAATATGAAAGAATTAGAATTTTTTTTTATTTGTATTAATGAAACTACAGGCAGAAGATGAAGAAACAGATTAATGTAATACGACACAGAAAAGCACTACTTTTTGTTTTCTGTTTGTTTATGGGTTACATGAAAACATATGGAGTTGATCATTGAGTTTGGTGAGCAGTGAGTAGCTGTTTAACTTCAATTTTCTTTGGTTTATTCAACAGATATGAGCCTGCATCAGTCTAACTTTCTGCATGAGAGCTCCCAGCTTTGCGTCTAAAGCCTTGAAATTCTTTCTAGGGTAAATTTCAACATATACAGTAAATCAGTGAAGGCTTCTATGCTATTTATGTTTATTTGCTGTTTATCTTTTCTAAATAACACGAATTGAACGTCTTCAAGATGAGCGACTGGGTGGGCACAGATAGGCTGTGACACTGCCACAGATGGGCCCATATGTAACTGCTGTAACACTGGAGAACATGACTGAAGCATATGCTAGAGCTGTTGATCACAATTTACCGTCAGCTATACCTGGTTCCATGAGCACATATGGCAAGAGAGCTAAGAGCTTGTGCAATTTGTGCATGCCAGTCATAAATCCACTGTCCATCTCACAATTTTAAAGAAACTATTGATGAAAAAGTGCAAAATTTGGTTTTTAGGGTTTTCTCTATATTACTGTACGCTATTGTAAGCTCTTTACCTAATAATATAAAGCACTTTTGGCGCTATAATAATAACATTAAATTGCACTACATGTAAATATAAACTTAGCATATATCACATTTCTTTGCATTTATTTCTTATACTGTTTAAATTGCTACATGATATTGTACAATGTATATTTCAATGAATTCTGTCTCTGTATAGACAAAGATCCAGACAAACGGTTCTCTTGCACCATCTATTGGCAGATTCTTTATATACAGTTCAAATACATAAACATTTTAACATCTCGTTCTGCTCACCGGGTTAAAAATAATCGATACCAACCAGTGGGACTTTTTGGTAAAATTTATTTTGCAAGTGTTTAAGTGATACAGGTTTTTGAGGGATTGTCTTAACAATGATGTCTTTCATCCTCCCCAAATAGTAGGAGAGTAAATGAAAAGAAATTTTGTTATTTTTCACACAAACTGTACAATATGTGAATATACTGTAGCACAAGGGATACAAATGTTTGACTTAAGTACCCCTGGTTAGATCCAAACTTATTCCATCAAGTATCAGAAACAAACAAAAGGCATACTACCAGTATTTGTCACATGTCTTTTTACTTGTATCCACTCTAAAAATCACATTCAGAGACTTTAAACAAATCTAATTTGCTCATCTCCGATTCATTAAACGGACCTTCCTGTGTGCTTCGATGCCCTGGCCCTGAACACATCATCATCAGCAGGTTTTCCTCTGGAGGAGCCAGCTTCAGGACAGAGATACATATCATGCTCCAAAGACATATGAAGGCATTTCATACAATCAAATATATTGATTAAAAACAGTCAATGAAACTGGTGCTTTACATTATATCTGCAGAAGCTATCACGGGGACTAAAGCAGATAAAACGTAAATCATAATTCTTATAAAAGACCAGCTAAATGAGAAGAACAGCACTGTGCAGCAAGATGTGTTTGAGTGATGTGAGTCATCTAAAAAACAAGCACTGTTTTATAAGTGCTTCACACTGAGGAGTCCTTTCACGGTTATTTTCAAAGAGCTTTCTTTTAATTAAAAAAAACACAACAACATAAAGAAACCAATGAAAAGGGATGTGGCAGAGAATAGACATGGACAAGGATACAAAAAGAGCAGGGTCTTTTAGTTCAACCTTCATCTTTTGTGGTGTTATCCTCTAGATCCTCATCGCTGTCTAAATCACTGTGAACCCTCTTGGCCATAGTATTTCTGCTTCTCTGCTCCTTAGCCCCCTTCTTGATCTGAACTGGTAATGGTTTCACTGGTTATAAAAAGGGAAAGAAATATATGATAAGTCTAATACAAAACACTACTGCAGACAAACAAAAATGTTACTCCTTTTTCTCCATTCACCCTAGTTATTAAAACACAGCCCTCACCTGCTGATGGAACAAACTGGTCTTCAGCTCCACCGCCATTATTGCTGTGACTGGCGCTAACCGTCTCTTTCTGTTCTTCATCTGTGACGATTCTCTGTCTCGCACTCTCAAAAACAGACTTAATGACAATAGAATCCTCATAGATCTGCAGTGATTTACACACACAAACACAGACACACACACACATACACACGCGATCAGAGTTTTTATAACAGGAACCGTGGAGAAAAACTATTTTGCTGCTTGTGAATGAAAGAATTCCTCCTGAAATCCCTTCACCTGTGATCCCTCCAGATTATAAGTCTGAGCATTGTGACACAGAAGGAAAATGTCCTTCTCCAGATCTCCCACACTTCTGTACTTGTGATTGCGAACACGTTCCTATGAAATACAGTAATAAAAACAGACAAATAACAACAACAATAAAACTATAAACTAATTTGGTTCATTATTTAATTTTTTAAAAAAGGACAAAAATACAAAGATACTTGATTGTCTCCTGAACTTTTCTAAAACACACTTATTCAGTTTTTTGCTGAGAATTAAATGAGAAAAAACTCACTCACTTCAAGTCTGTACACTAGATAAGAAATTAGACTTGTCAGTCATCTTAGCATTAAGACCTCAAACAAACGGAGAAGGTAACAAAATAGCTACCAGCACCGTCACATGTCACATGACTACTGTTAATCTTTTTGCAGCAAAGCCAGAATGTAGACACAACAGGTTGTGACTTTATGGGAAGTTTGGTGCTGAAACTACATTTTGGCTGGCAAAGTGATATTCTGGAGTTAGTGCAGTGTATAAAATCTCACCACTAGATGTCAGTAGATTGCACATTGCAGTCAACTGAATTATGTTTTCTTACCTCTCCCAAGTGCATAAATCTAGCTATGGTGGCTGTTGTAGGACAAACAAGTCTGGTCGCCATCTGTACGGAGTGTAGGGTGTCAGCCTACACCCTACACTCACTGACCTCAGCTGTCAGTATGTGTCCATGTCTGTTAAATTTGGAGGAGGGTGTAAAGCTTTACAAAAGGAGTCCAATATGACTCAGTTAAGCTAACTTCTGTCCAATGACGGCGATACTGAGGTGAGTTGTTGAGAATATCCTGAACTTTTCTGTCGCTAAGTGCTGCCGTTTTTGCTGTTGTTAGCCTCTGTTAGCTGCTGTTAGCCATTGTAAGTACGAGTTTCTTTGAAGTGGATGTAACATTGCCGGACTTGGACACTTAGTGAATAAATTCTCCTACGCTGCGAGAACGAAATCAAACTGTTTGTCAGAGGCAACGTTTGATTTTTGGGACATTCGAGCCTAACATTAGCTGGCATAAGGTTAGCTGATAACCAGCTGTTGTTGTTAAGTCAACTTATTGTCAGCTTATTGGAGGCACTAATCTGTTGATAATAAGTAATTGCAACAACATTGGGTATAAATGAGCCTGTTTATATGTACAACATTTGTTTTTTCTAATCCTCAAAAATCAACTGACTTGAACTTTAGTGTGTAGTTGGCCTTTGTTGGTTGTTTTTATGTGTGTATTACATTAATTAAAAACAACAACAACATTTTTACACCACATGCTGTCTTTTCTACAGTCTGACTGTAAGGATGATGGGGGGGAACATGGTAAACCTACGTGCTAAACCATCAGCTTAATAGAAACATGCTAGCGTTTAGCTCTTACAATGGCGATAAATAGAAAAGTTCTAGTTTTGTGGAGTCTGTTAAGCATAAAAATATTAAGGCTCTTTCTGTTCAACCCATGTGTATTTAAAATACATTGACATATTTGTATTATATAGTATACCTAAGCTCTAGTTAAGTCCTCTTGATCACTGTTTACTGAATGAAGGTTTTGAATACTGAATACAGACTCCCACTTGCCATTGATGTATTATGGTTCACCCCCTTTTCATTCAATTTTATCTTCGTAGAAAAGGTAACAGTGAAATCTGTATTGTGTCGGAGTTGTGAGGGTATTCAGTGACACAAACCCTGATCCTTCTGAAGTCCACAGGCTTTCGGATCAGTTCGTAGTACTCAGGTACCTCCTTCTTAGAGGGAAGCTGCACAAAGCCTTTACTGATCTGCCGTCCCAACCTAGAAACACAATGTTTCTTTTAATCTCGTGACAATAGGAAAAATGTTTAATTATTCTGTCAATTTCTGTAAGACATTTTGTTTTCTTATTCCTGATAATGTTTTCTTGCAGTCCACACTTACATACAATGTCTTTTCATGACTAAATTATGAAGGAGGCACAATCCCAAAATAAACTGCTGATTGATTCAATGTTCAGCATTCAAAACTTGACAAAGTGAGTAGCTGCACTGGGATTTTTAAGGCAGGTTTCCCTGAAATCCCTGTGAGGTATTAGGTTAGACTCGCAAAATGTTTAAAGCTGAAATTTTTGACTTCTGCTTCAATCCAGCAGCAGGGGGTGAGAGAAATAAGTGTTCTGGTTCCTCACTGAGTCGCTAGGCTAAAAAACTCTCTTGTTAAAACTCTCTTGTTAAAATATCCCACTGCACAATCCATCCATCCATCCATCCATTTTCTGCAATGCAAAGATCATGCATCATACAGAAAGGTCCAGCTAGCTTCTTGCTGAGGCAACAGAACTAATCATTGCACTACAGTGCTGTTGTCCCTGGATAGACCAATTTACTTAAATATAATACTTTTAATAGTAATGATAATATCAAAAGAATCCCTTAATCAATCAGTTTTAAAGGGGACCTACTACGGTCATTTCTAATTCCGTATTTCTAGTCTTGAATTCAGCTACAGTAGCTTCATCCTAGACCCTGGTGCAGTACCACAGTTTATTCACTGTATGAACTAAACTATTTTGGCCGCTTCCTTTGAACCAGCTTTGTTCTGGCTGGCTGTTCCTCGCAAACAGAAGGTTTGAACAGCAGGTGGGTGGGGGCCACTGGGCCTACGTTCGGAGCTGAGTGCCTGAAATGACTGCATCAGGGATATCCCCTCGCTTTGACACCATACAAACACAAAGAGCTGAAAACTCTGAGTGTGTTTATACTGAACCCTGAGCTTTAGCCTTTGGGATTACTTACACATATGCTGACTTCATTATACAAAAAATTGTCTAATAGGGTATAACAGGTCCCCTTTAAGCTGTAATCAGGTGTACAGTTTTGTAGGAATTGCTATAAGACCATCTCAACAAATGTAATTTTAGAATCTACATGTGTTCTCTATTTGTCACAAGTGAAATATTTCAAGCCTTTTTTGTTCTCATTTTGATGATCATGGCTTATAGCTCACGGAAATCGGAAGTCCAGTACCTTAGATTAACAGAATCTTTTTCTTAGAGTTTAAATAGTGTGTATGTCTCATTTGAGTTCAGTACATAATGCCACAGTCACAGGAAGGATTGCTGACTTCACAGTTGTCAGAGGGCAATCATCAACACCCTCCACAAGGTAGGTAAGCCACAGAAGGTGATTAGTGAAAAGGGGTTGCTATATACAAAGTGCTGTACTAAAGTATATTAATGGAAAAGTTTATACAAGAACTTGGGAGAGCTTCACAAAGAGAGTCAGAGCCACTATGCAAAGACTTTCTTCAGGAAAGGGGCTACAACTGTTGCATTCTTGACATCGGCCAACTGCTGAACCAGATACAGCATCACAAACGTCTTACCTGGGCTAAGGAGAAAAAGAACCGGACCGTTGCTCAGTGGCCCACGGTCATCTTTTCAGATGAAAAGAAAATGCCGCATTTCATTTGGAAATTGAGGCCCTAGAGTCTGGAGAAAGCGTGAAAAGCCACTGAATCCAAGGTGGCTAGTGCAAAGTTTGCAGTCTGTCTGCTGTATTTTATCAAGGCTAAAGTCAACACAGGTGTCTACCAGGAGATTTTTACACCACTTCATGTTTCCATCTACTCATAAGCTTGAAGGGGATCTGGTTTTCCTTTTCCAGGAGGACTTGGCAGCACAGGCCCAAATCTATTTCCCAATTGCTCGTAGAATACATGAGGTTTCGTCAAACAGAAGATGAGAACCACCTAATACAGGCTAAGCCCTACTGTCAAAGCTACCCGGGCTTCAGTCGCACCTCAGCAGTGCCCCAAGCTGATCACCTCCATGTCGTACCACACTGATGCGGTATAAGCCATAATAGTCAAAATAAAATCAAAAAAGCTTGAAATATTTAAATTTATGCATAATGAATATAGATTACATGGAAAAAAACTAAAATCAATCAGTATGAATGAGATCATGCTCATCAAAAGGTTAATATTATCAAATAAAACATTATATTCATTTTTTGTAATTAAAAAGAGATCTAAAAATAGTGACTTTTTTGACACAGCCCAAACGTCTTTCACATCCCTCACCCATCTTTGTAGTTCATGACCATATCCACCAGTGTGTTCAGTGTTCTGGTGAGTTCAGGTGGATTTGGAGGGAGTTTCTCAGCTGGTGGGCGCCCTCGCTTCCTTTTGACTTTCTCGCCAGTTTCTTGCCCAGCCTTCAGGTCTTTCACTGCTTGATGATCACCTTTACGCTTCTTCAGACTGATGTCCTCCTCCATGTCCTCTAGAGAACCGTTCTCTCTTGCCTCGAGCTGTGGGTGGGGAAATCTTGTAAATGCACATGTATTTTCTTTTTGTTTAGTTCCTACTTCAGCAACACAAAGACTGTGAGGAGGAGAGAGAATATTTGCTAGAGAATGGGAGGAAAGAGTTCATTTCAAAACTTCTATTTTCTGTTTATTCTAACTTGGCCTCTTTGATTTTCATGTCAAAGCTCTCGGGAAAACGCATAGTACGTGTTTTTCCCAGACGCAAACCTGAAGCGCTTAAGACGACAAACTGCAGATTCTAAATTTAAAACCTCCAAATTAAAGCACTCTAAGTCTCCATCTAATTAGGAGCTGGAATTCAGGCATTTGGAATTACAGAGCATGGTTTTGTATTCAAATGAATCAGGACTCATTTATTTATTACAATAGCATCTGAATTTACATGGACTGAAGCAACCCAGTGCCGTCTCTGCAAATTTAGGACAGATTATTTGATCTGTGGGCTTTGATGTGAGATGATTATCGAGGGGATGCTTATTTTTTAATGCACGACGAGTCGGAATGGATTCGAGGAAGCCCTTTTCTGTCAAAGCACAGAGTCTAAAAATGCCATTGTGCCATAAATATGAATCTATATTTTGCTGCTTTGCACTCAGCCTTGTGCATGCAAGACAGAGAGAAAAAAGAGAGCCGGAATCATTATTTTAGGTGTGTGGTGTTTGACAAGGGTGCGTGCAGCATCCCGAGTTATGTTCAACCGTTTCATCCGCTCCTTTTCGATTATGCAGCGACCACTGTGTTTTCCACAAAGGCAATTAGAGGCCAGAAACAAGAGTGAGTGTGCATGCAGCACAAGCAGCTCTTGCAGCAGCAGCAGCAGCTGGAGGGGGGGGGGGTAGAGAGGGCATGCTGTCCAATCTGAACAGAATATTGATGCATCAATAATACAGGATCATACAGTACACACATCAGCCTTCACATCATATAATACAGCACGCCTGCTGATCTCTCAAGGACGCAAACTTGAGATATTTAACACACACTGATCCAAGGAGCAGCGAACGGTGCCATGCAGAATTAGAAAAAATGGAAAAAAAAAAAAAAAAACAGGACTGAAGATACATGCCTGCACTTCCAACCATAAAAAAGACATAGCAGAAGCTGACTTAGAGGAGACAACAGCACTAGAGACAACAATAGAAATCCTGCTCATCATTGTTCGGGGCTCAAATGTAGGCTTTGAAAAGCCCCGCTACTCCCTCTAAGGGGAAGCAATCGTTCCAGCGGAATACTGGAGGGATAGAGGGTAATCCTCAAAGATGTATAACACAGCTGAGAGCTGCCTGATTGACTGTGCATGTGGAGTGGAAGGGTGTCAGAGTGTGCATGTGATGCTCCATGCCTGTGCTATCTCCTAACAAGCCTGCCTCTTCCCTGACTAATCTGGCAAAGATTCCCTCTCATCTGTTACAACACACACCTACACACTCTCTCTCCCTGCCTCTTACTCACACGCGCGCGCGCACACACGCATACACTCTCTCTCTTTCCTTGGCGTGCGCGCACACACACACACACACACACACATACACACACATTTTATCCATCTCTTCCTCTCTTCCCATGCGATGTACCCTGGCTGAATCCTGAGCCTGTGAAGAAAAGACATGGAGGAGGATATTTACCTGACTGCAATCTGCAGGCTGGTTATCGGGATCGGCTGCAGCTGTGGGGGAGAGAATTAGCAAGCCAGCATAGCGGCGAGCTGCTAGTCTCTTCATCAGCTGATCACTCAGAAGCAGAGCCCAGAAGGGGGGAGAATAAAAGCGCTATGTTTTCATATACAAATCATTGGGCAGGGGGAAAATACAAATGCCATACCCATCTCCCGTCTGCAGCTCTCCGAAGTCTTTTTCCTGACTCTGGAAGGCCCCGAGCTTGTCTCCCTCTGCATGTTTTTAATATCGACTGTTGCCAGACGTTATTATTTTTTTCTTTCCTCTCTCTCTCTCTCTCTCTCTCTCTCTCTCCCTCTCTCTCTTTCTCTCTTCCTACCCCTCTGTTAAAGTTGTCGGGTCCTTTTTTATTTTTATTATTTCTTTTTAAAAAAAATCTGCACTGTATTTTGGAGGGATCGTACTGTTCGTTATCAACTAAGGCAAGCAAGAAACTCCTGCTGGAACCAGGAGTCCAAGCCTGAAAGCAGCACGGACATTCATGAGTTCACTCGAGAGCACGTTTGAATGTGCAGCCGCCTCGGAATTCCAGCAGGGTGATTAATGCATAAATATTGACTCAGATTACACTTAATTCCTCAGCCGAGACAGCAAGGAAAGAAGAAAAAAAGTTCTCTGCAAAGTCCGAGCCGCTGAGCTGCAGCAATTGCAGAAAAAAACAAGAAAAAGGGAGTTTTTCTACTTTAGGCAAGTATTCAAAGCCATGTGGTTTCTGTAAAGCAATTAGAGTTTTCTTCCTAACATGTGCACAAAAAAACAAACCAAAAAGGCTGCTGCTGGATAACAGCACATGTAACAGCACAGAAAAACATATGCAAAAAATTTTTAAAAAAATGTCTGATGTCAGAGCAACATCGTTTTGTCCAGTGGAAATACTTGTGAAGTGGAGGATCTCAGCTGAATGGAATTCAGTGAGAGAAAATCATAATGCACGAGTTACAGACTATTTGTCATGCCATGCTACCCTACTACAGTATACATACACTCCTATATTCGTCCACTTTATTAGGTACGCCTACTCTTATGCGCCCTAACACGAATATATGGTGAGCCAATCATATGACAGCAACTCAGTGCATTTGGGCACGTAAGCATGCTCCAGGCGATCTGCTGAGGTTCAAACTGAGCATCAGAATGAGAAAGCGTGATTTAAGTGTCTTATAATGTG
>NW_024582468.1:341457-353957 GCF_018398535.1 Haplochromis burtoni
AAAAAAAAGAACAAAAAAAGAGAGAGGGGGGGGGGGAAATAGTTCTGGGTGAAAGTGTTTTGTTGATGCCAGAGTTCAGAGGAGAATGGCCAGACTGATTTGAACTGACAGGAAAGCAATACCAACTCGAATAATCACTGCTTATAAGAAAGATGGCAGAAGAGCATCTCTGAAGGCACATCACATTGATCCTAGAAGTAAACGGACAGCAGCAGCAGAAGACCACAATGGACACAATCATTCAACAATGAAGGATCTACACACACACACACACACACACACACACACACACACACACACACACACACACACACACACACACACACACACACACACACACACAACATATATATACATATATCTGAGTTTGATTGGTTTATCGTGAAAATATTGATTATAGCTGTTTTATATCAAACTGATTCAGGGAAATATGTGACATCACCTTTGCCAAACAACTCCCACCCACTTCAATAAACCAGTAAGAGAAGCACATGACCAATGGCTCTGAATGTGCGGTCAGCATAAAACCCAGTACGTGGTGCCACATTTGATTTAACTTATTCGATTTGACTTGTCCACAGCAAATCAAAGTTTCTGCACTGTCTTTTCCAAATCCAACAAATGCATTTATTAGTTAATTTAGTGTTTGTGGTTTGTTGGATCTTGGTCCCAAATTGACAAATGGCCCAAAACATCAAGAATGTTTCACAGACATTGTTGCAGCGACTGCTTTTCAAAACCTTTTAAGTCTCAGTTTTATGATATGGCACAAAACTAATAATTACTAACTCTTACAGTATTTTTATCGCCCAATATGTAACCTGATTTAAATGTGAGCCTTATTATGACATATTGAGCTGCACAGTAATAACCCAGGAACCCAAACATATACACAAGGATGGTCTGCACCATGAAATAACGAACCATCTGATGTAGAAGTCCATACACGTCACATGCAACATATTGTACTGAAGACACATGTACCCTTCTGACAGGAACATCCATATCTTTTGATGGCATGTGTCAGTGTACAAAGGGCTTCACTGGCATGAAACTGTGACTGCTGAATGTCCTTGCATGCCAGCTTCATATGACATTCATTAGGGTTTTACAAAACAGTTTTGTTTTGCTTTCAAGATTGCTTACATCGGCATCTATTCTACTAAATAACATGGTAGCGGTGACATTTCGGCTTAAACAAACGGGGAAATTAAATGAACGGATTAGCTAACCTCGGTGAAATAGAGATATCTTTCCAGACTAATGTTCCCAAGAATCACTTGCTGAAAACTGCTGACTGTTACCATGGCAACAGCAAATTTTGATGGTGGACCTTGTATATCATTGTGTTTTATTGCTGTTGCTGGGAAATGATTCAGAGTGCTCTCAGTCACACAAGCTCTCAGGAATTGGTGACAAAGTGGTACACTGGGGAAACGAGTGCAGCGGGAAGCCGAACAACATAATTTTATAATCTGTCTTTTCATGGAAGCTTTCTGTCTTGTGCACCCAAGCACTGCTTTAAAATAAAAAAAAAGCTCTGGAAATGGGCAAAATATAAATCACATGAGTAGATGAAGAAAACAAAAGGAAGACGAAATACAACAAACTGACTGTGAGATCGCATGTTTCACTGATGAAAACATCGTACTTCGTAAACGGTTAAAAAAAAGGTTGAAAAAAAACGAGATACCCCTTAATCTGTTCTTTCTTTTATTTTATAACTTGTCACATGTTCACTCACCAACAGTGCTGTAGCGTAAAATTAAACAATGATAATCTCTGAGCTGCAGGACTGCTGCAGAATTGAATTATCACCACACGCTCTCTCTTCTCACACCAATGAAGCTCGTGGGGAATATTAATTAAAATGGTGAGAACTGTAGGGCACAGGTTATTCTGAATGGTTGATAAATGATTTACAGCTCATTCAAAGCTGAAATTCGCTTTTAATTTCCAGTAGTACAAACGCCAAGAGAGGCAAGACTACTCTGATGAGTTATCAAGGCCAGGTTTTGCAGTCTAAGGTCACAAACTCACCTAATAATTCAGTCATTAATAGTCATTTTTTGAAAAAGGTCTACATAATCTTGCTTATAGGGGAAAAAAGGCAATGGTACTTTACTGATAGACATCATAGTCAACTGAGAAGGGACAGGATGAACACTGGGGGCAATGCCTGGTGAGGTGGTAGAAACGAGGTGAGAATGGTCGGGAGTTTCTGTGTAAGAGAGCTCACAGTGAGCATCAGAGCCATCTGACCGGCCTGGGCAGCAGAAGGCAGGAGTCAAACACAGGAAGAAACAGGGCAAAAGAGCTGGGTGTCAGGATGAAGAAAAATTGGTGCCTGCCAAACCAAAAAAGGAAAGAAGTGTTCGTGCTTCAGCCAGGCACGAGCCTGGTTGAGATACTTCAGGTGGAACAGTGGTAAGCACTGCTGTCTCACAGCAAAGAAGGTACTGGGTTTGAATCCACCAGCTGGTTGAAAAATCTCTTACACAATGACAGAGCTCACGTGACCCTTCCTTTGTGTGTGACTAAAAACATTATGAGAGGCTCCATTTTTCCTTTCCTCCAGCAAATGTTTAATTAACACATATAACACAATAACGTGCTACCTTAAAATTCCTTACTATTAAACAAACATGGGGCTAATCTTGTCATCTGTCAGACTGTATTTATTTATTACATTGCTGATATTTATTTGTACATTTTGTCCATGATTGGTAGAAAAAGATGTGCTACAGATATGTAGTAGTTTATGCTGCATCTTCTTACCCTGTTTACATAGTATAAAGTAAAAGCTTTGCCAAAAAATAAACAGTTTTTAAAGATTACAAAACATATAAATAAAAAGGCCACTTGGGTTGAATTGAACTTTTGTTAGAATCATGAACAAAAAGGGTATTTTGACATTTACAGTAAACAACAAGTAATCATGCATTTCAACATAATCTATAATCCTTATGAATTTAAAATAGTAAACTATGTTGCCATGCATCTATATTCCTGTAAGTTATAGTAATATACACAGTATGGTGTCAATAACTTTAGTATATTTAATGAAGTCATGCAAAACTTTACTATGGTATCATGGATATTTTCTGAGGTACAGATCCTTTAAGTACGAAAGGGCTGGGTCAAGATTTTGCACTTTGTAATTTTTGTTACTTTTACCCCAGCACATTTGAGCCCTGTGACTTTACAAATAATATGAGATTTAAAAATAGTACAAAATTTCACCTTAGCACTAAGTAAAACCCAATTCCAAAACCGCTGGGATGCCGTATAAAAAATAAACAAATAAATAAAAAAGCTATGATTTGCAAATCTCTTAAACCAATAACTTTTCACAATAGTACATAAAAAAAAAATAAATCAAATGTTTAAATAAAATGTACTATTTAAATTTTAATTTAATGGAGCAACATAACTCAAAAAAAGTTGGGAATGGGCAACAAGAGGTCAGAAATTTAGAGATACTAAAAAGAAACCGCTTGAAGAACAAAAGGTTAACTGAGAATTTGTCAGTAACACGATTGGGTAAAAAAGTGCAGCTTAGAGACGCAGAGTTTCTCAGAAGTGAAGATGGGAAGTATCTAGAAGATACAAATTATGGAACAATTTCAGAATGATATTTATCACTGTGAAGACTTACTCATCATCTACAGTATATAAAAGGATTCCTGCAATCTGTAGAAATCTCTGTGCAGAAAGGAACAAGTCTGAAAATCCAATAGTGGATGCCTGTGATTTTCAGGCCCTCGGGCATTGAAAACAGCCACTATTTGGATTTGTTCGGAAATCACTGTTATGGAAATCACTGAATGGGCTCAGGAACACTTCCAGAAATCACTGTGTGTGAACACAATTCACCGTCCCATCCACAAACGCAGGTTAAAGCTCTATCATGCAAAAAAAGAACCCCTATGTGAACATGATCCAGAATTGCAGCTGTCTTCTCTGGTCAAAGCTCATTTTAAGAGAACTGAGGCAAAGTAGAAAGCTGTTCTGTGGTCAGATTTTTTTGGAAAACATAAATGCTGCATCCTTCAGACTAAAGATCAGAAGGATCGTCTGGTTTGTTATCAGCACGCAGCTCAAAAGCCTGAATCTCTGATGTTTTTTTGACATTAGTATCTATGAAACAGCAGCTGGCACTTCTGAAAAGGCACCATCAGTGCTGAAAGGTATGTACAGGTTTTAGAGGAAAATATGTAATGTCTTTGCTGCTGATATAATCTTAGCATACTTCATATGCTGAGACCATGCTACTGCATCTATTGCAGCAGCATGGCTTCATAGAAGAGTTTGGATGCTGAAACAAAAAGTACAACAAAGACAACACACAACTGTTGAGCAGTTAGAATCGCCTATCAGATAGGAATGAGGCAATTCTCCTCTACCAGAGGGTCTAGCAGCTGGTCTCCTCAGTTCCCAGATGTTACAAAGAGACGTTACAGAATGTTGCTAAAAGAAGAGGGGATGCCCCGCAGTGTTAAACATGGCCTGTGCCAAAGTTTTTAGATATGTTCTGGCCATCAAATTCAAAATAACCTGATTTAAAAATAAGAATAAAAGGTTTGACATGTGTTCTATGTTCCACCTTCAATAAAAAAAAATGGGTTGAAATGATTTGCAAATCATTGCAATCTACTTTTATTTCCATTTAACACAGCATCCCAGCTGAAGTGCATCTTAACTTGGGGACTTTGGATAATTTTGCATGCTCTCCTTAAATATACACACATGCACTATATTAAATTTACTGTAATACACATTTCTTTGTATGAAATATGAAATTACCAGTCTTATCATATACACATGTATGCATACCGTGCTACTAGATAATGAAAAGCATTTTGTCAACTGCTGAATTATGACAGATAAATATTCAACTGAATTCTCTTGATAAGATTGAAACTGACAAAGTTATACACAATGTGAGCTTTGATATTGAATCATCTGAAAATAAGTTTCATGTAGCATCATATCAGAGTTTGGGGGGATCCCATCATTCAAAGACGTGTCTATCACTGGAAGAAGAAAGAGACCTGCCACTGTGACGACCAGTTGCCTGATAAGAAACACACAAACACCAAAATGCATACAATGTAAAAAAAGATGCAGAAACACATTTATATTGTGTGTTAATGTAAAAATTGACTCACATACCCCTGCGTGTCCTTTGGAGAAGTTGGCATGAGCATAAAGAAGCACTGCAATGTCATTGTGTCCTGCCTCTAATGCGATGGACATGGCTGTGCTTTCATCCTGTTTATGCACAAAATACACCACAAGAGCTTCTGTTGTTTATCGCACAATAACAGACAGAAAATAAACAGCCTCAGTATATTTAATTACATACCATTTCTATCCCTTTTGTTTTCTCCTGACACACTGAATGTGTCTTCTGTAACAAATGGTTACTCTCTGCTTTTGTAATATATATTATCTAAAACAAAGTAAGAGCGCTTCTGCTTCACAGCTTGAGGCCACTGGGCTCACAGAAGCTGCAAAGTAGAGGCAATGACTCACATACACTGTCAGTCAGGGTGGCATCGCACTCCGGCTGTGCCAGCAGTAGTTTAACAATGTCAGCGTGGCCATGCTCGCTTGCACACATCAGCGCTGTGGAGCCCTCATCATCCTGGAGATTGACCTCCGCCCCTTGTGCCAGGAGTGCCTGCACCATGTCCATCCTGCCATGGCTCACAGAGAGCATCAGAGCCGTCTGACCGGCCTGGGCAGCAGAAGGCAGGAGTCAAACACAGGAAGAAACAGGGCAAGTAATACTGAGTCACACATCTCCAAATATAAAGATACAGTCAGTAGACGACTGGGGAAAGGAAAAAAAATGAGCGGGACAGTGAAGCTAGTTCAGTTATTTATTCTTTCTTATATTGATTCACTGAATTTCAACTACACAACACAAATGTAGCCACTGGATGAATATTTTCATCTTTTTGAAAGTTTACATTTAATTGAATTATTTGCAAAATGTTCTCAGTCTCGTGGTTTGTTCTCTCTTCTTTTGGACACAGGAAATGTAATCAAACATAAAAGGTTAAACGTGCATTGCAGATTCTAGCTTGTGATTCATGCAGTGAATGGAAGTCGGCTTAGGACTGATCTTTTCGCGTAGGAGTGTGGCCGCTCCTCTGTATCAGCATATCACAGCAGCTGCGCCATCGGTTGCTAAGCCAACAAGCCTCGGACGTAGCATTTCCTCAGAGGTGCATATCCAGTAAAAGTGACAAGTTGCAGATCTCAACTTTGTGAGGAATTCTGACGCACATAATCAGGCGTTTGTTTGGCAGTGCTGTGATATCTGCAGGATTTTTTTTAAGCAGCTAAAGACAAAGGAAAGACTGTTTTCATTGTATTTATATTTATGCAAGCAGTTACATTTATCTGTCTACATAAAATAAACTCCAAAAATTGTTAAGATTAAAATCAGTCAATCATCTTATAAGGAAAGTTGCTTTAAAATAAAATAGTTGCACACAGTTCCTCCTATGTTTCATCTTCTGACATCACATAGGAGAGTAGGTTGAGTGATGCAATAAATCATTTTGACAATACCCACATTGAATGAAAGCCATGAGAGCTGCAGCAATTTTTAAAAAATTGTAAAACTAGTTTGTAAAAAACTTAAACTATAGTGTAATGTGAGAGCCAGCTAACCACTCCTCACCCACAACCTGAGAACATACTGACCTGGCTGGCCTTGGCGTTGACATCTCCTTTAGTGAAGAGCTGCTCGACTACTTTCATGTTGTCTGGATTATCCACAGCAGCAAGTGCAGCCAGCATGATGGGCGTGTAACCTGCTGAATTCTGCTGATTCACGTTGCACACCTCTGTAGTGATTGGCGGTCAAATGGATGGCAGTGGAAAAAACAAGCAAGAGGAAGAAGAATGTATATTATTTTGTACTGATAACAATTCACACTTGTTTTAATCATACAAATGCCAAGTTTTATTTTGTAAGGAAGACCTGTTCCAGATAAGCTTTTGTGGTGAGTGACTAAAAATGACAAAACTGTTATGCAATATAGATTCACAGAAAAAGGCTAGCGCTTAGAGATATATATTCTGAGTGATATACATACACAGAAGCTGTTCAGTCGGGCACCCAGTGCAAATATCAAACTGTCCTGACAAACTAAATAATTAAGTGACTGTCCAGAATAGTGTTTCTCCCTTTCGATCCCTTTTATACTCATTCACAGCTGGAAAAATGGTTGAAACGAGCCATTATGATTTTCAAAAGGCAATCTCCAGCACATAATTTCTTATTTAAAAAAAAATCGTATTTTCCAAGCTTTTCCCAAAAAACCCATCTCATTTATCAGCTACCCAGCAGTCAAAAATGTATTCTATTGCCCATGCTGGTTTAAGAAACCAGGGTCTTCTTTTTTATCAATATTTTACCGTTTTTGACAGGAGCACTTTGTATCTTACCACACACAGAATTCGCTTGCTGCTGGTATTTTCGCCACCTAGTGGCTATTAGAAAGAATACTAAGATGTTCATATGATATGACAAATCCAGATTATACATGGGCTTCTGAGCGGTACAGCTGAATTACACAAGGCGTTTCCACCCTAAAAAACTGTGAGCTTGCTTGTTTCTCTGATTTTCTGGGAGATTCAAATTAAAAGGACAACTCTTGCGGCATTTTGTAGAAGTTAAAAAAAGCCCTGGCAGCATAATTTGTCTGTAATCTTGTTTTAAGCATGTCCAGACTGCAAAGAAATAAACTTAATTCTCGTGACATAGAGGGACAGAGAAAAACAATATGTACTTGGGGTGGTGTGGTGATGTACCTGGATTAAGCAATTTCTTCACAATGCCAAAGTTCGAGTGAGAAACGCTGTAGTGTAGAGCTGTGTTTCCATTGCCGTCAGCCATATTAACTATGTACTGCAATACTGAAGGTGAAATGGCCTGAAACGTAGATAAGTAGTCCTCTACAGTTTCAGGAGATGCTGACTTGTGGCTGGACACAGAGAACCACTCTTGCTGGAGTGTGTGCAGACAGTCCTGCTGCAAGAGGAAAAAAGGATGCATTATATATGCAAAAACAGCACTTCTTTTTTTAAACATTAGTTTAGTAGAGCAATCAGGACTGAATAGACACAATCCTCCCATAATTACAGGGATGTGAATGAGAGAAGACAGACAAACAGCATAAAGCAACAATTCTATAAAAGACATCATAAAAGAAGAGGAATCTGTCATTATTTCAAACATAAAAAGGCATGTGGAGAGTTCTTGTTATTCTTTTTAGTGTTTCAGCTTTCACAATGGAAGCTGTCAAGAGTTACCTTGCTGATATACTTCCCTTGAATTCCACTTCTTCTTACCTATTTTGCATTTTACTGTGAAAGTGAGTAGTCTATTTCACTTAGAAAGAAAAACATTCTCAAGTTGAAGCAAATGATATGGCTAAAAATTCTTCTACTGAGGAATTCTTTTCATATCCAATGGCAAGGATACTTCTTTAGAAACGATATACTTTCAACCACCATGGCCCAGCATCTCTCCACACCCATGCTAATCAAAACACGTACAGACAAACAAGGCCCGTGGTGACTTTCAGTGGCTCTCATACTGAATATAGTAAAACAAAACATACCATTTCCCTGTTGGATAAAGCTGTGTCATCACTCAGGTGCGTCTTTAAGGCTTGACAAGCAAAAAACATCCGTTCGCTCATCCTACGCCTGAAAATAACCAAATTCTATTGGTTACTAGATGTCAGTTCAGATTTGAAAGGACTCCCACAGTAATGCAGACTGCTGTTGCGAAGCTTTTTATTGTTGCAGTTTTATTGGCTTTGAACCCTTTTAGACTTCTCCCAGATTACCTCTGCTGTGTATACACTCTCGCAGCTCCTTTTGATCCCTTGTTGTCTTTTTCCTTTCGTGATTGGGCAACATCTTGAGGAGATTCCCTAAATGTTCTTTTTATCTTTCTGTCCACATCATCATGCTCATAATTCGACACTGGGTCCAGCCTAAGAACAATAAAACAAGAGCTTAATATCTATGAACATACCACATCCATCATTTCAGAAATAAAACATTTGTTTAGACATTAGACACCTACCCTGTAGTCACACCCAGAAACTTCATGCTCTGCCTGTTGCTACTACAGCACTGGTTACCATTCTGTTTCTTTATTACATTCCTTGGCTTACCAGCATTATCTGACCTGTCTAGAAATGAGCACAAAGCACTTTTATTCTTAACACAAATCACACAGTATGTTGCATTAAATGCATGTATAGCAAAACAGTTACAAGGCTAGCTAGGTCACGTTCAGAGTATATGAAAACACACGATTCTTTATGCATTCGTTCACATCTAAAAGCCTCGGTGGAAAAGAGAAAGCATTCTTTTACACCAGCTCCTCCCACAAAGCAGTTCAATTTTAGATCTTAAGCCACAAAGTGCTATGTGGCACACAACGTCTTCCAAAACCAGATATCATTCCACACATCGCAAATGCATCCCTCAAAAAGGGAACTTGCCAAGCTGAAGCCAGCCACTTCCCCTGAACCTAGTTCAAGTTTAAACTGGGTGCCGGGAGTGGCTTCAAAATAAAATATTTTTATACTAAAAGATTTTTAAACTTCCTTCACTGAGACAAAATTCCTACTAACTGGATATTTACTAAATATCTCATGAAAAAAAGGATTTGGATTTATAACTAAACATAAATAAATAAAAATATTACCTTGTAAACCAGAGGACGTCTGCTGTTCTATCATTTTAATCATTCTTTTCACCTCTGAATCATTACTGCTCTGTTGACACAGTCCTGCATTTGCTTTGTCACACTTAGAGGAGACAAGTGAAAGTTGAGACTGGGACTGAGAGTCTTTGTTTGCTGCATGAAAGTAAGATAATAGTAGACAGAAACGTATAAACATAACATTGCAGATTTGAAAAAAAATGTTAATTGCATCACCTACTTTGTGTAGATAAAGGGTTTTTTTTAATGTGTAAAAATCTGGAGCTATGTCATTCTATACAAATGACAGCAATAATGCAAGCAATACAAGCGCAAACTGTTCAACCTATTCAGAATGTATAGTAATAAATTACCAGGAAATTTGGTATCAGCTTTGCAAATGTTTTATGAAGAATCAATGTTTTTGGTTTGCTGTGTTACCTGCTGGTTGAGAACTGAACATGTGGATGTCTGTCCCTCCTTGTGCCATAGGTTTTCTATTGCAGGAGCTGGGATCTCCTTGGCCACTGTTATGATCAGGACAGTCCTCTGTGAGCAGGTCCCCATGCTCCATGCTGAGGAGCCTCTGCAACTTCTCGATGTAATGGTTCAGCTCATGGTCCCACTGTAACTGTGCAGGTTTCTGGAAATTCTGTCCAGGTGTCCTGGATGAAACTGAAAAATCCCTTATCCGCCCTTCCCCTACACCAACACTCTTTGTTTTCACAGGGTCAGGTAGATGGGACGGTCCGGATGCCATATTTCGAGTTTTCAGTCCAACTAGGAAATTCTCATTAATGTCTGTGAATCCAACTCCAGTGTCTCGAGTTACCCTGGTGACCGCTTCTGGTGTTTGCTTTGAAATACTTTCTACTGCATTTGCAGTTCCTACACCGATTGTTCGGGTCTCTGTGGTGCATCTGACGTCTCGGACCCTATTGCCTACAGATACTGTCCTAGTTGAAGTGTGAGTGGTGTTGGTGTGCTTGTCTTGGGTGCTGAGGAGCGTATTCGTGCTGGAGTCAGTGCTGAAGGCATGCTTGGTGTTGGTAAAGCGAGACACTGAACTACATACAGTGTTGGTACGCTGCGATGCTGTTTGGGGTGATACCATGATTCCGAGCTCAACTCCTCTGACTCGATCTGTAGTCATACACTGTGAAACTGCTTCCTTTGCCTCGCAAATGGTCACATCGACAGAACAATCCCCACAAGCCACTGAACAATACTCTTTCTTGGACCTCAGATTTGCCAGTGGCGCCTCTGTGTTGCTTTCTGCATCACATACCCTTATCTCTGTCCCAACTCCTTGTGTGTTTGTAAAAACGTGCATTTCCACAGCCTTGTCGCTGGTCTCCACTCGCTCCCTGACCTCCCAGAGGCTCATGGGTACATCCAGTCCTGTGCAAATACTCCTCATCATAGGTGCACAGGATACTCCTACAGTTTTTACCTCCTTTTCCTCGCCTGTGGAAGCATCTCTGAGCTCTGTGTGATTACCCACTCCCTGGCTTTTGGTGTGTGGCCTTGCATCTGAGCCTATGCTTACAGTGGACGGTCTGGCACAGCAGGCCTTGTCAACCCGGTTCCTGGCTCCTGCAGCCTGAAGTTCCAGTTTCAGACGAATCAACTCCGTCTCCAGAGCTGATTCTTTCAACTCTATTTCTAAGTGACAAATTCTCTCCTTTAAGGCACTGTTTATTAATTCTTGGGCATCACGCTCTGCCTCCTGTTCTGTGTAAATTCCCAGAATGACTTCAGATACTTCTGTTGCAATGGACCTCATCTCTACCTGCTCAGTGTATGCATATTTGTTTTCTTTTGGTGGCTTAGACAAGATGATATCCATATCGTTGTCAGTTCCCACAGCGACTGACTTAAATGTTTTGTCATGAAGAGGGTTACATTTTTCATGCAATGTTCCCAACTGTCCCACTTTGATGGACCTTTCCAGTTCTTGCATGTCTTTGGTCAATCGCCCAACCTCCTTCAGATCTGTGCAGCTACTTTTAACTTCAAGATCTTTTTTGGTATTTCTGTTGATCTCAATTTCAGACCCTTCAATGGTATACGGGCTGTTCCAGGTTACATCATTGACGTTCTCTCTCTCAATCAAGTCCTTGAGCTGACAGCTTAGTTGCCTCTTTTCCTCCTGAAGGACTGAGATCTTTACCTGGAGGATTGGGATGATTTTCACTTGCTCCTCTAACTCTTTCAGTCTTTGTAGCGCAACCACCATTTGGTCACGGACATGTTGCAGGTGCATGGGGACTGGAGTTGTTCTACCTGAGCTCTGTGGACTTACTCTCAGACAGCCTGTGCTGCCTCTACTGCCCAGGGATGAGCCGAGTTGGACCTCGGGTCCAGTGCCAGTAGGCTTATTGCCATTATTGTTCTGATTATATGCACCTAGGCCAGTGAACGGTGAGAGTGACCCAGGGGAGCTCACACCTCCGAAGCTGGCCAGTCGTCGACGGGGATAGGGCTGGGGTGGAGAAAGTCTTGTCACCTCCTGATTCAAGGGTTTGTGGGTCTCCAGAAAGGCCCTCTCCATCACAGGGCTTTGACTTTGGAAGAGAGATCGTGCAGCTGGCTGAGGCTTTGGCTCAGTTAGTATCTGAGAGGTTCCCAGACTTTCATTTCTTTTATTATTATCCAACAAGGAACCATGTGGTGGAGGAAGAGGTGGTCTACCTCGAGCTGCAGAGGACATGCCCAGTAGTTTTGAATCATCACCACTAGATGATGACAAGGA
>NW_024582468.1:358957-453267 GCF_018398535.1 Haplochromis burtoni
CACACTTACTTTACTTCTCTGGGATTCTTCTCTGATTTTGTGATACTTCGGATCGGATTACATTTTTTTTTCTCTCCGATATCCGATCCAGTAATTTAGGTCAGTATAGGACCGATACCGATACATAATATGGATCAGTCCATCTCTACTACAAACGCACGCTAAATACAGAAAACAGAACATGAAGGATTGCATCGTCACACTTCAAAGAAGCAGCAGTTTATCAGTGATGTGAAGGAGCAAAGTAAAGTGTGCTTTAATTGCATGAGTGACATAGTACTGTCACTTCCACAGCTGTTTCCCCAAAAACATGTCCGTTTTGTTTCACTGTTTTTTGTTTGTTGTTGTTGTTGGGGTTTTTTTTTTGTTTGTTTTATGGAAATTCCGTTGGGTTTTGTGCCTTTTTGCAGCATTTTTCAATTTGCTGGTGTTTTCTTCAATTACAGTGCGTTTGACCTCTCAGGGCCACCATACATTTCTCACTGACAAAAGTGCCAAGCGATTATTAATAAAGGGTAAAACTTTGTATGATAACTATATAACTAATATTAATATTTGAACTTTTTATAAATTGACAGATAACTGCAGCCCTTCCTCCTTCCTTACTTCAAATTGAATGTTTTATTCCGTCGTGTTATAAAAAGTTAGCCTCTGTTTGCTTAACATGAGAAGAAGTAAATCACCTGTGCATTCGGAGAGGAGGTGGACAAATACAACATGCTCGTGTGATGCAAAGTTAAATATTATGAGTATTATTAACAGCTTACCTTATCAGTTGGCACGTGTTTTCTTAAACGTGTATTTTTGACGCTAACAAGACCGCTTTCCCCCCTTTTCTCCTTTCTCAATAATTTTTCGATATTAGACGAACTTTTCCTCTGCATCTGTGAGATGCATACCGCGCATGCGCGCAGAGCTGTCGACGCGCACAGCAGATGCTCACGGGAATCAGTCATTAAAATATTGATGAGGCGCTTTCTTCTGTTGACTCGATTACACAGCATAAACACCACATCATTTCGGTCTCAGAATCTGGTTTCAGGGGTAGTAATTACCGAACTAATTACCTGAGTTATTTTTTTTTCCAGTGACATAACCGGGAAATAAAGTTAAACAGTCATTTTTATGTAGTTTCCATATATTTAACTGTAGGCTTGGGATAATGGCACCTGCTAAAAATAAGTCACTCTTACATCCTGCAGGGTGGTGCTGTTTGTAGAGCTGTTTTAATAGTGCTGAAAGTTTAATCGATTCGGAGCACCAGAGAGCTCTTATGGAATATATCTTTTACCAGACATTCCACATTTCCAAGCTGAACTGCGACATCATGTGGACATAGTGCAGCAATACATCCTGCACTCTAATACACTTTGAGTCCAAAGTTGTTCCTGCGGCGTTTTTGAGGTATTCCCATGCGAAAAATACCCCCCCAAATGGATTAACTGACTGATGCTTACGGACAAGGTGTCTAGCGCCTGCTGCATAGTTTTCTCACACACTAGCCTTAAAAAGTCTCTCTGAAACCTCTTGTTTTTTGTGTTTGCTTTTTTTAAAAATAATTTATTGACTTGAAAGCATGCTTGCAGCATGTTACTACCCACCTCACATTACATTACACTGGAGGTTTTTATCCTACCTGCTATCTTTTAAGTCCAAAGTTTAACTTTGGTTTGTGAAACAGCTCTCTAACTCGTTTTGTGTAAGCTTAACTCAAGCAGCACCATTGATTGTGTGGAGTCCTTTAACTTTTTTAAAAAGTTTGATGATTTCCCAGACAGAGACTACCATAACCTAATTATCTGCATGCAGAGACACAGTGACACACTCCACCAGTTCATGTGAATAAATGTGACTGTTTATTTTCTCGTACATAGTTGTATTAACCCATCGAAAATTAACACAGAAGTCAGGTAAGATTGCCTCGTACAATGAGTCCTATCATTTGAACTTTGCACCTCTTCAGGATCACGCAGGGAAAACATGTTTACATGCTTGAAAGTGCTGAGTTCGTTGGTCCGGTGTAAGGTGTTCACCAGATTTTCTATAATGATCTGAAGGTTTCTGAGTAACAGAAGTCTATTAAATCTCACAAACTGACAGGGGCAAAACTACAGACAATACATGGTCGGTTTAAAAGAGCATCTGTAAATGAAATGAGCTTGGTGCTGAAAAGCTTAGCTGTTTCTATTAAAAGATCTGAGTGCAGTTACGTACTTCAGTGAAATGAATGCAGTTAAACAAAATCAAGTTGCACTGAGACTGAAATCCACTTTAAAATATTGAGTTGTGCATGCTGATAAAAAAAACTAAAATGTTCACTATCTTTGAACTTTGCTCTTCAAACCCACAGTCACAGAAGTGATCCAACCAGCATCAGAAAGGACACCAGTGATTGGTTAGAAGAGTTGCACACCCCGGTCCCTACCCCTATCTACAGTCCACCCTTTTTAAACTTCGGTGAAACACTTACCTGTTTCACTCAGGGCATTAGGTCTCAGTCCCACGCCTGACAGCAACATGTCTGACAAAGGAGCTTTTGATACCAATGTGCAGACCCTCACCAGGTTTGTTCTGGAGGAAGGCAGAAAGGCCCAAGGAACAGGCGAACTGACAAACCTGCTCAACTCCATCTGCACAGCTGTCAAAGCCATTTCCACTGCTGTCAGAAAGGCTGGGATTGCTAACCTGTGAGTATTACATTCTTTTTTTTTATTCAGACTCTGAAAGGTAGCAAAAAAAAACCCCAGATGCTTCTGAATATTCAGGAAGTTTTCACCGTTTAGCCCTGCAACCAGTGGTTATTTATTTTTCTTATTGAATATACTGTACAGTTTAATTATCTTTTGATATTTGGCTTTAGTGCAGCTACATGCACTGCAGCATGCAATCCAATAAAGCAGTTTTAACTTAACCCCAGGCCAAAGGTAAACCTTGCACAAGTGTGCACAAATCCACCTGGGGCAGAGGACAAGCAGATAATAGATTATAATAGAATATTGTTATCATATTTATTTTATTGAGTTCTTAAATAGCTTCAGAGTGAATAGTTTGTATTTGTGCTTTGAAGATATGGCATTGCTGGGAGCACCAACGTGACAGGGGACCAAGTAAAGAAGCTGGATGTCCTCTCCAATGACCTAGTCATCAACATGATCAAGTCTTCCTTCACCTCCTGTGTGCTGGTCTCAGAAGAAGATGAGAAGGCCATCATTGTGGAACCGGACAACAGCGTATGTGGACTCACACCTATAGATGTATATCGTTAGCTTCATAGCATAAGTGCCTAAGTCATTTTTTGGTCAAATTGAGATTTTTGCCTAACTTTACTCCCCTACCACTGCTGCATCATCCTGTCCGTCTGAAACACAAAACACAAAAAAATGACTTAGGCACTTATGCTATGAAGCTAACGATATTAATGTCTGAATAGGTCTAATATGTGTTCTTTTACTTTGAGAATAAAAAAAATCCTCTTCTCACCTGACAGGGAAAATACATCGTTTGCTTTGATCCGCTCGATGGCTCCTCCAACATCGACTGTCTTGTCTCCATAGGAACAATATTCGCCATCTACAAAAAGGTCAGTGATGCTGGTAGTGCATGCAGATTCCAAGCACATCGGCTTGTTGTTGTTCAACACTGTAGAGCGGTGTCCCGATCAGCCCTGAGTGAACTAACAACAATTCGAATGACATTTATCTTTGCAGAGAAATAATTGGTCGTCAGAGAATTAAATGTACTCAGTATGCTGACATACCATAAACATAACAGCCAATTCAGTACCAGATCAACACACATTGCTGTCCCAGGGTTAACTGAGAACTAAATAACAAGAGGGCATATGTTTATACCGCTGCCAGTAAGGTGTCCTTGTCCTTACCTGTCCTAACAATATGTGATAGCCTGTGGTTCCAATAATAACTTTAAAGTTTTTGATATCTTTCCACATAGACCACAGATGGGGAGCCATCTGAGCAGGATGCTCTGCAGCCAGGAAGAAACATTGTAGCAGCTGGTTATGCCCTGTACGGCAGTGCCACCATGATGGTCTTGTCCACTGGTCAGGGAGTGAACTGCTTCATGCTCGACCCTGTAAGTTAATAGATGTCGTCAAAACTGTCACCTGACCGTGCGTATATAAGACAGTATACTGCTTTTTTCCCTCTGTTTTCCAGGCAATTGGCGAGTTCATCTTGGTGGACCAAGATGTGAAGATAAAGAAAAAGGGAAAAATCTACAGTCTGAATGAAGGATATGCACAGCACTTTTATCCAGATGTGACCGAGTACCTACAAAAGAAGAAATTCCCAGAGGTAAAGCCAATAAAATAAATAAATGAGAATCCTAATGTGGAATTGACCACCATAAAGGTCAATCTCTAATGCTGCATTGAGGAGTAATATGAAGTTAATCTAAGCATAAATTCTACATTTACTTGTTTTCAGGATGGCTCTGCCCCATATGGCAGTCGATATATTGGATCAATGGTGGCAGATGTTCATCGTACTTTGGTGTACGGAGGAATCTTTTTATATCCTGCTAATGTCAAGAGCCCCAAGGGCAAGGTGAGGAGGTGGAGCGTCTAGAAATGGTCATTTAAAAAATAAAAGAGAAAGATTTTCTGATACTTCATATTCTTATCATGTCACTACTGTTTTGTTTTGCTTTTCAGCTGAGGCTGCTTTATGAATGCAACCCCATGGCCTTCATCATGGAGCAGGCAGGAGGCATGGCCACTACTGGAGCCATGAACGTTTTAGACATCAAGCCCACGAGTATCCACCAGAGAGTACCCGTGGTCCTGGGATCCCCTGATGATGTGCAGGAATACATTGCCATCTACAAAAAGCACAACAAATGAGGTACTTGTGTGATTTTGCTTTGTGTACTCATGAAAGGATGTAACATGTAGGACAATAACTAAATTTTTTTTTTCAATTTCCCCAAATTTAGCAGGTCAAATGTGGTGGTGAGCAGCCTAAATCGGCAATGACAACACAATCCAGAGGCTCAGTCAGCACATTCACTGCATTTTTCTCGGTCGCTCTGTTGCACTGATGAAGAAACCAGGACCTTCAGTGGATCTATGAACTCATACTGTGCTGATTCTGTCCTGTTAAAGGGTGTTATTTGTGGAGCGTTACCCTGTATTTTTTAAATAAAAACAAAATGTTTTTCCACGTTCTTCTTACTGGGTTGTTAGGTATGTCTTCATGTAAAAACAATATTTTTTCCTATAAGGACAAAGGTCACATTTCAGATCTGAAAGAAAAAGAACTGCTGAATCCCAGTTTGCTGAACAAGCCCAATATTCTGGAGTGGACACTTACACATATTTACATGAGAAAGAAGTCCAGTACATCAAGATTTTTGCTTAAAAATGTGCTCAGTGATGGTAGCATGGGCAGAGCCTGCTCTTTTTCACGCTCTCCGCCCAGGTTTGAGTAACCATGCTAGGAATGCAAGCAGTCTGCTTCTTTATGAGCTCTGACTTTTCCTGAATTTGAGCAGCTTGTGTCACTTATACATAAAAACAATGGTTTCCTTTGATACCGCTGCTAAAAATGCTAAGCAATCAACCCATTTCATTACATCTTAACTCAATGGAACTTTAAAACTGAAGTCCAGACTTTCCAGGACAAGGAAAATTATCCAATTACTTCCCAGCTGTCTAAATACCTATAAATCAGCGAGGAGAGGAGTTGATCAAATGTTTAAACAAACCAAAGCAAAAATACAGAAGAGAAATTTAAGATAAATCATCCCGGAAGAGACCACTCCTGTGACGATAGAAATGTTCCATCTTAGGATAAAGGTTATCAGAAGAACTTTCACTTTAAAAAAGGATTACTTGTGAAGAAAGTTATTAATGAGGTTTTCTGGACTAATTTGGGACTAATTTGGGATACACTGACTTCATTATTGCTGGCACCAGGTTAGAGTCCCTTTTAGCTTCAGAACTGCCTTCATTCTTTGTGGCATACATTTATTGTATTGAGATCCAACATAGCATATTAGACTCTGAAGACCATTTCAGTAGAGTGAATTCACTGTCGTGTTCAAGAAAGCAGATGATTTGAGCTTTCTCACATGTATACTCTTACTGGAACTCAAGTCATTAGAAGATGGGTGCACTTTGTTCATAAAGGAACGGGTATGTTTAGCAACAATACTCATGGAGGCTGTGGTGTTTAAACCTCAGATGATCCTTAAAAATCCTGACCCTTTTTAGCCAAAGGACAAAAAATGGCGACTTCCCAGAAATGGTGTAAAAATATCACACAGTAATATTTTTCCACTTTAAATGACACAGTCATTTTAAAACTACTTCAGCCTGAAATATAAATATTAAATATTAATTATAGTTTGTGGACTCCAGCTGAGGTGGAGCAGGGGCTGCAAATGGACACACCGTTGTCTTTGCAAGTAAGCGTCCCAGAAGGTGCTGCCAGGTCTTCTCTTTTTCATCCGTGCAAAAGTCACACTGCCCTTACATTGGCTGAAGAAAGGGGCTTGCAGCAGCACCCTGCAGATTTGAATTGATTTGTTTTTGGACCTGTAGACACAGTCCAAAATGAGCATCCCTACATAAGCCTGCAGTTCCTCTGTATCCACATGAGCCTCTAAGTGTTTCCCATGCAGGTTTGCCTTGGCCAGGATTTCATCCATCGGCAGCAGTGCATAGCTGGTGGTTACGTGTGTAGGTCCCAGAATCAAACCTCTGGCTGCTGGGACGTAGCGCTGCAATCTTTGTGGGAGACCAAAATATGCTAATGACCCAAAATATAGAGATGAGTCAGAGTTGGATTCCAGCTGATCTCTTTCTTCATCTTCACACTCATAGCGCACGATCATTTCCAGAGCCTCCTGTGTGCTGTAGTCTTGCCATCTCCAAAATGAGTGCATGAGTGCACTACTGCTCATTACCAAAACAAAGTCCAATTTTGTTTTGGTTCTTGCTGCTGAGATATCTTTGAAGCTCTGAAAGGTTGTTTTTTAAATTATTGAATTAGTTTATAACACAGACTGTGGCCTTTTAAGAGAAAAGACTCAAAGGTGGATGTTACACACACACACACACACACACACACACACTTGGAATGGAATGTTTGAATGGAAAAAATAGTGCCACCTGGTGGAAAAATCCAAAAAATGAAATTGAAGGCCAGTAGTCCAAAATAAAATCTTAACATAAAGAAATGCATTAGTTGATGTCAAAATAAATGTGGGATCAAAAATTGTATTTTGAAATATTTTTGGCCTTAGGATAAAATGTGGCGGTTTTTGCGTATCTTAGAGATATGCCACAAAAAATAACAAAAAATAACAATATCCTCTGGGAAATATCAGATTCATTCAGCACAACCAAAACAGCCTGAAAATAAACAGACAGAATGGCACAAACTATCCCCAGGATCCCTAACCCCCAGGTTAAATGGTGTTCAGTTAGTCCATTATTGTAGGGTATACCTTACAACATAAAGCACCTTGAGGCAACCGATGTTGAGACCCAAGTTAGCTGTTTGTCCCGGTTTCCCCTTTTTACGCTGAGCTAAAGTAACTGGCCACTGGCACTGATCTCAAATGAAAACTTCTGTTTTAAAAAGTGAGCTTTAGCAATGAATGGAGAAGAATATGACACATTTGAACAGGTTTCCCCTCTTTACGCTAAGCTAAGCTAACTAGCTTCTAGCTCCAGCTAGAAGAGGCGCACTTGAGAGCAACAGCAGTCTGTACAGACCCTTCTATTATTCATCCATAATGCTGAGCACATTTCATTTCTTTGAGCCTTTGTGGTTCTTTGCTAGCTCCTGATGATCTTTGGCAGCAGCAACATGCTGACAGGCTTCAGCAGTGCCAGAAATCTTTGAGCTTTGCCACAGCACTAATGAGCCATAAAGACTCACAGAGAAAAACAAAAAGATCCAGCAGAAAATGCCTCATTCAATCAATCAAGTTTATTTAGAAAAGCAGTCACTGCTGTGTGTAGAACAACAGCGACTACAAAGTCAGCATATACAGGCTGAATTATAGCCTACAGTAGCTTCCATCACGGAAAATAAAAATAAGTATGTCTGGAATATATCTGAATGAATTGAACACTGTCGCAACACAATAATAACATGGTTGCGTGCATCGATGGCTGCTGATGTCACTTGGAAATTTACTGTGAAGTCTAAAGCTCCCCTGAGAGCATAATGGAATTACTATTACTTAAATTAAAAAATAAATAAGATGTGAGAAAATTGTATGTGACTCATAAAAGCTAACCGTTGTCAACTTAAAGCAGATGTTTGATCAGAAGCTGAAGGCCCGGTGCTTTTGAAGGAGCTCTTTTGTATACAGAATGCAGAATAATTTATGTAGCCCTAGTATGCTGGGTGGAATCCATACTGTCTGCTTTTCTCTGAAATCTAAACCACTTCCTTTTTAATGTGCGTTTGTCAGTGTCAGCATTCAAGGGCCTCAGTGCCCATGAGACCGCCTAACACTTACACATTTCAGGCACTCTTGTTTATTTCAATTTTGTTCAGACTGTGTATGATTATAGGTTACAGAGTCAATATTTAGATTCTGCAGGAAAAGCAAAACTCAGCCTGTTCATTTTCCCCTGGCTACTGTGTGTGTGTGTGTGTGTGTGTGTGTGTGTGTGTGTGTGTGTGTGTGTGTGTGTGTGTGTGTGTGTGTGTGTGTGTGTGTGTGTGAGAGTGTGCATGCATGCGTACTGTTTGTGTTCACTCATGTATAAGACAAGATAACAGTCTTATTCAGTCTGAATGATTGGAGTATGTTTGGAACAAGTATTTAAAATGTGTGAATTACTGTGTTTTAAAGAAATTTGTTTCCCAAAAAAGAGCTATCAGACAAAAAAATACCACATTAACAGAGGGTTGAAACAGCAATGTTAGCCAGCATGAAAGAAAATTTCAAATAAATCAGGTATCACTGACATTTCTGATTTCAATTTTTTTTTCCTGTTACATTTTGTTTTTGCCTTTTTCCCTCCTTAACCACAGCGGGCCACTAGCTGCCGTCTGCTTTTGGAGTCACTTCACTACCTGACTGACATCCAGCCTATGTCCAGACAGGCTCTGTTTATCTTACACTCTGATGAAGAGTGCTATAGTTGTTTGTCTGTGGTGCATCTGCGGTGCTGACAGCTTACTCAATAAAATCAACATCCTTCCCCCTCTATCCCACATCAGTTTTGCTTGTGCCGACAATCACAAAAACAGCAGCTTCTCCAGTTTATGTCCCTGCAGAGTAGCATGACCAGAGTGAAGCAATGATAGCTACTCTATCCAGTCAGAAATGCACAGGACTGACTGGTTGTAATCCAATTTGGTCCACAGATGAGAAAAAAATGAAGATAAAGCACTTGCGTTGGATGTTATCAGTCCATTCAAGGTGCGTTGGTAGAAATCGATAAAGTAGGGTTTATCTTTAGATCTTAGCGTGCTAAAACAGCACACTACTGACCTTTTGTAATAGTTTTTGAAATATTATTTCCATCTGGTTGTGCAACACAAAGAAAGAAAACATAAAAGCGTTTTAAAACTTCTTCCATGATGCTAGATATTAGACCTGCCATCTGACTGGCAAAGCTTTTCTCTGCACAGTGACAGCACACAGACCCAGAGAGCCCATGTTTAAATTAAACAAACTCTGTGTTCCCAGACCACCCTGACTGGAGCTGTCACTGCAAATACTTAATTCCCCATCCAGTAAGAATCCATATTTGTACCCAGTACTTCATTCATCAAATACTTTTTTTTCTTGGAGTTTCCATGGTCACTACACATGAGACCCCATTTCATGTTCCCACATCTAAAAGCCAAAAGCTTCAGTCTGACATCCGAGTGACTGTAGTACAATAAAATACCCACTCCGGTAATCCACCCAAAGCTTTTTTTGTAACTATTGCTTTTCTCTTGTGTAAGCTGCCAGAAAATGTTTTGGCCACTATTTCACTAGAAAATATTAATGCTCATGAGCACAGCATGACCAAAAACACATAAGAGATATAGAGTATATACATAATGACTACTTAATGGCAGGAAAATAGTTGACATGGATCAGTACATCAGGACAAAACATTATCCTGCTTGCGTGTCCTTGAAATGATTCTGCAGAAAGGTTGGTGTCTCTTATTTTTATTTGAGGTGGTTCAAATCGAGTACCGAGGACTTTTGCAGCATTTGTATACAGAAGCAGAAAAAAGAGTCTCCTCAAATGCTCTTGATTTATTCTGTGGTGTCATGGATGAGGACAATTGAGCCAGACCACCACCAGTGCTGCGCCTTAAAAAGGGTGGTGTGTTTGGATTAAAGGCATGCATGTGGTTACTGTCACTGAAGATAGCCTCATCTGAGCTCTGACCACAACGTCTTCATTAACTGAAGCCTGTATTTCTTCTC
Source organism: Haplochromis burtoni (assembly GCF_018398535.1). Lineage (NCBI taxonomy): Eukaryota > Metazoa > Chordata > Actinopteri > Cichliformes > Cichlidae > Haplochromis > Haplochromis burtoni. The sequence goes on from NW_024582468.1 coordinate 369,376, forward strand.
CTTGTAGGGTTAGTATTGTAACAAAAGTAATTGTACATTTGTAGATGTTTTTGTACGAGGAATGTCTCACTGTCCTAACACTTATTGTGCATGTCTTGGTCTACACCATATAAAACTTTGTCAAATTGAGTTGTACAACAGAAACTGCTGACACTCAGCAGGATCTCAGAAACCAGCCAGTATATATTTACTATGTCTAGCCCCAGCTTTCCAAAAATACTCTGCCAGAATCTTCTGGGAACAATGGCCCATGCTACTCATACAGTGTCTTTAATTCTGAACATCATTGTGATTACGCAGGCAAATGTTAGGATAGGCCACATCTTGTCTTCGGTCTCCTGAAACAGCAGCTATGCCTGAAAGACTGAGTTTAAACGTGCCTGTCACTGGCAAGATGCCAGATGGAAAGGCTTACGTGTACAGAATCAAAACTGGCTGTTCTGCATCCTTCTCACAGCCCTGCAGAATTCACGACCTCTTTTTAATTTGTGAGAGTCGTCGCTTCTGGATCAGCTCCTCCATTGAAGGCTGCTGGTGACATTGACTACGTATCGTGGTGTTGCTGAGACGGTCACAGAGGGACACTCGGAGAATCTGATGCAAACAGCACATTCGGAAGACCTTGAGCTTGTTGAGGTCATGCTTGAGAATGAAACAGGTCTCAGATCCACAGAGAAGAATGGGCAATACCAGTGTGCAGTACAGGTGATGAGAGTGGTGAGAGTGTCTTCTTCCAGATGCACCATCGGAGGGAGGCGAAAGCCGCCGCTTGACCGACTCTTGAGTGCATTTCCGTCATTGATGCCACTTTGTGATGGCAAAACGAGTGTCTACTGCTCTATCTGAAGCTTAACTCTCTGTTCCAATCAGTTTAAGAGGCCCCATTTGATTTCTTCCAAAATTGTCAAGAGGAACACACAACACAAGTCTTTTGTAATGTTGGCTTACTCCCTGTGGTGTTAGTTTGTTCCATAAAGCAAGCCAAAGGAATTTTTAAAGTCTTGCTGATGGGAAACCAGAACAGCAAAACAAATCTGTTATTCCTCACATCACACACCAGGATGACCTGTGTTTGAACTTGTAGTTTTGTTCTCGTCTTTGAGCTCAAAGTCAGTCAAATCTTTTTTCCTGCTGTGGTGCACCGCTTCCCACACAGGGGTGCAATAAATCACAGAAATGTGGTATGATCCTAAAAAATATGTGGTGTGATAAGAACAGGGGGTGTGCTAGAGTCTGGACAATATGAAAAGAGAAAGAATATTCTGCAAGCTTAAATATCAACATGCCTACATATATAAAACTATCTACAACCATGCAGACAGGTCTGTGAGTACACAGAGTAGGCATTGCAATGGGTTTCTCTAATGCTAATTCATTATGTTAGGATGAAATCTAGTACAAGTTTACCAACAGAATCATCTTGGGCCCCCAGTCCCTCAGGCAGTCATCTGTCACTGTGTATTCCCCAACTGGTTGGAAATTTGCTGTGAAATCTATTGCTAAAGTCCCATTCACTCGGGGGGTAGAGAATTTTGAAGGTTGACTTTGGCAGTCAGCTAGAAATCATAGCAATGACAAGGAGCCTTTTGGTGCAATACCTTTTATGTGAATGATTTCACATGGTGACAGCCAGTAACCTCCAGCAACTGCTTGCAAAAAGGGTTGGGGAGTAGACATTTTTTTCAAGTAACCGGAGACTGACAAGCGGTTGCTGACCAGTTTCTAGGCCTATGTGCCTGAGAGCTTTGATAAGCAAAAATTAAATTCATTTCAATTCAAATATATGTACACAGTGCAAAATCATATCAACAGTTGTCACAAGGCACTTTATATTGTACAGTAAAGACCTTAAAATAATGAAGAGAAAACCCCAGCAATCAGACAAACCCCCATGAGCAAGCACTGGAAAGGAAAAACTCCCTTAATATCAACAACTAACTAACTAACTGATTGATTATAATTATAATTAACAAAAAGTTTCTAAAAAATTCATTTATTTAACGTTCATGGTGGCCCTTCCTGGTCTGAAATGTGAGGTCAAATCAAACCTCCATTAAACCTCCGTTCTCTCTTATTGCCAGCAGGGGTAACTCTCCTTGTGAAAAGAAGTTGAAATGTACAAAAGTCAGTGATCAAATTTCTCTGCTTTTAACTTGATTTATTGCCTCTCTGAGCATATTCCTAGTGAAATCATGGTTCTACTTACTATTTTCAGGTCTTCTTCATTAGAGCAGGATTTTTTATTTTGTACATTGTGGTCGTATTTAAACTTAAAAATGATAAAGCAGTGTATGCTTACATGTGTGGTTCCTGTGTGATTGACAAGTTGCTGCTATATGGGTGTGTAGTGTACGTGGCTTCTCAGTGAGATACACCCAATGGTTTTTTTTCACCTCTTTCTCCAAGGAGAGGACTGTAGATTATTTTCCTAACCTTCTTCTTTTTCAGTATGAATCCCAGTTCATATCAAAGTTAATAATGGGAGGTTCTGGGACCAGCGTTAGGTGTTTGCTTGACTCTCGGACACATACAGTCAAGTCCAGTTTCAAAGCAGTAGCTCAAAACTAGTGTGTGACATAATGGTGACTGTGTCCATATATTCTGTTTACATTCTATGGGTGACAGAAAAGGCAGGAAGTAATCAAAGTTAAGATTCATTTAACATAACCCAGAATTCTTCAACAAAATTAGCCTAAAAACAAGACTTTCAATCCTTTAATTCTCTGGGAACGATTGTTTTCATGACACTGGATCCAAAGTTCTTATAACATCTCTGATTCTATGCCACAGTCGTTGTTTTGTTTTTTTGGTTTTTTTCATTGTGTGCCGACCTTGCTGCCATTCTGTTAGCAAAGCTAAAATTACTGAGATCCCTGAGATGTGATCCCTCTCGTGTAATCTTGCAGATGCAGACCTGGAAAACCAAATGACTTGCTGTGTTTTCACCCTAATTTGAGATGACACTTATACTGCATATGCATGTAAAACTATCCACCATCAAGACTAAGCTGTTTTCTTGTTTTCACAAAACTGTATAATTTCTGCCTTTTGTGTAAGAACCTCTGAATCCAGCGTATTTGAGACAGACATCTGAGAACTTTCCAGAGGCAGAGCAAAAATGAAAAAATGTCGACAGCAAAACATTTGGCAGCTTCTTAATACTGACTCCTTTTCTGCCCCCCACTTCTTTTGCTGCCTCTCTCAGGACTTGGAAGCACTTGAATACAAAGTCCAGTTAATTGTTCTGGCAGTTCAGCTTGTGTGTAATGACTTCTGACAGCAGTGGAGACAAACTGAGGAATATGTCTGTCTCTGCATGTGTATTTACAAATCTACTCTGGGGAACCGCATTCCAGTTCTGGAAACACTATTACTTACAAATCCCCCTGAACTACTGCATGTCCAGGATCTGGGGATACTCGTTTGAAATAAAATGAACAGAATGAAAAGTAGGACAAGACCATGCAAGACGCTGGCCTTGTATTTCCATCAGAGCAACGTGAGAAGTTTTGGTATAAAAGCAGAAAATGTAAGTGATCTATTGGAGTAATTTAGGAGGTACAGTTTGGGGGGAGAGCATTTGCCTCATCCATCATACAGAGCGGCTGGCTCCACTGAATCTGGCTGTTGTTCCTAACTGGCTGTAATCCAACACGGATGGGAGTTGGGTTCTGCTGTGCATTATGAACTCCTTTTAAAGAAGTGAAACACAAGTGTGACCTGGCTTTTTTCTTTAATTTACGCTCAAAAAACCATTTGTAGCAGCTTTGTATTTCTGAGAATTCTAACCGAACTTTGAACATAAGGAACAAACAAACAAACAAATAGAGTATTGTTGGTCTGCAGCATTTCGATTTCTGCTAAGGGCCGTGTTTTGCCTAAGCAGTCCTGGATGATGTCAGTTTCTTTGTAGTTAATGGGAATCCTTGAGCAGTTCACCATTTGAGCTTTCTCTAACCTCCACTTTGATGTTGCTCTAAATTGAGTCTGTAGCCAGCCTGTTGCTCTGGAATGCCAGCTGGATGAGGCTGAAGGAGGGTGTTTGGGTTGTTTGGCTAAGAAACTACTCTGCACTTGTCTTGACTCCTTTCTAATCTCTCTAATTGGAATCGGGGGGTCCAAGAATCGAGAGCTGCCAGATCTTTGTGGTCATCGTTTGGTGAAGTGACGAGGTCAGACGTGGCTTCTTTCCCTACACTTTGTTCTCCTGGCCCCCAACAGATCTATTCTCTTCTTATTTGTGGAGCCTGCACGCTTAATGTTTGTTTACATTGCATGTGCCTGCAGTTTTTAATCCCTCTTTTTCCTTGCTAAGTGTTATTGTTAGGAAATAGGAAATACCCTTTACCAAATGGTAAAGAACTGGATTTTGCACAGCTACTTGCTTACACTTGCACAGGATGGACTGTTGAAACAAAAAGAGCCATATCTAATTTTTTTTCTTTTACTTTTTTTTTTTTGCTGTGGAGGCATCTGGTACTTTCCCAGCTTCATATGTGGAAACCATAGCTCTAAAATCTCTGAGCTGTAATGTTATTACTAATGTGTGTGAATGTGTTAGTACAGAACTCTTGGGTATGGTGTATCATATGGACTCCATGCTAGTTTTATGATGGAAAGTGTAAGACAGGAGCGCTGCATGTGTTTTAGCAGCTGTTGTTTCTGCCTGCAGGGAGGCTGCAGAACTCCGATGTTTTCCAAAGACATTCTGCTTCATTGTACCCAAGTCTCATCGCAGGGATGAGCAGTTTTGAATGACTGTCTATTATGCATGTTTTAAATTCTAATTTTAATCTAGGGTAATTTAAAGCTGCAAAGCAAGACATTGGTACAGAAAGAACATAATTTCCATAATAACTGCAACGTGTGGTGTCCTAAAACACAAATGGGCAAATATTTACCTCTATAAGAGTTTTCACTAGAGGTGGATCCAAACATCAATAGTATCGATAACCAACGCTGGTATCAGAGAGATACTAGCGCGACAGTATCGATACTTTGCGCTTCTATTGTCTAAGTTCAGTAAGTAGCCCACTGAATTGTCTTAAATTGTGTGTGTGTGTGTGTGTGGGGGGGGGGGGGACGTATGAAAAAATGTACCCCAAATATGCACTAGCTTTTGTTGTGTTGATTTGTTATTGTACAAAGTATCATTAAAATGTTGAAGATTTAAATCACGACAGGCTGATCTTCCCTAAGAAGGCTGCCTTTATAGTTTAAAACTCAGAACGTATTTACTTTGTATCATTCCAAAATTTGCAGTATTGCACAGTACTCATTTCATCACAATGAGATGACAAACGTGTAAAAGATTTCTACACATACATCAATTACGGTCTTCAGCGGTCTGCGTCACGACCGCGTGTGACGAGCGAATCAAAACAGTTTATCGGACCAATGGGACGCGGTCCCTGCGGAACCTAGTCACCCCACAACTACACAACCCGCATTTCAAAGCGGTTGCAGCTGGAGTGGATGTGGATTAATAGTGAAAAGAGTGACTTTAGGATCGAGTGTTCCCAGTTGCATGTGGAATAAACAAGCTGTGGGTCTTTCTTTTTTCTTTTCTTTTTTTCCCTTGTAAACTTCACCAAAACTTTTTTTTTGTGGACGACAGATGCAAAAGTGAGGCCACTAGAGAGGGAACCGCACGGACGGAAGGGGGGAAAGTGGAACTTTGTTATGGATTTCGGAACTTTTAGGATCTTAACGTGATGCGCTTGTTGTGCCTACTTTGTGGCGCACCGCTAACTTCAAGTCACCGACTTGTGACGTGATCTAAAATCATCAGGGAGTAGCTCTCTGAACTGTTGATGCGACAGGATGGAGTAACGCTTTTCTAAGATTCATTCTCGGAGGAAATGGGAAGTCGTGCCACATTGATGGAGCGAACAACGGTTTTTATATACGGCGTGTTGATCCTAATCCTCGGTCTTTGTGTCGGATCTCCCAACCACAGCCACCGACTGGTCTGCTGGAAAGCCATCCTGAAGTGTCATGCAGAGCCAGAGTGCCAATACGCCTACAATCAGTACATCTATGCCTGCGCGTCTGTTTTGAGCGGGGAACGCAAAAAGTGCCCCAGTCACTGCGTGTCCTCTTTGATTCAGCTCAATTTAACCCGGAGCGGCCCGGCTCTGGAGGACTGCGACTGCGCCCAGGACCCGAACTGCAGAAACACCAAACGGACCATCGAGCCGTGCCTGCCGCGGACTAGCACCATGGGCTGCACCGAGGCCCGGCTGCAGTGTGAAATGGACCCGCACTGCAGCTCTGCCATGGGGGATTATTTATATCACTGCCGCAAACTTTTCGGTGGAGAAAGGTGCTCAGATGCGTGTCGCAAAGTGATAGCCAACATGCGTTCCATACCTAAAGCGCAGCAGCTGGACACCTGTGTGTGCGACGGCACCGAAAGGAACATATGTGAGTACATCAAAGTCAGCATGAAAACTTTCTGCTCCGACTCCAGTGACAGGTACGCGGGAAGCGGCTTCTCAGACTCCGAGGAGGACACTGAGAATGATTATATGGATCTGGAGGATGAGCCATATGTGGAAAACTCAAGTGACACCGCACATTTTCAGACTGCTGTGTTCAATACGCTGACTACCATTCTGGTTTTAGCCAAAATTATCTGAAAAGAGTGGGAAAAGGTGCCTACTATCGGGGACAGTTAGACCAGACAGGAGCCTAACCCGTGGGACTGGACACCAGAAACAGAGACCAAACTAAAAATGTGTGTTCTTCTAATCAGAACATTCTATTTTATAACTCAACCAAAACCTTCTACTTCATGTCTACAACAATGTATTTAAAAACAGGGCTTATGACGTTTGTCAGTCACTGTTGTGGATCAGATAGTAGTTATATTTCAATTACACATTTAAAAAAAAACATCTTATACTTTTAAAGGAAGCTATTTTTGTATGTTGGTATACATAAATTGTATAGTATATTGTAAAAAAAAAATAATAATAATTTTGTCTAAATATTTGTTTGGGTGTTATATATAGAGAGAGAACATGAGATTTTGCACTGTATCTAAAAGAAAGTCCTGTACTGCATTATCACCACAGAGGAAGGAAATGTGCTTCATTAAAATCCAAAACAAAAAAAAGAAAGCAAAAATGCCTCAAGGTCGTTTTTATTCACAAGCAAGACTGTGAAAGCTCTACAACACTTTCACTTAAAAAAGTAACCCCAAAAGTTGATTAAAACCACTAAAATGTGTTTAAATCCCAAGGCGGATAATGAATCTGTGTAAAGAATCTCATGACCTTGAAAACATGGTGTTTGCTTAAGGTATAAAGTGTTAATTCCAAACTCAAACAGACTGCAGAAGGCCAAAACCCTCCTCCTTGGGATTTGTGGAGAAGTATTCAGTCGGTTTGTTTATTTTCACCCCGTGTGTTTGTCCAAAGTCTTAACAAAGGCACACTGATTATAAGACAACGTGTCTGTGTTTGGGTGAATGAAGATATTAAGTGCCCATTATGAACACAGACCTTTGAATGTACATGCACATTAAATAAATAGCATTTTTAAAACTATTTTTGTCTTTGGACTTCCGTGTGTATTTCTCTAGTATATAGAATAGAATAATCCTTAAATTGTCCCACAAGGGGAAATTTGGGTGTAACAGCAGCAAGAAAGACACATGTACAAACAAACAGTACACAAGACACAGATCAGAAACATACACAATTTTTACATATTTACATCAAGGACAATGGTTACCAAAAACAGAGTACCGTACCGTTATTAAATTGAATAAAATTAAATACAGATAACCCTGGTTATAGTGCGAATCGGTTGATATAATAGTGCAAGTTACAGCGCTGATGTAAACATCTATGTTGGGAGTAGTAGTTTGCATATAAGCATAGTTTTGGCGTTGTGTGTATTCATCAGAGGAGAATGCTGAAGTGGTTTATTCACAGTATTCTGTTTTATTTTATAACATAAAATAACACAATTTATGGTTTTCATTCTTCAATGTCGCAAGTAATCATTTCATTCATTCGTTGGTCTGCATTTACACCACTGGTATTTTTTGCTATTTAAACCATACCTGAGTTGCAATATTAAGTGTCAGTACCACTCAGCAAAATCTAGAGCTAACTTAACCCAGATTAAAAGGTCAGTGGTATCATAATAACCTGTAAAAATCCATATCCTGTACTGCGTTGCAAAGATGTTGCCCAGAGTCATTGAATTGTTTGTGACAACTATGTTTAATCAGTGATAGCAGTGACACATGCTGTCTGTCTACATGCCTGTGACTCATGCAATGAGTCAGTCAGCTCAGTATACCGAAACAGCCAGTGTCCCGTCCTTCTGGTGCTTTGAAACCAATAATGGCAGCCATTTTGCTTTTAAATAAAAAGAGATGGGCCCATTGATGAAGGAAAAGTCAAGTGGCACCTCTATTATGCAGAGACAACCCCCCCACCCCCCAACACACACACACACACACACACACACACACACACACACACACACACACAATGGTGCTCTGGCACAATACGAGTTGCACTTCATTCACTCTGTCCTAGTGTTTGGAAGTGGGGGGGGAGCATGAAGAGGCAGCTACCTCAGAAGAAGAGAGAGAGAGAGAGAGAGGAGTTATGTGAGAGAGTTTAGCTTAATGGCTCAGTCTAATTCCTGCTGACGCTCTGTTAACAGTTCTTCATCTGTTTTGGTTTACTTATAAATAAGTATATAGAAGTATATAGTCATTGTCTCCAACTTCTATCAGAGGCTAGGAGGATAAATTCCTTCAGTTTTGTACACTGACTACACTGTGGAAAACATCAGCTGTTAATTGACAGCTGTAAACAGAATAACCCAAATAATAAATCCTAGAAAGGTCGTAACTGTTAAAAAAAAAGTTATGCAGAAGGGGCCTTTCTGGGTCTTTGTTATGAAAAGAAAAAGGCTGGTACTGGCACTTTAAGAGAGCAGGCCTCCAATCCAACCATTAATAATTGTAATGCCTTTTTATTATTGTTTGGGATAATGAAGGGATGAGAGTCATACGGGGGCCCCGACAATACATTGCCCTGAAATGTTTTCAATTAACTTTTGGTACCAAAGAAAAATGGGAAAGTAGTGTTTCATTCCCTGTGCTGAAACAGAAAAGAGTCAACAGGGGCTTTTTTCGTGCACGGAGCACAACCTCATTAAAATTGCCTCATCATAACTCAAACTGTTGCTCGGCCATCCTCCCCTCTGGGCCAGAGGTGGGCCACCTCAAATCATTCGACCTCTAGAATATGCCGTGTCAAAGCAGACAGGCACATTTTTATTACTTTTATTGTTTACTTTGCAGACAATATTCAGGCAGTCCACGGTCGTTCATATGCAACTTCTTATCATTTTGTTATTTTTATGCTTCAAATGTTATTGGCTAAAAATAAAAAAAAGAACATCTAAACTATGAAATATGTTATTTGAATTCAATGTATTTGGCCCAATCCCGTGGTTTATTTTGATGTCCCAACCTGTTTCTTAGCTCAGTGGCAATAAAATAAGTCATTTCCTGTGACAGTGCCACTGGACTTCTAAAGCAGCTCAGTCGCCAGCCTGACTTTTTTCTGCTGAGCTTATTTGGATACTCGCAGTCTTGGAGAACTGCTTTAATTCAATTATGCTCTAGTTTGCCTGAGGTGAACCCACAGAAATGAAGTTAAAAGGGACGAAACAAAGAAAGTAAGAAAGTAAAGAAAGAAAAAGACGTTTCAAGGGCAACAAGTTGTTATGTGTAAGAAAGCCAAAGCTGGAATAGACAGAGGTAAACAAAAAGGAAAAGGTAAGCAAAAGCAGCAGAAACTACCACTGTTCTCCCTTTTATTTTGAAACCCATGCAGACTCTCAAACAGTGAGTGAGGCATCTTACTTGGTTAGACATTAGACATCCCTTCAGTCTCATTAAACACATGTAAATGATTAATCTGAAAAAGGATAATAATAACTAGAACTATTTGTTGTAGCTCTGTAAGATCAAAGTTTGCACCTGCAAAATATCAACATGTTCAGTTTGAGTATTAATGTAGCATAACCCTAAACTATAGATCACATAGCAGCAAAAGATTTGAGAGAATCTATTGTAGCAAAAGGATAGTTTCATTTTTTGTGAATTGCACAAAAAGTGACAATAAAACTCAAATGAAATGACTTGAATTTATTGATTTATATTTTGTGGGAGGATGATTGTTTGATTTCATTCCCAAAAAGCTACAAGCATTAAAGTTTCTAAATGCCTCTTTAGATATGGGCAACCCTTTAGCTGTGATCAAAAGTAAACAAACTTACTGCAACAGCAATGTAAAGTGAATAAACCCCAGTGACCCACAACAAGAAGAGGTTATGAGATGAGCCTGAGGAAGGGAGTACCCGGAGCTTTAGAGAGGTTGGGAAGGTGGAGGAGGGGGTTGATTTATGATTCAGGGTTAATGGGGGAAGGGATTGGACTGGGAGAGGGCGTTGAATGTCAGGGGTTTTCTAGCCTCTCTGAATTATGATGCAAAGAGGGAATATTTATTCAACCAATCAGATCAGGTTCTCGTGGATAGCTGGAGAGGAATTGTCTTTTGGTTCCCTCCCCCCGGTTCCCTCCTGCAATCCTGCTGAAGAGCAAGTTCTCAAGGAGTTAGAGAGGGAACACAAAACATCGCTGACAAGGGGTATAACTTCATTTCCACGGTGCTGGGACAGCTGTGTGAAGTAATCTGCCGTAGCAGCCCTCTAAAATTTCAATGCATTTAGTGACCCAGGGAAGAGGGGTGGGGGCGACTCCAACTGTGTTAGTCATTTAAGAGTGTGAGGCGGGGTAGTTTCACACTATTCTTCGGGCTTTTTGTTACCTGTTCCTCACAGAAAGCAAATGTTTGCGAGATTCAAAAACAATGCCACAGAAATGGAAACTGAGCATTTGTTCTGCAGCTTTGGAGAAACAAGCAAAGTGAAGAACTTTATGATTTAAGTTGAATTTTTATCAAGTAGAATAACTTGCATGTTATAACTATATCAAAGTGAAGTGTATTTTATTTAAGTGACGCCAAATCTTATTTTCCCCCATTGTGAATAACCAGATACTTCACAGACCAGCGGTCCCCAACCTCCGGGGCACGGACCGGTACCGGTCCATGAGTCGTTTGGTACCGGGCCGCAAGAGTTGAAGCTCGGGTGTGAAAATTTATGGTTTTCAGGGTTTTTATCAGTTTTTATCGTTATGTTTTTTAATCATTTTTATCGTTAACTCGGTTTCACTGGGTCTTTTCCCACGTGTTATGAATAAATCTTTTTCTTTTTACCAGTACTGGTTTTATTTTGCTGTATTTATCCGCGACACCTTAAAGGCTGGTCCGTGAAAATATTGTCAGACATAAACCGGTTTGTGGCGCAAAAAAGGTTGAGGACCGCTATCATACACTATTTGATAAAGGAAAAGCATATTATTATTTAGTATTTATCACAGTTCCTTCATAGCACATCAAATACAGATGTATATAAAAATATGCAGTATGCAGTTTAAATATGCATAAATATTGTCCCTCTACAAAAAAATGACTACAACATTGTAGAATTTAAACTATTAAGTTATCCAAACGAGTTCTTAGAGTGCAAATTTTCACACGGTCCCGTGTGATTCAGCATGTAGTATGTGTTTAATATTTCTTAAAAAGAAAAGAAAAAAAGAGAGAACTGGGCAGTCTATTGATGAAGAGGAGTTCATTATTTTCTGCAAATGGTGCTGCTAAGGACGGAGTTAAGAACAAAACGTTTTCCACTAAGATAATGGCTTGAGGCTGGGTTGCTGACTGCAGTGAATGGAGTTTCCCTGGAGCTCAATACGGTCCCAAAGTTTTACTCCATTATGCTGACATCCTAAAGGCCAGGGGCCACCACCCCCCATGGTTATTTCTCAAGTATGCATTCATTCCCCCACACACAACCTTCAAGTAGACACACACCCATTTACTCACACAGAAATGTACACATATGCACGCTCACACAAACACACAATCTTTTGGACTTACTCTTTAAGCAATGACAGCAAGTGATACTCCCAGAAATCTGATATTGGAAAATGTAATACATACAAAATACTTCGCCACAGTATGTCAAAGATGAGGCCTTGTGCAGCACAATGTTGGAAAAACCTCCCACTCCAGTGCCAGTATTTCACAAAAGGAAGGAAAACAGTGAAAAAGAGGTTGGGCACTGTATATTACAGCACCGGACTTGTGACTTCTCACATTATAAAAAGCACAGGTGTTTGTAATATTATTGGCAATAAGATTGATGCTTTTCAAATGTGCTGGACAGGAAACGGAAACCAAAACACATTTCATTGACATTATTTCTCTGATTTGGAATTTGTAAATCCAAACTACACACAATTTGTAAACTACACATGCTATGTACTTTTTTCAGGAAAATTTCAACCGGGATGCAGCGTTCTCCTCTCAAACATGTACGTATAGAACATGCTGCATACCGAGTTGCAGGCATATAACTAAAACGAGTAAAGTTTTGATCCAAAATCCACAATGGATCATGTATTCTCCAGGAATGGCAGCATACAAGGTGTATTTTTAATTTTCATTAGCACTCATAAACAGTATTAAACACAAGAATTACATTTATTTCAAGTTCCACATTCATTATATAGATATATATTGTAATATATCTATATCATGGCTAAAGCACTTCTGGATGGATGCAAACTGCATTTCGTTGCCCTGTACCTGTGACATGTGCAATGACAATAAAGTTGAATTCTATTCTATTCTATTCTAATGCCTTATGATCCTTTAAGATTTCAAAGATATTTTGGGGGCTTTTAATTACATATAAACAAAGAAGGATGGTCATCCTTTATGTTTGCTGTATGTCCAGCACCTCCAAATCTCTCGTCTCTGTCCACTGACGGTCTCTATTTGTCCTCAGTTGTCAGTTTTCCTTCCACCCAGTTGCCTTCTACTCATCTGGTTCTTATTTGCACGGTACAGCCAGATGGAATGTGGCCACATGCCTTTAAGGATGAGCTATTAGCCCATTAATATAATTCAGCCAACACTATCTGAGTGAAGCAAAGCTGAAAGATGCACACTGTTAGAGAGAAAGACAAAGACCATTTGAACCTAAATGTTTAATTTAGATCCCGATAACATGTTTTTTACATCTTGACATGTCAAAAATATGCCTTAAGATTTTGTTTGTGCCATATATGTATCAGAGAGAATAAGATTGTGAAAGAAACTCCCTAATTTAGTTCTTTTGCTATTAGCAGTACTCTTCACTGTTTCTGTCTCCACTGCACGCAGCTCCCGGGACACCATCTGTGTTACAGCCACGTGTCCTGGTGCGTTTCCCTCCACTGCAGTTGGACCAGGCAGACCAGCAAGACCAGTTACCTTCATGAACAACAGCCGGCCTTGTACCTGGCACACATTTTTCAAATTAACAAATGCAGGGAAAATTACTTAAAGCAACATGAGCGAGGCCTTGTTAGAATGATGAGATTTACGATCCCAATTCCAAAAAGAAAGCTGGGACGCTGTGTAAAATGTAAATAAACCAGAATCCAGTTATTTGCAGATCTCATAAACCCATATTTTATTCACAATAGAACATAGAAAACATATAAAATGTTTAAACTGAAATTTTGCTATTTCATGGAAAAATATTAACTTGTTTTGAATCTCAAATCTCAAAAAAGTTGGGACAGGATGATGTGGCATCCATGTTTTCCATAAGGAATTTCAAATATCAATTAATCTGATCACAGAACACTTTTCCGATTTGTCTCAGTCCATTTTAAGTAATCTTTTGCCAAAAGAAGACCGCAGTGTTTCTGGATCATATTCACATATGGCATCTATTATGCACAAAAGAGCTTTAATCTGCATTTGTGGATGGTGCAGAAAACTATGTTTCAGTGCTGATTGTGTAAAGAGCTGAGGCATCCAATATTGTGTTCCAGTTTCTGCCTCAGGTTTCTTTTTTAAATCTTATCTACATTCTGTGACTAAGATATGGGTTTATGAAATCTGCAAATCATCAAAATCTGCTTTTATTTAGCATTTACTTAGCATCCCAACTTTTGTTGAAGTTGGGTTGCATTGAGAAAACAACTGTTTAGGCTTACCTTGGACACGAATTCTATCACGCTTGTAAGTCTGGCAAGCGGCGCCTTCAAACAATTGCGAGCACAGACAGATACACTTTCCATCCAGCAGAGTAAGAGTGCCTCCATTTTGACAGGGCCTGCACTTGCATACGTTATATTCTGCCACATACTCTGCAATAGCCCGCTTCAAGTTTGATATCGTGGAGTTAGCGCCTGGGATTTCCAGTGGAATTAACATGTGGATGGGCTCTGGCTGCCATAAACAACAAAATATATGCAATATGTTAAAATACATTAGAACATATATTAGAAGGAGTTTTGTTAGAATATATTAATATTTTTTCATTTCATATTTATCGTAATTTGTTGTGTTAGCATGCTAATATTTAGCAGTGAGTGTTGAACACAAAGTAGCCTTTAAACTTTGAGCCTTTGCCTTTGCAAAGTCAAAACTATGACTGATAGAAAAGCTCCAATTAAGGCTGCACAGACTCAAGGATCTAAGTTTTAAAAAAAATAAAATATAACTTCTTCATCCCTTTCTTGGTCTTCCATGTGAACCTGTTGATGATGTGGACACCAAGGTACTTGTTCTCCTTCTCCACATCAACACATAATTTCCTTAGGGATTAATAAGGTATTCTGATTCTGATCCTCTAACAGAATAGACATGGAGGATGTAGCTGCTGATGCATCTAAAGTCAATTACCATTTCTCTCGCCTTATTTACATTCAGAAGAAAACGATTCCTCCCAGACCACTCTGCACAATCACCCACTGCACTGTTCCTCTCGCCAGTTGCTAATAATATCCAACCACTGGAGAACTGTCAGGGTATTTCTGTAGGTGGCATGACCCCGCAATTGTATCTTGAGTCTGAGGTGTACAAGGTGAACAGAAATGGAGACAGTACAGTCCTCTGTGGAGACTCTGTAGTACATATAATCAACTCACACTGAGCACTGCTCAGTCACACATACTGCAGTGTGCCTGTCCGGTAGGTAGTAATCCAATAGGTCAGAGGTATAACAAAACACATGTCTGTGTTAAGGTTTTTAGTAAACACTCATCTATCACATTGAAACTGATCAGTGGCATTTAACAATTCTATGAGCTCACTACATTGTTGTCTACATAAGATTCCCTAAAGTGAAAGTGGCAGTTCATTTTAAGGATGACATTTATGTATAAAGTTTCACAGCAATTCGCAGTTGAGAAAGTTTAAACCATGTGAGTGCACCAGAAGAAAAGTAAATGACATATGTGTAGTAGAAGCTACCTGCATAAATGCTGTGCTGATTCATTGAGTTAGGTAATGTCACCAGTTTAGTGAAGACACTGATGATAGCCCTAGATAATATAAAAGTCTGGTTTGATTACAGTCATTAGATCAAATTTCTGCAATAGCAATCCCTTAAGAGATTTTGGTAACACTTTATACTACGGCCAAAGGAGCTTTTAATGAAATCGATTCAATATTCATTATGTTGGTGTGCATGATGAATTTTATTAGTCCATTATTCTTTTATTTTACCTTATACTATATACTTACTGCATATTTATTGTTGTTTCATGTAAAAACCTGACTTGTTAGCCCCTTTTTCCCACTAGGCCTACCTTTAAGCATTTGTATAATTTGTGTATCCTTTCTGGTAAAATACCCAGAATGTAGGCATTACAGTGGTCCCTCGCTATAACGCGGTTCACCTTCGGCGCCTCGCTGTTTTGTGTGCAATTTTGCACACTTTTGTTTTGTTTTGTTTTGTTTACAGCGCATTGTGTTCTGCATCCTGATTGGCTGTAGACCATGGGCCAGTCAATCTCGTGCCGTGTCTCCTGTACAGTGCAGAATGCGTTCAGCTTGTCAAATTTACATAAATCTTCGATCACTAGCAGTGTGACTCTGAAGTGCTGGACCGCGGGTGCCTTTGGTTTCATTCTATAATACTGGACTTATTTTTCTACAAAGGTTTGAACTTTGAGAGAGTTTAAACAAGAGAGAAAAGTGTGAAAATGTTAATGCCTTTCTGAGAAAAGTGTATAAAGTGTGTAGTGAGGGGTTTTGCAGCCTTAAAACATCTATAACAATTGTAAAAAAATAAAGTTGGCTACTTCGCGGATTTCACTTACTGCGGGTTAGAACGTAACTCCCGCATAAACACATACATTTATACAGTATGTATATTTCAGTTTAACTTGCTCTCGCCTTGCTGTGACCTTTATTCGTACCTCACTGTGCAGCAATGCAGGGGCCTCTGTGATGGTCCGAGCCCATTCCTGATATGTTGCAAGGTCCATCACTCCATCCCTATTTAGTTTAGCCCTCATACTAACAGCACTTAGTAGGGTACCTCCCTTGACTGATGTCATCACCTCATCCACCATAGCTTTTCCTTCAGCCTTACCTGTGTGGCAACAGAAAAGGAAACTTTAGTGACTTTTCATAATCAGTGCAGTGACTCGCTCCAAATTCAGTTTAAGACTTTAACTTTGGATTTGAACTTTTCTGTTTTAATACAGTTAAGTTTCATGCATGCAGCATTCCTTGAAGTAAAACACCAAAATACACTTAAACTGTGGAAAGGGGTTGGGAATTTAGTCAGAATCATCAAGCATGCTAGCTTTGTTCATTTAACCTGGAAAAACAGGGAATGCAAACCTTCGTCCATATTTGATTTATTATCACAATGTTTAGGCTTAAGGTGTCCGCTTATACTGTCCGTCGTAAGTGTGGAACTGAGGCCTCCTTCAATGCCTAATGTGATGCAGTCTTGAACGTCTCTCTGCGTCATATCTGCAAGAACAATAAAGTATAGATAATTAGTGCTTATCACTTGTATTTAATCAACACACCATAAGGCTGAAGAAACTTCATAGCAGAAAAGAATGATTTCAAATAGACATACTTCTTTGCTTAATGGTGTCATGGTCGAGGACATAGATCAATTCGTATTCACCGCCGGTTTTCCCATTTTTTGTGTAATGGGTTCCATAGTCCTCCAGGAAGGCAAAATAAATTCCCTTCTCATATTGCAAAGGTAAAGATTTGACATGCACCAGGAATTCATCTGCTACTTTGAGCTCACGGGAGCGCATCCTGTAGGTGCTCAGTTGAACTTTGCCCTTCACCCGCATAAAGTTGTTGTTCTAAGTTTGTGGGGTCAAAAAAAAAAAAGAGATGCAGCTTGTCCATAGAATATTGATTATTCTGGGTTGTACATTAGATTCTGTGAAATTATTAGAGGATATTTACCTTAATTTTGGTGTTTTCGGTGACCGTTTTAATCATTTCTTTCTTCTCATACTGACCCGATAGGTCAACATTTAGAGAAGTATTCGACAAAGACCCCTCAGTTGGGGTGAATTTGAAAGAAAGACCAGCATCAATGTTGACACTCATCTCAGTGAGGATTTCACGCAGAAGGCTGTGAGTGTCTTCAAAGAGTTCTTTCGAAGCTGTTTCCTCCACTAACGTCTGAAACAACAGAATACATATATCAGTATTGGGTGGCAAAACAAAATCCTTTACATGTGTTCACGATCAGTTTATAATACTGAAATTCTTTCTGTTGCCATGGTTAACCTGATAGTTAAGCACGCCGACGTTCCAGGGCAGCCTGTCAAACGTCCCAGTGTTTGGATTCCTCACTCGATCACATCTCCCATTGAAGTAATCATTGTTGAACGGGTTCATTCGAGGATCTGTACCCAAGATGTTGATTCTGGTGGATGAACATAGAGGCCACTTTAAGACTTTTACAGTGTTACCCCAGTTCAAGAGTTTTAATATTATAGAAGGCATCCTCATTCTCCTTCTTTGTAAGAGTCAGGTGAAAAGACTGATACCACTCGTGCACTCTATCCATCCATTAAACAGGACGTTAAAGTCGGAAGATCCAGGTTAAATGGCTTAGACTCTGGGTAAAATAGCCAGTACTTCCATCCAGACAAAGATTTCCTCTTATGTGAGCTGGTCATCCTTTATGATTTTAGTTAAATATAAAAAGCCATAAAAAAGATTAATTGTCTGTTTAATAGGATAAAGTTAAAGCCTGGCCAAGCATGGTTGGTTAGTGGCACCAAATTAAGTACGCACAGCAAGCTCCCAGTACAAAAAAGTCCATCCCTTGCCTGAAGATTCTGCATTTTTATAAGCCGATATCTTTTTGTAGGTTGTAGGAAACATCCCGCCTCATTTATGACACCTATCAGTGAAATTAACGTGTTCATCAGTCTTTTGGTGAAAAATTTCATAACAGACCAGCTATTGTTAAAAATATTAAGCAAAAAATCTGTGGATTTTTTGCTTAAAAGCAGCTCACATTTAAAACGCCAACTCTGCTAGGAAGCTGGTTTTCTGTAAACATTGTCACCAATAGATGTTTATGTGTCTCCCCAATGTAAATGATTTACTCTTTCTACCAAGTATTCATTTTACTGTCATGCTAATTTATAGTGACTCTTTATTTCCCACTGATTGAGCTCTTTAATAACTTACCCATATCCTGCTGTCCTGCCTTGCTCATTGCTGTCAAGGACTGCCGAGCCACAGGGTTTACGCGCTGTCTCACAGTCTTCATCTGATCCATCTTCACAGTCATAGTCTCCGTTGCACATTAATCTCTTTTTAATGCAAGACCCTGTGTAGAGACAGAGAATTGCATGATACTGCTCCCCAAAAACAAAGCGATAAAGACTGAGGTACTAATACTGTGGTACCTGACTCGCACTGGAACTCTGAGTCTGAGCACGCACGGGGAGGCGGTAGCTCGCATTGACCATCAGGTACACAGAACTCCCTGTCTCCTATCGATTCCTGGCAGGCTCTACCTCCAAACTGGCCAAATGCTTCTGTACTTCGAGAACGCCTCTGAGGATAATACATAGTGTCACATTAAAGATAAAGACAGAGAGCAGCACTGCAAAAGAAGATTGGCTGTGAGCGGCACTGTGCATAGATAGTAGACCTGTTTAGTCTGATTATTTATTATTATAGACTTAAAAAGTTAAAAGCATTCTAGCTTGGGCACTATTAAGTTCACAGGCTCTGACACTGATCAAAATCCTAATTGACTCACTCTGGTTTTTGTGCAAGGATCACAAGAACTCCACCCTGACCAACGACTCCATGCACAGTCCACAGCTGGCGGATCAGGATTAGCCCTAAAATACACAAATTAGACACAATAAACTCTCTAAATAATAATAGTAAATGATTAAACAAACATCCTTAATGTTGTGTAAGTGAAGCAGGAAATATACATACATGCCTTCCCCAAGAAGTGCCAGAGCTAGACAGAGGCCAGCGAGAGCCAACTGGAGAGCGATTTCAAGCCTCATCATAAACCTTTGACAGCACAAATGATACCGTGCCTGTCCTCCTTTAGTCCTTTAAGCTACCACCTTGTTAATGATTATCCATCTGCTAAAGGACTGTGTTTTTATTGTTGTCACAGTCAATAATTTGGATTTCAGGTGCAGCAAAAATCAATTCAGTGCTCGGAAACTCCCAAAGCAGAGTTTACAGTGTTTGTCTGCATATAAACATCTTACTCACACAGCCTCAATCTTTATTCTTCACAATGCGAGCAAAGCACCCACAAAAACATAATAACTACTATAAAAGTAAGTAATAAATCATCTCCTTTCATAATCTGTAGAAAGCGGTTATTGTTTACATTACATTCATTTGTTTGATTAGTAATGAGCTAGTGTGTTGGTAAAGAAAGCCATGATTTACTACAATAACAGAGAAAGATTGTGTTTCTAAGTATTACAACTTCCTGCTAAATGCCACCAAAATATAACAAATGAAAAATATACATTGAAATGATAAAAGTGCAAATTGGAGACCCTATTAAATTTATTTGGACAAACAAGGGCTACACTCAGTGGATATTTGGATATTTTTAACAAACAATTTAATCACAATTTGATCTAATTGAAAATATATGGATTTATTAAGAATCACATATTTCATCTTTAGCCTAATATACAACAAAAATATAAAAATCTAAATATAAAAATGGTTTTTAAAACAATGGGAAGGTGTAAATGATCCTAAGCACTGGGTTTGAAGCAGATACACACATTTAGAAATTCTATTTATTCTTTTTTCTGTTTATTTTCAGATTTCTTCTTTTGAGACTTTTTTTTTAAGACCATTTGTTCATGTTCGTGTTTCCAGGATTACGCAACCATGCAAACAAAACAAGTCAGCAGCAAAGCAGAACAAATATTTAAAGACTCAGTTCTTGACTGTTGTAATACATTGGCATGATGCATCCACGGTACATTTAGGTCATCGTCTAAGATTGGAAAATGGAATGACAACACTAAATATGAAAATGAATTTTCATTCAGTCCCACTGCTGAAAAAAGGTTGGTGTGCTGAAGTAGAGCTCTTTGTCCACAAGATGGCAACGTTGAACAGATAACGGCAGTGTTAGTTTTGTCCTCTTGTTTCACTCCGTCACTGTTTTTGGGTTTAGGTGGAAGGAACGTTGTTTACTCTGCAGTTGTAGAGTTTGGAAAGCAATGTGTAATGCATACACATGAATTCAAGTAGTTTTCGAGTATCTATTTTCTTTGTTAAATATACCTTCAAAAATAAATAAAGTCTTGCACAACGCACAGTGAGGTTTGAACTGTTGCACCCAATCTGTCATGTGATCGGGGAGACTTTTGCTGAGTCTGCAGAACTTTGTTCTTCAAGTGGAGGGAGTGCAGTTTATATAAATTTTTTTAAGGCAAAATAGATTAGTTCTCAGTGAAGAATGCTGAAAGTAATCTTTAAATGTAGGCTAAGCAATAATTAAACTGCAATAAAAGTTTGAAAAGTTGATTAGTTACGATCAGGGCAATTATTATTAACAGAGCAGAGAGAACGTTTGTAAAGTGCTGGGAGGTGAAGGGCTGACAAGTTTTTGCTTTTGTTGCTCTCAGGGAGTAACACTGATCTTTAACTTGGGGTCTGGCTTGTGCTGGTTCTTTCCCTGTGTCTGCAAACAAAGCTGGGGTATTCTAGGGGCAGTGTGGTCGTGGCCTAATGGAGAGGCACAAATATGTGCTGAAGTCACCACTTTTATGAGGTTCCACAGTTTCCTCCCTGCTTTCCCAGGAAACCAGAGGGTAGTTAAGGTGCTTGGCAAATCTCCTGACTAGAAAGACTTCCTGTTTTTTGAGGGGGGGCTGAAACTGTGTGGAAACACTTGTGGAACAGCATACTACACAGTCACTCTACTACCAGTAGAATGCTGTCATCGTATTTATCAGAATACCATGATGGTGCTTCCTGCACTGCCATTTGCCCCACTGCTGTGTGTTGTTCTTTAAGAACTAGCTGCTAAAGACACTTGAGGGTTAAAGAACAAAGAGGGACATAGACAAAAAAATCTACCTCAATTATGGCTTGGAGATAAGTGGCTATCTTTGGTTCTGGCTGTGGTGGCAGGCAGTTCCAGGATTCACGCCCTAAAATGCTTGATGTTTGGATTGTGGCCTTCCTGTCATAAACTAAGGGAAGGACACTTCCCATTAGACTTTCTCTGTCAGCATTCTATCGTGAAATAAAGGCTCGAATGTGCCAGTGCTGACTTTTGCCATCTGTATTCGTTTTTTTTTCTTTTTTTTGCAACGAGTTTCTTAAAAAAATGTAGTTTTTAAGTACAGACAGTAGCATCAAACATGTACTTCTGTGTGCAAGTGCTAGTAGCACTGGGTGTGCCGCTGACCTCAACTGACAATGAGTAACATTTAGAAGAACAAGGAACCATATCTTTTATCATAAGTCACTGGACAGTGGTTCTGAATTGGAAAGACACGTCATGGCAGGAAAACATGATTCTTGTACTGATATGCAAGAAGAAAAAACACAAAACAACTAACCATACATAATAATAGACACTACCAACATCCGTCTGAATACAGCATGTTGTCACATGCATATTCTTTCCAGATGATCTGCAAATAAAGGCAAATATCTGATAACATCAAAGTGTTTAATAAGAGGTTCAGAAAAAGACCATTCCAGCGGTTGGTGACCAAATGGGAAAACACTCTCAGCGAGACAGTAATCTGGCTTCCGTGGGGCTCATCTCCTAAAAACCAGCCTCCGTCAGCAGAACACAGGATACAGAGTCAGGAAAGACATCCTTCCTCTGTCCTTTTCTCTCTCATTTCTCAGCTCTAAACCCACAAAACACACTATACTGTACGTCTGTTAACATCAACAACACATCACGCTTGCACTTTTTGAGAAATCTGCACCGTATCAGGTTTGAAGTCCTCATGCAGAATTTGGTGAATTTGCTGAGGTATGCCGAGATTGTGTCTCCTTTTTATTTTACATTTACAATGAATGCAATTGGGGGATAAATAGAAACTAAAAATTATTATCATTGCAAAACTATTTTATTTACTTTTTAATGAGTCAATCATTTTCACTGGATAAAACTGAAAGGAAAATATGAAAACTGTCTTGTTTTGTTTTTTGCAAAACCCAAATGTGTCAACGATCATATCAAGCGAAAGAAAAGCAGTATCTTTCGCACAGGAAAAAAGGTGAAATCAGAAAATATGTGGCGGTTTCTTCAACTGATTATAAAAACAGGGGGGTTTCAGTTGGCTAATATTTGCAGTTCTGCAGGATGGTACCAGCACTGGGCTGTTAACCTGCTGTTTATACTGCCATCACTTCCTATAATTTCTATTTCATTATCAGGTTCACATTAATTCACATTAATTAGTTCACATTAAAACGGGCAGTACGGTGGCACGGTGGTTAGCACTGTTGCCGCACAACAAGAAGGTCCTGAGTTCAATTCCACCATCAGGCCGGGGTCTTTCTGTGTGGAGTTTGCATGTTCTCCCCGTATTTGCGTGGGTTCTCTCCGGGTACTCCGGCTTCCTCCCACCGTCCAAAGACATGCAGCTTGTGGGGATAGGTTAATTGGATAATCCAAATTGCCACTAGGTGTGCGAATGGTTGTCTGTCCCTATGTGTTAGCCCTGTGACAGACTGGCGACCTGTCCAGGGTGTACCCCGCCTTTCGCCCTATGACAGCTGGGATAGGCTCCAGCGCCCCCCGTGACCCTGAAAAGGACAAGCGGAAGCGAATGGATGGATGGACATGAATTAAAACATAAATAACATGAAATGAAGAAAATAAAACACATTTGCAGAAGTGAAACTAACCATTTCTCAATTGAGAACCACATTGACATCAGTAGTCATGTCACTGCGGATCTCAAAGCTGGCATTTATTAGTTCTGTAATAATTACACATACTTGCTTTCCTTTCCCAACAGCTTGCTTCTGCTGAATAAATTGGAGTCCTTGGTCTGTGTAATTGTAACCATCTCTGCTTATACATACACTCCATCTTTTAATTATCCCAAACAAACATCTATTGATGCCTCTGCAAACATGAAACAAACACACTTTCTATGTTACTTGAATATTTTCCTCCTGGGAACGCCACACCTGCCACTTAAAAGCAGCAAATGTAAAAACGGTTATTACATGGCTAAATCACCATATGGCATCAAAAGCAAAACAGACAAAGGAAGTTTGTGACCCATTTTCAACCTTCAGCTTACTGTAATTGTGGTGAGATTAGAGCATAGCAGAGAAAATGTTGGGCCTGCACTTTTAGAAATTTTGCTGCGTTAGCAACAGTTGAGCTTTGCCACTCTGGCTGACGTTCCCCAGTTCCCTCTCATTCCTCCATTTAATAATACGATGATCAGCCTACATATAGTGTATGCAGCTCTTATATCCTCTATTATTATTAATTTTTAAATTCAATAGTCAGTATGTACTGTAGACCCACAGTGGCGGAGATCAATGGTTGATGTAGCTTAGCTTAGCAATAAGAAATCTGTTCTGTTTCATGTCACATGTTTGGGGGGAAAAATACTAATGATGAAAGTACAGCTTTAGATAAGCTGTGATGCGGTGATGCACACTACTCAGAAAGAGATTTAATTACAAAATTCAAGAACATTCAACATAATTCACTGTCTGAGAGAACTAGAAAATCTTCAGTCAACGCACCTTGGTTTTTTTTAGTGTTATTTAGTCAGCATGACTCACCCAACAGTTTAAAAGACCAATCACTGAGTGGAGCAAATGCTAATTTTGCCCTGCACACACTTTAGTCTTTTCAAATGACTCCAATTTGAAAAATAAGAATAATTTTTAAAAATAAAAGTGAAATTGACTTTTTCACCTTTTAACCACGTTGTAAAGTTGTAAACACAACATTGACAAATCCCTTTTCAACAGACATCTGTAGCAGGCTAATAAATAGTTTGTTTAAACTTCATGCAGTAAAAGCTCAGCTCATATCTGCTAGGTGAAGTGTAACGCCAACTGTCCGACTACTTGTACCAACTGTGAGGCAGGGTTAATTTTTGTAACTGGGTAAGTTGTTTTCTTGGAACCACGCATTTCATTACATCATTTTAAATCTAGGCTGTAATACCTTTCCTTTTCATTATATTGACAGTTTTCATAATACAAATTGATGATAAACCAAAACATAAAGCAAAAGGAACTCAGGAGTTTATAAAAACAAAGAAGTGGAATATTCTTGATTCAGTTCAAGATTCAAGATTCAAGATCTTTATTGTCAAATGCCATTTCACCCCAAGCCCCCCATGGGCCATTTATAAGAATATAAAAAATATATCTCCAAGAGATATAAAACTAGAAATGACAAATAAATATTAACTCGTTAAATTTGGGTAAAATTAAGGAATAAAAATGTACAACTACTAACTATATCTATGTACAATAAACAAAGAGAGGACAGAGACAATATGAAGTGGTCATTTGCAATTACAGTAAAATGAGATGATTGTGCAGTAGTTATTGTATACCAGGTTCAAGTTATGGTCAGGATATTGTAGATAAGACGAAGACATGTGCAAGATGCAAAATGTGCAAATGTGTTCAGTAACTATGTGACTGAGTATGCAAAATAAGCATATTGTTCCTAGGTCGAGTTTGTAGTGCATTTGTGGAAGTTTGTGTTGTTTTTGAGTCTTTTGGTGAGTAGTGTATTGTAAGGTCTTTGTAAAAGTGTTTGGCAGTCCTTTGGTGGTAGTGAGTTGAGGGCTCTGACTGACGGTTTTAATGCTGCGAAACCGTCTGTCAGATGGAAAACTATCTGCCACACCTCACTTTCCAATGTGAGGGGTGGAAAGTGTCCTTCAATATGCTGTTTGCACGTCGGATGATGTGTTTGTCGTAGAGTTGGGAGAGGGCCTCCAATGATCCTCTCTGCTGTCGTCACTATCCGCTGCAGAGGCTTCTTTTCAGCAAAAGTGCAGTCCCCGTACCAGATAGTGATGTAGCAGCAGAGGACGCTCTCAATGGTTCCCTGGTAAAATGATGGGAGGATGGGAAGAGGGAGACTGGCCTTCTTCAGTTTCCTAAGAAAGTGAAGTTGTTGTTGGGCTTTCTGCATGATGGTGGTGGTGTTCAGGTTCCAGGAGAGGTCATCTGATATGTGCACACCCAGGAACTTCATACTGTTGACCCGTTGATGTGCAGTGGGGTGTGGGCCATTGAGCTCTTCCTGAAGTTAACAACCATCTCTTAGGCTGTATCCCAATTCAGGGTCTGCAGCCTTAAAGTACGCAGCCTCAACGATCCTCAAGGGCCGCGTACTCAAAGACCGCTAAGGCCGGAAGTGCGAGGCTTGTGTAATGGGACGGTCTAGCCTCCGTTGCGCTGATACTGTTGTTTGTCAATAAAGTTTAAAAAAAAAGCCTCCGTTGCGCTGCCCAGGTTGCCTAGCAACCATGATACTAACCACTGGAAACGTGTCATCAGCTTTGTTTGACAGAAATGAAGGAGAAAATCTTTTGTTCATTTGTTTGTTTGTTTCTACATGAGCTTTGATCATTCTCTGTAAGATTAAGCTCAGCTATTGAACGGCGTATATTTTAAAGTAAAGGCTTTAAAACCAAGTTAGTACAAACGTCACTAATGTCACATAACTTTGCCGACATGTGGCCAACAGTAATGTTTAATGTTCTTCGTTATTAAACATTTGCACATAAATAAGTGACATAATATTCAGTACTTAAAGTTTACTCTTCGGCCGCCCCTCATCCGCCGTTTTTTTCTGCAAATTTATCCACACCCATCGCCGCGCTATGCATTCTGGGATATGTTGGGCCACGAAGTCTACACTGCCACAGCCTTAAAATTCAGGGAAATGAAGGACGCATTTCAGGGCCGCATTTCGAGCAGCCTTTGAATTGGGACAGCCTTCGGCGCGCCGCTGTGACGTAATCGGCCTTGAAGTCCGATACTTTAGAGAAGAAGGTGTACTTTATTGGTCCCCGTGGGGAAAATCGCTCTCTGCATTTAACCCATTCACTCAGTGAAGCAGTGGGCAGCCATTGGGCGCCCGGGGAGCAGTGTGTAGGGACGGTACCTTGCTCAGGGGTACCTCAGGGTAGCTGTTCAGGGGAATCGAACCCCCGACCTTCCGATCATGGGGCCACCACTCTACCTACTGAGCTATCCCTGCCCCCTTTAAGGCTGCAGACCCTGAATTGGGAGACAGCCTTAGTCTTCTGAACATTTAGAGTCAGGAAAATTCTTGAATGGCCAAGTTAGTCACCTGATCTTAACCCAACTGAGCATGCATTCACTCGTTAAAGACTAAACCTCAGACAGATAAGGGCCCACAAACAAACAGCAACTGAAAGCTGCTGCAGTAAATGCCTGGCAGAGTATTAAAGAGGAAACCCAGCATCTAGTGATATTCACGAGTTCAAGACTTCAGGCTGTCATTGTCAGTAAAGGGTTTTCAACCAAGTATCAGAAATGAACATTTTATTTTCAGTTATTTAATTTGTCTAATTAGTTTTGAGCACCTGAAATGAAGGGATTGTGTTAAAAATGCTTTAGTTACTCACATTTTTATGCAATCTTTTTGTCCAACCCACTGAATTAAAGCTGAAAGTCTGCACTTAAACTGCACCTGAGTTGTTTCATTTAAAATTCATTGTGGTAATGTACAGAAAAACGTTGTCTGTCCAAATGTTTATGGATCTAACTGTACATACACAAATGAACCCATGTATAGGTAATAGTAAACAGTAATATACATACAGTAAAAAAATCTGTTTTGAATTGTGTTTGTTCCTGTTCCGATACATTCTCTGTTTAGATACAGATGGCATCAGCTCAAAGAGTTGTTATACTGAGTTGGATGAGTCTGTTGAGGCAGTGGGGGCTGTAGATGTCTCAAGAGGGGAAGTGGGCAGTTGAAACATTTTTGACAGTGTAAATGACCCTCTGAAAACTCTCCTGTTTCTCCTGAGGTGCAGCTGGTTAACTATGCAGAGATGCAACCTTCAGAATGCTCTCAAAGGAACGTCAGCAGAAGAAAACCTGTGTTTTTTTTTTTTTTTGTTTATTGGGTCTTTCAAAGAATTCTCAGAGGACAGAGTTGCTGCTGAGCATTCCTGACTACCATGATGGCATTGTTGATCCACTGAATGGTAACAAACACTGGTGATATTGCCCTCCTATAGTCTGTGAGGAGTTCTTTGGGCTTAGAGGTGTCAGATCTGGTTTATTCTTTAAGCACCAACTAGCCAGCCTCGCAAATTCTGTCTCACCTTTCTTTGAGAAGAGCCCCATCATCATCAACGTACCATCTATGACCGTGATGATAGCGCCTTTAGAGGTGCAGTCAGATCTATAGAGTTTGCAAAGTAGGAGGCTCAAAAGGCAGCTCGTGTGGAGCTCAGGATGAGCACACAACATGAATATTCTTGAATTAAGAATCAGTTGATCAGCAAAAACCCTAAAACTGCTAATGTAGTAAACATTCTCCCTGAAGCCTATAAAGCGCACTTCACATAGCGCCCCTGGCATTCAAGATGGCACACTGCAATGTGAATGGCTGTGATGGTGTCCTATGAAGATCTGTTATCTCAAACTGATATTAATCAAAATTGGGTACAGGGTATAGGGTGCATTGCATATGGAAAATATCCACAGCAAATCACTTGTTCTACATTTTGTCATTTTACAGCCTTATTCCAGAATGACTTTAATTCAATTTTCACCTCAATTCTACACACAAAACCATTGAGTCTTCACCAAATCTTCTCCCATTTACAAATGATGGAGGCCATTGTGCTCACTGGGATCTTCAATTAAGGTCCCAGTGAGCACAGTGGGAAAGGCTACTGAAATGTTCCTGTACCCTTTTCCAGATCTGTGCCTTGATACAACCCTGTCTCAGAGGTCTATACACAAATTCTTGTACTTCATGACTTGGGTTGTGCTCTGACATGCACTGTCAACTATGGGACCTGATATAGAAAGGTGCACCTTTCCAATTTATGTCCAATCAACTGAATTTACCACAGGTGGACTCCAATCAAGTTGTAGAAACATCTGAACAGTTGAAACAGGATGCGCCTGAACTCTATTTTTTTTTTTTACTTTTAATAAATCTGCAAAAACCTTTTCACTTTCTCATCATGGGGTACTGTGTTTAGAATTTTGAAGTAAACATTTTTTTCATGCATTCTGGAATAATATTGTAACCTGACAAAATGTAGAACAAGTGAAGCATTGTGAATACTTTCCAAATGCACAGTGTATTGCTGGACCAGCTTCTCAAAACATTGTATAATAGCTGGTATTAGCACAATCCACCAGTGCCAGTCCCAAATCTAGAATAGGTCCCACATATTTCTACCAAAAATAGATGGTCCATGCATGAAAACAGTGACGTCAGTGGCTGTGGGAGGGGTAATGCAAGAAATTCACTAATGAATGGCGGCTGTAGCCCACAGGCTTCTTCCACCATGTTTTAACAGCAGTTTCACTTAGAAAATAGCTCAACCTTAACCAAATTCAAATGTACAGAAAAACACATAAAAAATATCAGTTTTATGCCTCAATTTATAACAGCAAGATCTTCAAGTTGTTCCTGCTCAATCTTAGGCCAACATATTTTTACTTTACACATTATTTGTTTAGAATCTGACTAATTCCTGCACCACTGCTACCTGTGACATGCATGTAGACTATAGGTGTAGCATTAAGTTGAAATGAATGACTGAATAAATAAATAAATACTATATTAATTGGCTCTTTCTGGCATTTTTTTAAAATTATTTAAAAGTTTGTGTTGTTGTTGTTTTTTTCAAAGAAAACAAAAAAATCCACGTCTGGGTAAGCAAATTTGATATAAATACACGCACGCATACATACATACTGTACATCACGCACTTCATTTTTATGACCCACTTACTAAAGCCGATGGCGATATTTTGTTGGCCTGCATGTAAAGAGCCCGCCCCCCTACCAATTGAAATCTGCAGCGAGTTAGCCCTGTCAGTCAGTCAAGGGTTAAACGAGGAGTTTGCAGCAGTCTCTCCGTTCTGTCCAAGGCAGTCGGCGGAAAACATCACACTCTCGCTCATTTTTGCCAAGCTGTGTTTGATTCAACTCATTTCGCAGCCGAATCGCGAGGCATCACGGCAGAGAAAAACCCGCTCTCTTTCCCAGAAGGCGTATTACTGCGCGTTTCCAAACACAGGTAGGTAAGTGTGGTGTTTAACTTTGTTTTCACATCCCTGCATGAATTAAGATTCCGCAAGAGGACTATCCTACAGGTAGTCGTTTAGAAAGCTGCGGGTATTTACAGGAATGTTAGCCTGAAATGTTTTATAAGCTTAATAAAAGCTAAAGGCAGGCAAGCCAAGGTTCAGTTTTAGTCAAAGGCTGAACTGTCTTACTTTAAATGTTCCAAATTTTGGAAGAAAACTTCGTCATAATGATTTTTTTCTCCCCTCTGCTGCCTACTTTGAGATTCTCTTTTGGGAGTCCAACACTCTCCCTAGGTTTCTTTGTGAACTCAATTCTCAATTTCTTTCAGCTTTAACCCTGACTTGGAAAATTGTATTTGAATCTTGAGATATTTCACATAATTTTTTATTAAGCATTCACAATTCTGTACCTTCTATCACTCCTGTGTCACTCCTGTGTTTGAGTGCAGAAGCCTTTAGTATGAAAGTGCTCTGTGTTCAGTGCCGTGTGTTCACAGTGGGCCTGTGGTATTTCACCATCTCATACACTTGCAGACTGAGTCATTCCCTGATTTCCTCCAGATGTGCAGCAGTTTACGTTTCCTGACGGGGCCAGGATTGTGACATTTCTGCCTTTTGCAGTGCTGTGATTCTGCTGACAAACATAAATTTATGCTTGCTGTCTGAGGCTGAGTGTTTGTGTTGTGACACGGCTGGATGCTACACATCCCCCCCCCCGCACTTATCTGCCAGTTTTTGTGGCTGTTAAAGAGCTGTTAAAATGTAATCCTTTAACTTAAATCTTCAATCAACTGCTGACATTTTACCCTTTTTATAAGACTAACTGCCAGGTACTGGGACTATGACACCACTCTTGTTAGAGTACAAGTGCAATCATGTGTCATGCTCGTGAAGGCTTAATGTGTTGTGCAGCAAGTGTTAAGGGTTTGCTCGTTCTATGCTTCCAAGCAGTGCAGGCCAAACAGCATGTCTGTCAGTGTGATTTGTGGTAACTTGCATGACAGCATGGTGAACCAAGCAAACAAGGGCTTACGGCGCTTGTTTCTCTGCCTCAAAAACTGGTACAGGCAGATGAAGTTTTGTTCTGGTTTTTAGTGTTTGTGCAGTAGCACCTGTGGGACATCTCTCATGGTATCAAAATTAACGTGTGTGGTTTTTATATATACTTTTGAGGGGAAATAAAATGATAATTTATAGAATTTTTATTTTCTGTCTATCTCTGTTGTGGTCAGGTGTTAGGCAAAAAAAAAAAAAAAAAAATAGTAAAAGCTGCCACAAAGCTAGATAAAGTTCTCTTATCTTATCCTGAATATCTCTCACTTCCTTTATGGCTTTTGGACAGTTAACTGGTTTGAGCCTAGGCAGTTATTTTTAGAGTAGATATTGTTCTTTACGTTTTTGCGTGATCTCACGGTGCAGCTCTGTTTTCGCTTGTCTTGCAGATGGTTTACTCCTTGTTATTCTGGAGTATCAGAAGGTCAAGTGCAACTTTTCCTTGAAAGTCAGAACTGTGTAGGTAAACTCTTGTTAAAGGCTCCAATTTCCGTTTGTTCTTGCTTAGCTCAACATCACGAGATCTTTTGCTTTTGTAGCGTAAGATTAACTTCAGGTAATTGCTCAACCTTTGCTCGTTTTCAACCTTTGGACTGTCCTACGGTACTCACAGGCTTTTTACCCTGATATTCTAGCCAGTGTAGCCTCTGGAGCTGGACCTAAAGGTATGTACGTTCTACGCGTATAGAGTAGGAATCGTTTGTTTTTGGGGTTTTTTTGAGGGGGTGGTCTTTCTCTTTTCTTTGTTTTTGGGTTTGTTTGTTTTTTTGTTTTGTCAGAACACGCATGAGTTGCACACATCTTTTTAACACATGTGTCTAAGTGATAATGGATGTGTTCCAAGTAACAGCCGTTTGGTACATCTAACATGATAAGAGTAAGGTGATGCTGTGGCTTCATCTATAATCCTTTGTGATGTTGTTTGTGCCTCTTGTAGGAAATGCACACACTTGTGACAATGTAAAGGAATTCATTGATTTCATGTAGCATGGAAGGAAAAACTTTATTTTTTATTTTTTAAAAAAGACATGTTTTCTATATGTTAATATTCTCTAAAGCAGTTTACCAGCATGATACTGCTAACTCAGAGTTGACTGGTATTATGATCGATATGCCCAGATGTCTCTTTAGCAGGAGGTTCTTAAGTTTTAGGACAGTTTACTTCTTTATAGAGCCAATTAACTGACACAGCATGCTTTTAAAGCAGTGTTAAAGTGTCTCATGCCTTCTTATGAGCTGCCTATTTTATTGGTCATATGTTTTATGCTTCCCCTATGTGTCCCTCTCGTTGTAAATGTTTACTGTGTTGTTAGATACAATAATTGCTTATGATGTGGAAAAAATTGTTTCAGTGGCAGACTGTAGAACGGTGCAAGTCTCCCCCCCAAAAAAAAACGGGTTTACCAGAAAAGACTGTAGTGTGCTTTATTTAACTTATCATCTTCTTTCTTTCCCTTTCTCAACACACACTTGGTGTCCAACTTCACTTTTTCTGCCTCAGAGCAACGCCAAGAGAAGCATGTGTGGGTGTTAAGTCATATGCTTGGACGACCTCATTGCCCCTGAATACGGAGCTGCTTTACCTCTGATTGCCCACTTGTCCACAGACTGACACCACACCATGTCTGCAGAGGTAGACAGAGCGCACGCATCTTCTGCCGATCCCAGCCTCACCTCTACAGTCTCAACCTCCAACACCCCTCCCAACTCTCCTATAACACAGGCATCCAAAGTCCCATTCAGGAAAGAGAAAAAGAAAGGTGAGTGGAGGAGAAAATGGTGCCGATACTCCTTTCATCAGCTATTAAGATGTGGCAGCGATTATAATTTTACTACTTTCTTTCTTTGTCTTTTTAATCCAGTAACAGAGAAGACAGATGAATACCTGCTGGGCAGGTTTCAAGGGGATGGTGTCAGGTACAAGGCCAAACTGATCGGCATTGATGATGTTCCAGAGGCTCGTGGAGACAAGATGTGCCAAGATTCCATGATGAAACTTAAGGTACAACTTGGGATCAGAAGCTCTTTTCTTCTATCGCTGATTTTCATGAAGAAAATATCAAAACTGTTTCTTAAAGCTGTTAAGTAGAGCTTTGGTGTATATACATCTGTTTGGTGGGTATCATTTGCCTTCAATAGAGTAGTGTTTTTGTTTTTTCTCTCCAGGGTATGGCAGCAGCTGCTCGGTCGCAAGGCAAGCACAAGCAGAGGATCTGGGTCAACATTTCCATGTCAGGCATCAAGATCATTGATGAGAAATCGGGCGTGAGTTCTGATTACTATTGCAATATAATCTGGACTTCACAGAATTTATTTGCAGTGCTTTAAAAAAAAAAAAGCAAACAAAACCGAAAATCCTTGTCCACATTTCTCAGGCGATCGAACATGAGCATGTGGTGAATAAGATCTCCTTCATTGCCAGAGATGTAACGGATAACAGGGCTTTTGGATATGTGTGTGGAGCTGAAGGACAGCATCAGTTCTTTGCCATAAAGACTGCACAACAGGTAACACACAGAACTGCCATAGACAAAGTGTGTCAATCTGGTCCATTGGACAGGTTGGAAAATGTGAAGTAGAGCATAGACTTTGTTTTTCATAAGTTTTTCTTTTTCTTTTTTTTTCTCCTTACAGATAATGACCACACACACATCCATTCATACCAAGCCAAAGTAATTGTGTACTAGTTAAACAATTAAATGATGGGAAAGTTCCTGTTTTTCTAATTCTAACTAAAGAATTGTTTTTGCTTTTTAAAGCGGATCCACCATAGAGAAAAAATAGTACATTTTCTGCAAATTAACACACACTTTGTTTTTTTTGTGTTTTTATGATTGTAGGACAGTCAAGGCAATGAGCTACCAGAATACTTTCTGTAATTTTACACATTAATTTGTTACAATTTGGGCCCAAAGAATCATCCTGATGGATTTCTATCATTTACTACAGTAGCATTTCCTTATCGTGTCAAACACCATAAATTTGTTATAATTGCACTTCATTTTTTCTTACACTAAGATATGAGGGATTAAATGTGTAGTTAAACTTCTGTACACTGACAGAAAGGGGAATTTCACTGGTCCGTATCACTTAAAATTAAAGGTTGCTGTTATGTGGCTCATGATATAAAATGCCATCCCTGCCATAGACTCTCCATTTTAATAAGAAGCCTAGGCACTACAGTGCCACCTACTGGCTTGTGAACTTTGTCTGTCAAACCTGAGTTTTAACATTATAGACAGAAGCGGCCATGTTTGTATGAATGAGTGCTTATTCATTCAAATATATTTGTTTGCTAGCTAATGCTAGCAAACAAATAAAATAGTAGAATTTTACTTGCGTAAACTAAAGCATAAATTTTGGTCAGTATACACGTCATGTTGTTTTAGACAACCTTAAAGCATGGTTGAGAGGTCAAGTTGATGACTCAAATTTGCTCAGGGGAAAGCTTAACAGCTCGCTACCTAGTTGGGATGTAACTGTCAACCAGCCATGTGTCTAATAATGTATAACTTGTTGTCATAAAACGGCAGTTCACCCCTTTATGGTTGTCATGAAGGTAAAAGGTTTACTTAAGTAACTTTTTTTTTTTTTTTTTAAAATGGGGTTGTTAAAAAAAAAAAAAAAAAAAAAAAAAAAAAAAATTTTTTTTTTTTTAACTGAGAAGCTGGAGATTTTAACATTTGAGCCTACCTTCTTTTGATAACTGCTAGAAGTGGTACGGCCACAGGCACCAAATACAAACTGACTCCAATTTCCAAAGATTTTTGGTGTTTGTTTCCATACAGGCAGAGCCACTGGTAATCGATTTGAAGGATCTATTCCAAGTCATCTTCAACCTGAGGAAGAAAGAGGCCGAGGGCACACAGAAGGTAATGGAAGCAGAAGCATTTAACTTCAGACTGGAAAAAATTTTCTCCAAGTGAATGGCAGCATTTTCTTTGTGAAAGAAAAACACTTTCATGTGGTCCTCTGGGAGTGCTGACAGGGTACACACTGTATGTACCGCTTGAAAGTCAACACTGCCTCTCTGTGTTCTTTCAGTGAATCACATCCTCAGCCATTTTTCATTTTAGTGATGAATGCGTCATTTCAATGGAAAGTCTGTTCGTTAACAGTATGCCTCTGTTTACAGGTTGAAAATGGCAGTGATGTAGTGGAGGTAAGCAATTAATTTATTTTTTTCTCCTTAAAGCAGTTACTGACTTTTTTAAATTTTATATTTGTACATTTTTACTTTCTGTCTCTAGAATGGAAATGCCTTGCTATCTATGGGCAATGACGTAAAATCAGCTCAAGTAAGAGTTATTGTAATGATGTGTCCATCTTAACAGTGAATGTTGGAGTGCTTTCTTTTTTTAATTTTTTTAATTTTTTTCTCTTAAATGGCATGTTTCTGTTTCATTTTCACATCCAGCCAGTAGAGCAGCATGACCTCTTTGGAGATATGTCAACCCCTCCAGACATTCAGGCTCCAAATGTAAGTATCACACCATGATGGTAAATATTTCTTTTAATATGGGAATTGTAATTGGTGAAGTGTATTATTACTGTATTTACACAATTGTGTACCTGCTAATTATTATCACTCTTTTGTAATGAACGTATTTGTAAGAAATGACTCTATAGTAAAATCTCAACGCCCTCTGCGAACTCCATTCTGAAAAGACTTGTGAAGTCATCAGATTCTGTTCATTTTAAGAATCTATGAAGAGTCTTTTAGGAATTGAGTTTATGCTTTGTGTTTTACTAGTCTCGTTGTTGTTAACTTTAAAACTGCTACAAGTAGAATCTGTTAGACTTAGAGTTGTGGCAAATCTTTTACTTCGGTGCTGCTGAAATGTCTCATTAACCTGAATTTATGGGTAAGTAGCAAGCACCGGCTTTGACTTGTAGTCCAACTTGTTGTTCAGAGCAAGTAGGATTACAGTAAGTGAGCTAGAAGTGGACCCTAGACCTTCAAGTTGTCAGCATTAAATTGACAGCGACTCTTCATAATCTGCAAGTAGCAGTTTTAAAAAGGCATTCCTTTTTCACACCATGTGATTCATTGTTCATCTTGTTAACACATCATTACCTCCCTTCTGCAGAAATGATTTATCCTTTTCTCTTTTTCTCACTGTCCCCTCTCGTGTTAACCAGGACTCTAATGACATTCTCTTACTGGACTTTTCTGCTGAAGTTGACAGCAATCAAAATTGCATAAAGGGAAATTCCTTTGTAACTTCCTGTGCCCCTGACTATAGGGCATATCCCCAGACAGAGAATCCATTTTCCTCAACTTTTGGCTATTTCCCAACCCCAGACAGTGACCCTTTCAGAGATGACCCCCTTTCTAAATCACCCACTCTATTGGCAGCTGATAATGCACAGATTCCCGTCAACACCACCACCAATCACCTAAACGGCACTGTTGGCAGCACTAGTAAGACAATTATTAATGGTGGTGTAAATGGAGACTCTGAACATCTCAGTCAGCAAATAAATGGGTTATCCAGGGAAACCATGATCCTCGCGCTCAGTAACGGACAGTGGCCGCTGGGGGGGAAAATAACTCAGGGAAACACGACTACCATGATGGATGGAAATGAATCTGGACAAGTTCTCTCAAACAAAAATCCATTTTTTGACTCTTTGAAAACTTCCCCTGTCTTTAATGAAATGACCCATCGCCCAGAGCTGCCAGTGACTCATAGCAAGGATTCAGTTCTCATAAGCCCGCCTCCGCACAACTCTAAGTCTGGACGAGGTCGAAGGAGCGCAAAGGTGAAATAACACAGCTATGCCAATGGTAGTAGGCTTGCATGTGTTATGCGTTTTAATAAAAAAAGGTTTACTACACATTTGGAGCTAACATCTCCCTTGAGCTTTTGGGTTATGCATTGGTGTTCGACAGGATAAGGCACTGAGAATGCACTGGGTTAGGGACTTTAATTTTGGAACTCTGGTCATGGTCTTGTTGTTTGGATAACTACTTTTCTTTATGCATGCACTGGTGTTCGCATGCTTCTCAAACTGGCTTGAATGAATGACTTTAACAATCAGCTGCTCATAATCTATTTTCCTAATGTTCACGCTTCAGTGAAAAGAGCAGGGGTAAGTGGCAAAGCATGCAATCGTATGCTTAACTATAGTTAATTATTAGTTTCTCTTAAGCATTTGTTAAATCTTAACTGCCACATAGTTGTGACTTGCTAACAAAATGTGTTGCATTATTCATTTTATTATTTATTTGTTTTGTGACTAGTCTACATCAAGTGATCTGTTTGGAGCAGAACTGTTCGCTGCTTCCAGTCAGTCTGAGGGGTCATCTGCTCCAGACCTCTTCAACAGTACACCGGCAAACTCTGCTCCCTCTGCCATAGCTGCTCTGGGTAATACACAGGAGGGGGAATTTGTATTTCACACACATCTCTTTGTTTTGGTTTTTTAAAAAAACCTGTTTTGTGTCTGTAAACTTTTTTTTTTCCTCCTTCTTTTTGATATATTTAGGGAATCTCCAGTTGGGTCCACCAGCTACCACAAGTGTCCCTGCTGTAACCATGTGGGGAGCCTCCAGTGCTGCACCCAACATGTTCCCCATGCCAGGAGGGACAGTTCCAGGGCCCAGGCTCGCCTTCCCACAGCCATCTGCCTTTGGTGGTCTACCCATACCACCAACAGGTTGGGGTCAGCAGATGCCACCACAGTTTGCTGCCGCTCCTCTCTCTCCACCCCACCTTTCTTGGGGTCAGCCTGCCTCTACCAATCCTTTCCAGCCTAATGCATTCCCAGGTATGGGTGATCCACAGGGTCCGTCACGCCCCCCTCCAAGAGCACCTGCTAAACAGGTCCCTCCGAAAGTAGAGAACAGTGCCTTCACAGCTTTGGATCCCCTCGGAGAGAAAGAGAAGAAGACTGGGAAAGACATGTTCAAGGACTTCCAGCTCGCCAAGCCTCCTGCCATCCCAGCCAGGAAAGTAGAGCTTGCAGCAGGGTCAGATCCAGCTTCCAGTGGCAAACAACCGGGGGCATTTGATCAATACTTCTCCACTAAAGTGGGCCTCGTGCAGGATGCTGCAGATCACGATGACTTTGAAATCAATAAGATACCGTCAATTGGTAATGCTAAACTAGCTGAAATGGCTTATGTCATAATCTGATGACTGTGACCTGTTGGTAACTGTGTCCTGTGTTTGTAATGTGCAAATTTAGATGCCTCTAAACCAGCTGCTGCTCCAGTTCCAGGGCTCTTGGATGTTGCCTTCTCCTCTGCTCCCATCCAAAACAGTTCAGCACCACCCCAGGGATCAGAACTTGGTCAGGACATGTTTGACAAAGCATTTGGAGCCCCTGACTCCAGTCCATTTGGAGTGCCACCTGTAGCTATGGTACAGTTTTATTTATGACCACCTTTTACTTTATCATCCTAATCCCAATGATCCTTTTGATAACAAGGATATTGTTATACTTGAGTTTTTGTTTTGTTTTTTTCCCTCAATATTTTTATTTTTTATTTTATTTTATTTTTTTTTAACAGAATACATCTGTCGGTCAGAGCTCTGGTTCAACAGCTGCCTTTGAGGATCCTTTTGGAAATCCTTTTGCTTGACCACAACTTTGTCCATAAGTAAGTTCATGTTTTTATGATGCTCCTCTGATTTCATTTAGAGTGAAGACATTTGTCACAGTTTTTCCTCATTTGTCCTCATAGTTGGAGTAAATGGAACAAATGAAGATTTCCACTACCGTCATGATGTTTGGGAGAAGCTGCTCAGTGCACGACAATCCGGAAATGAACTATTATCCCAGACCCACCCTTCTATTAGATCTCACCTCTGATGGTGTTTTGTTTTCTGGGGGGGGGGGGTGTCCTCCCCTTTCCAATCAGTAGTTCCCTCATTTTTGAAGATCACTGATCTACAAAGTAAATGTTATGTCAAAATCTGCTGAAGAAAGAGATGTGCTGTGTGAGAGAGGATGTCCAAAGTGGTTCATTGCTGATGCTGTCTTTGTTAAGGAAATAAAATGAATTATTCATCAAGTTGCAAGGTATTTGACTAATGTATTAATTTTTTTCCTTTGGTTCTGATAATGGTTTTTAAAACATCCTTTTTAACAAACTGAAATTATATCTATAGGTAACTTTGATACATTTCTGCTACTTGCTGGTATTTCCTGTTTTGCAAGGCATATTTCCTGTATTAATAGGGGAACATCTACATTCATCAGGCAGAGCTGTGCAGTTGTTTTGCATCTTAGATCCAGAATCCACTGATCCTATTGCCAGTCAAAGGTCTGCTTAAGGTGCATTCAGTTACCCTGTAAATTCTTGCCATTAAGTTCCATCTATTGATTTTTTTCTTTTTTTTTTTTTCTACCTATCACTTGGTCTTGTGGCAGCTGGGAAAAGTGAGGGATGAAAATTTTTTTTACTGCAGTCATAGAAATCCTAAATGAGGATGAAAGTTGCACTGCTCACTATCATCTGGTGACTATAGCAAAATAAAGTATGTATTTTCTTTTTTTTTTTTTTTTTTTTTTTTTAAGGATAGATTTCCTAAGTGGGGCAAATTACTGTAATACCAGTCGCAGGGTGATCTATTAACAGCGTGAACCACTGAATATTAACCAGAATTCTGTCAAGAGCAGCACAAATTGGTATCTCAAAAACCAGCAAACCCGATGAGGGACAGAATGATGTTGGTCATCTAACCAAAATAACAATGCAAGCTCAGGTTTTTGCTTCTCTCCCAGCCACAAGGGGGCCACAAGCCAGTGTACTCTTAGTGCCAGTGTCCCAGTCCCAAGCCCAGATAATTGGTGAGGGCTGCATCAGTTAGGGAATCGAGCATGAAGTCATTGCCAAAGCAAACATCAGGAAGGAGATCTTCATACTAGATCAGTAATGGCCTGGGTTAACAGTGACTCAATCTGGTACTGTTAGCTAGCTGTGTGTTAGTGGAAACTGTGCTACTGTTGGCTGGAAGATGAGAGAGGGTGTGTTAGGAAACACCAAGATGGAAGGCAAAGCCAGGAGTATTAGAGGTGGATTCAAACTGTGTTTGATGTATTCTCTGGAAAGAGAACAAGAAAACTTAGTGGTGGAGTGGGGAAGTATACAGGAAAGTATTCAAAAGAAGAGGTTGACAAAGAAAAAGGGAGTCAGGTAGATGAAGAAAGTAGACAAGGGTATTCGGACTAGGTACTCCTGTACTAGGTGTACAGCAAAGAAAGGAGTAGAAATATTCATAATGACTTGTATGTAAGGTTGGACACTTACAAAGGAGTGAAAGGACTTGAATTGACTGGCTAGGCAGAGGTTGAGCTGGAGAGGATTTGCAGCGGGTTAGGGGGATTAGGGTAGCAATGGAAATGTACTAACCAGTAACGAGAGAAGATTTAGAAGAGTACTTTGAGGCACAGATAAACAAAGAAAATGGGAGGGAGACAGGAAGTACAGAAGATTAGTGGGGAGTACGTGAGGGCAGCTATGAAGTGGATGAAGATTTGAAAGGCAGGTGGCCCAGATGACTTACCTGTGGAAGTATAGAGATGCCAATTTGAGAGAACTGTGGACTCATTGAATAAATTGTTTTACACAATCCTGAAGAGTGAGAGGAAGTGTACTGGTACAAGTTTTAACTTTTGAAAAAGTGTGATGTGCAGAGCTGTAGCATCTACAGAAGGTAACGTTAATAGGTCATAAAATAAAGCTTTGGAAAAGAATTGTTAAAAAGAGAGTTGACAATCAGCAAGCAGTGGTATGCCATCATGCCGAGAAAGAGAGTTACAGCTTTCAGAGTGTTGATAGTGAAGGTCAGAAGATGTTGCACTGTGTCCTTGTAGGTCTAGAGAAAGCACTGTGGTGTTTCACTTCTACATAAGGAAGGGAAGTTGGTGCAGGAGATGTATGAGGACAGAGGTGAGGTGTGCAGCTGGAGTGACAGATGCATTCAAAGTTGGGGGGATTAAATTAGGGATCCACTCTGAGCCCCTTTTTGTTTGCAGTGGTGATGGACAGGCTGACAGATGAGTTCAGGCAGGAGTTTCTGTGGACTATAATGTTTGCAGACGACATTGTGCTCTATATTGAGAGCAGGTGGAAGGGAGAGATGGAGGCAGGGCTG
Source organism: Haplochromis burtoni (assembly GCF_018398535.1). NCBI lineage: Eukaryota > Metazoa > Chordata > Actinopteri > Cichliformes > Cichlidae > Haplochromis > Haplochromis burtoni. The sequence goes on from NW_024582468.1 coordinate 410,275, forward strand.
GACTGGGACAAAAAAAAAATGGCCCTGACATTTTTGGTCCATGTGGCTAAAGCTAAAGCTACACTTTAGCTATTAGCACTAAGCAATGGTCAAAGTAGCCATTGCTTTACCTGAATTTCTGAAGCTCTCCCCTCCTAATTATGTCACTCCTTCTATTTTCTTTCCACTTTAATTTAACCTTCCTGGGTGGAGGTATAGAATGAAAGTCAGAAGGTGAAGCTCCAAGGAGGGGAGGTAGTGAAGGTAGATGAGTTTAAATACTTAGGGTCAAGCATGCAAAGCAAAAAATAAATAAAAATTGCTTGTACTCATGCTGCCCCGACGTCATGCCAGCACATATTGTGAATGGCATAATAATAATAATAATAATAATGGATTGGATTTATATAGCGCTTTTCAAGGCACCCAAAGCGCTTTACAATGCCACTATTCATTCACTCTCACATTCACACACTGGTGGAGGCAAGCTACGGTTGTAGCCACAGCTGCCCTGGGGCAGACTGACAGAAGCGAGGCTGCCATATCGCGCCATAGGCACCGATCGGTTTTCTATCGCCCATTTGCTGGGAGTAAGGGCGCCCTCCGTTTGCGAGGTGCGCCTGCTGCTTGCGGTACAGGGAGGAGAGGGCGGGGCGGCGGGGGATTCTCTCGCTGGTTGGAGCAGCGTCTAATAACCCACCCCCAAAATAAAATAGAATAAAAACAAACCAACAAACACGAAAACACCAGACATCATTATACAGACTTATAATTTGCACCGATGTTTTTTCGAAATTCTATACGCGAAAAGTGAGCGCGAGAGCCCTCGGTGCGCCTGCTCGCTGCTGAAGTCAAAGTAAACTTTATTGTCATCTCCGCTACATACAGTCCAGTATATAGAGAGACGAGACGACGAGGCTCCAGTTACAGCAGTGCAAGTAAACAAACAATAATATAAGAAGAGTAAGAAAATAAATATACACTTTAGGACCAGGGGTAAAGGGATCAATAACAATTTAAATAGTCTCACACACAACACATCGAAAGGTGAGGGGGCTGCTTCCAAATAGAGCACATTTCATTCATAATGCTGTAAATCCAAGCCCATTATGTATTCATGATTTGAATACTGGGTTGTGTGAAATCCCAGAAATAAACTCTAGACAAAGTGAATCTGTGAACTAACGTGTAGGTCTATTAGGTTATGTTGTGGTGATCCTCGAGTTGGGGGATGGGTGTTCATACTGGAATGCAAAATTAAAACCAAGATGGACAAGAACAGTTCAAAGCCATCAGGTGCTCAGTTTACAAAAAAAGAGAAAAGAAGAGGAGGAGAAACGAAAGATACAGGACATTGGATAATGGCAGGTCATCCTGAAACAATCCGAATCAGAATACTTTATTAATCCCTAAGGAAATTATGTGGGTTACAGTTGCTCCAAGAAGAAATGGTAAAAATAGTAACAGTAACAGACTAAACTCCAAACAATACATTATGTTACAGATTTTAATATTAATTAGTCATTGTCAATTGTTGATTTGTCCTGTTCTCATTGTATGACGAATTATGATGGCTGTTTGGTAGCCGTTTGCATACTATGCATACTCTCTCTCTCTTCATATGTGTGTGTGTATGGGGGGGGAGTGTTCGCCCAGGGCGCCAAACAGGCCAGTACCACCACTGGATGTATGGTTTGGACACAGTGGTACTAAAAAAAAAAGGCGACAGAGCTGAAGATCTAAAGATTTTCACTGGGAGTGACATGAGTGGATACTAGGGCTGCCACAAACGATTATTTTGATAGTCGACTAGTCACCGATTATTTTTGCGATTAGTCGACTAATCAGATCATCATCCATTGGACGTAAAACGTACAGCTTATTGCACCAGCAGCATCTGCTCTTATATAACTATCATTAGCTTACAGCTTTAAGTGTTTAAGGTATGTGCTAACTAAAAATAAAGACAAGATGATAGTTTATTAAATTTTAATGAAATTTGCAGATTGTTTCGGTGAAGTTTAATAAACTCGCCTCTGCTCTTATCTAAAATATAACAGGACACCGGAGTATATTCTCGAGCATCTCACACTTCTGATAATCAGTTGTCTGCTTGACGTTTATTCAGCTGTGTAAAAACTATAACTTTAATCTCAGCCAAACTGATTTACTCAGGAACAAATAAAATACTGAAAAAAGCCAAATAATAACATTTTTAAGTTATCTAAGTGACTTATATATCATGTTTAACCTGAGTAGCGAAAGACAGCGGTGGGTTTGAAAACGATTTGCCAGGAGTCCGGTGTTCTCACCGGCTCTAGTGAGCCTGTAACCCCGGCTAGCTAACGAGCTAGTGGGTAACAGACCTCTCCGAAAACGTCGGAGCGCTTTTGAAAATATGTGGTGTCTTGATAAACTGAGCAGATATTTGAGGTTTACACAGCTATATTCTCGTCTGAAAATATGTTAAACGTCTATTTTGTGACCCAGAAAGAATAATAAGAGTAATATTAAAACTAACTAGGTGCCGCCATTGTTGGAAACTGAGCAGGGCCGCGCTATGAATTCTGGGACAGTTTCTTCTTCTTCGGCGTTTAACGGCAGCTGGCATCCTTGTACATGCAGTGCTGCCATCTTCTGTTTCAGTCCGTTATTACACTCTTAAATCCTACTACTTAGTCCTGCGTCTTTTGGGATCTTACAAAGCTTCAAACGACGTGTCGACTATTAAATTAGTCGTCGACGATTTTGATAGTCGACGTAATCGTGACTAGTTGACTAATCGTGGCAACCCTAGTGGACACCATTAGAAAGGAGAACATCAGAGGGACAGCTTAGGTTGAGCTGTTTAAGAGACAAGATTGAAGTGGTTTGGACATGTGTAGAGGAGGAATAACAAGAGATGTTGAATATGGAGCTAGCAGTCAGGAGGAAAAGAGGAAGAACAAAGAGAAGATTGATGAATGCAGTGAAGGGGGACACGCAGAAGGTTAGTGTGGCAGAAGAGGATGCTAGGGAAAGGTGGAGGTGGATAATCTGTCATAATCGGAGTCACCAAAAGAAGATCTTTCTGAAAACAGTGAGCTAAATCAGATTAATTAGAGGAAACTGAATGAGAATCAATATATTTTTGATATAAGGATTAATTCTTTTGATAGAAATTGCTGGGCACGGTCCTGTTTGAGGTCCTGCTTACCTAAACCAAACAGATAAATCCTACACAGATTTAGAGTCAGTCATGGGGCTGACCAGTTATTATTCTATCGGTTTAATCAGTTTATAGTAATGGGTAGCGCTAAACCAGTTAATAGTTATAGTTATATAATAGTTAGTACTCTGGAATCTTGGTTTCTTTTTTTTAAAGACTACATTTACATGTAAACATAACCTGATAAACCACCATAAAAAATCAAATATTTCCGTGCTACTTAAATATGTATATTAGTTTGTTTCTCAAAGAAATTAAAAGAAATGGGTTATTTTCAGGAGATAAAACATGGTGGAGGGAAGGCAGGCACAATTTAAAATCACATATTTTCTTATACTTACATTTCATACAGACATATTTTATACTTTACACTAAAGCTTTTGTTACTTTTTCTTTGTTGTTGTTGTTATTACTATTATTAGTAAAGCGCAGACAGGATTGCTTACAGAGATCGCGGTCTTACCTCATCCAACTCTTTGAACCCAACTACATTTCCCATAACCCCCTTCACTCAGGAAAATATTACGTCACTAAACATGGCGGATTAACCTGTGCTTTGGGTCCGCTACTTACCACTTCTCGTCGGTAAATGAAGGCTTATTTCTTCCACAAAACGACATATTCTTAGTCAGGTACGTTAGTACAAGTAAAGTAAAAGATATGGACGCGATAAAAAATATCAGTGAAGCGGTCTTAGCTTCAAAACGTCATGAAACGGGCGACCCAACGCATGCAGAGCGTCACGCTTAAAACTGTTTTTACCCGAGTTTGAGTCCAGTTTATGCACTTTGCCAGTCTTTCTCCACCATTAAGATTGCATTTTGCGTAATTTTCACTGGTTTAAATTGTGTTTGTTGGCTTATTCCACGTCTGGCGGTGTTTCCGAGTGATTTTAAAGCGTTTGCCATCAAACTTAACGGCCTCTCGACTGTCGACGTCACCAGCCCTGTAAACAAAGTAGCTGAGTTTTGCATTTTTAAGTAAAAGAAGAGATCATTTAAATACTTTTTGTGCAGGCGAAGTTTATTGTTTTGTAGGCGAAATATGCCTAAGCTGCAGTAGAGTAAGCTGCTTTTTGTCAACACTGAGACGAAGCAAATGCATATTAGTGTCGAACTCCATCCATGGAGAGATGTTTGTGTTCATTTCTATTTAGCAAATAATTTCTTGAAAAGCTATATGTAAAGATGAGATTTGGTGCAGAAAAAGATCCCCACCTGTGACTGCTGTTCTGTAAGGGCATCTTTTCTTGGTTGATTTCCAGAGCACCTTTACAATACCTGAATACATTTTGATGGCGTATTAGGGCGTTAGATGGAGTTTAGCAGTATTTAATTTGCAGATTGATGTCATGGCTATTTGTTCAGTAATGATGCAGCTTTGCTTTCAGGTCAAAATGTTCCGTCGGTCAAGATTTAGTGTGCGTCCCAATGTAAGTACAGCAGGGCGATCAGCACCTCCAGAAGCAACTCCAGCAAATCAGGAGGCCAGTGAGGCCCAGAGAGAGGTTGGGGACAGCAACAATGCTAGTGCTCTGACGGATAAGTCCGACATTACCCTGTCAGAAAAAGCTGCAGCTTCAGTGTGAGTTTAAAGTAAAGTGTCTTTGAATTATTTTAGAAGCCTTAAGACTATTTGTTATGTTTGACAACAATAACTTTTCTTACTACCGTTTAGGGATGGCAGTGAGCAAAATGTGGATGGTACCAGCTCTTCAGTGGCTGTCCAAAGAAGGAAACGATTTTCTGTTAAGCCTAAAGTGGCCCCTGGCCGCCCCTCTGCTCTCTCTCGGACACCAAAGTCTCCCATCAAAGCAGTCTCTCAAACATCTGTTGATTGCTCTGGTGCGGGCCTTGACAAGGCAAAAGCATCCAGTCAAACGGGAACAACAGCAACTCCGAAGGGACTCCAGTCTCCAAGGCGACGCAGGCCTTCAGAAGACGGCAAGCTGCCTAAAATTCAACCTAAACCCACCTCCATTTCTTTGGACGCTTCAGAATCTTCAGCTGTTTCCTCAGCTGTACAGTCAGTAGAACAAACCCATCTTCCAGCAGACAGTAGCAAACAATCAGAGAACATTTCAGACAGACAAGTTAAGGAAGCTCCTCCCAGACCACCAGATAGACCCTCCATACCAGACAAAGAATCTACTGAACTATCGGAGAAAGCCAAAACACTTGCATCATCAAAGACTGTGCCTTCACTGACACCATCGGCACTCTCCCTGAGTAGACTTCTAAATGACCCATCAGACGTACAAAGGCTTGTGAAGGCTCAGAAGCTCAGAGATTTGCTCAGAGAGGAGAGACGCAAAGAAAAAGTGAGTCCTTGTCATTAACTAAGCATTTTTAGCCATCTTTTCACAGGTGTCTGAGTTAAATAATGTATTCATCAGATATAAACTGTTAGCTTTATCATGATTTGTTAACTGAAAGGTGTGATGTCATTTGATTCTGCAGAAACTTAAGAAAGCTAAGGCTGTTTCGAAGGTATTTAATTTAGATCCTGCCAAAATGACTATGCGGGACCTTATCCATTATCTTCCAACGTCTAACCCAATGACGTGAGTATCTTGCAAAGTTGTGAAATTCATGTAATTATGTGATGTTAAAGTATGGGGGAGGCCATTGTTCAGGAGGCAGGCAGGAGGCACGTTGTCTACTATTCAGAAGGTTGGTGGTTTGATGCTCGACTGCTCCATTGTGCACGCTAAAGTATCCTTGGCAAGCAGCTACAAGTTGCTTCCGATGTGTTCATCGGTGTTAATGTTAGGTAGAAAGCACTTAGATGCAAAAATGTGCTTTTATGAATGTGTGTGTAAATGGGTGAATGAGATATGTTGCATAAAGTACGCTCCTGTAGAACAGTCCAGTCCATGTACCATATATTTCACTTAATGATGTTTTATATTGACGAACAGTGATTTTACTTGAGAAAACTGAATTTTGAAATTCTTCCAGATCTGGTGTAGAAGAATTGACCCAAGAGAATGAGACTCTGCTCCCACCTTCACCAGGAAGAGAAGCGTATGTTTGTCCTGTTCTTTAAATCATGTTTTTTTTAAATGGTTTGTCTATGTTAAGCCTGTAATTCAAATGGAAATTACTTCAATGTTTGACATGCTTTTTTTGTCACATTTTCTTATAATATTTAAGTTTAAAAAGTTATGTTTTTTTTTTTAATGCTGCAGAAGGACACACATGAATCATGTTCTCACTGTGTGCAATTGCTGATCATCTGTTGTTCCTCAAAGAAAGAGTCATAAACACAGTTTTTCATCACAAAAAGTATTATGAAAAAAAATATGAATGAAACAAAACAAAGTTGAACACTAGAATTGAGTTTGTCCCAGCCAAACATTATTCTTTTCACGTGTTAATTCAGTCTGTTTGAATCACTGCAAAGTGACTGCACATCTGATACAACAGAGAACTTGGTTTAAGTGTTTTAACATTTTGGTGTACTTAAATGTGGAGGCAGCAGTGCATTTTAAACAGTTTGTCTTTCAAAAGCTGTGGCTTGCTGCACGTTTCAGAATGTGTAGAAAGTTTGTATACCAGTTGCTTGTAATAAATTGATTTTTCTTTATTTTCTTTCTTCTTCTTTTTTAATGTTTGAAGGTCTCCAGAGCAGGCACAGGAACCTGAAATCCCCCCTAATACCATGGGCAACACAGAGGAAGAAGCAGAGGAGGCAGAGGAAGAGCAGGAAGAAGCACTTATGGTTCCTCAAGTCAAAGTTGCAGAAGATGGCTCACTGATTATTGACGAAGAGAGGTTAGTAGAGATTTGTAGACCATTTGATCTGTATCCCCAGGCAGGGATAGCTCATTAGGTAAAGTGGTCGCGCCATGATTGGAAGGTCGGTGGTTCGAATCCACTGAACTGTTACTCTGAGGTACCCCTGAGCAAAGTACCGTTGTGATGGATTGGTGGCTGCTCACTGCTTCACTGAGTCAATGGGTTAAATGCAGAGAGTAATCGGCCTACAGGGGATTAATAAAGTATGCATTATTATTATTATTATTATTATTATTTTATTATTATTTTGCCACATCCATATAAAATAATTGCTTTCCTATTGTGATATTGTAGAACGTTCAAACCATTTATAGGCTTTTTAAAACCCTTTCATCTTATCTCTCAGCTTAACTGTGGAAGTCCAGCGAGCCAAAGGGCCAAACCCAGCAGAGAATCGAGACCCCATCTTTGAACGAGGCTCCACTACAACTTACTCAAGTTTTAGGAAACTTAACCATGCAAAACGCTGGACCAGCGAAGGTGAGACAGCCACAATATTAAAGGAACCTTATGCAAAGCAGCACTGGCTTTGCAGAGCAAAAGCACGAGACATTGGAAACAAATCCGTGGGTTGTGTGATGGGTCTTGTTTCCCCGTCCCACGGATACTTTATCAGATTGGGATCTGAGGAGTTCTTAGGTTGGATCAATTCCTTGTGTTCTTTTTTTATTTTCCTTGAGTCCTGCTTGAGCAGTTTTTGTTGTGTTGCAGGCAGCATTGTTCTTCTGAGGAGGCTATTGCTGTCAGGGACTGTTGCAACATAGATACTGTATATAATTTGGTGATTAGCAAAGTCCTGTTTTGAAGCCTTTACCTATTGCAGGTAAAGGCTTGTCTGCACTGACTCGTCTTTTCAGGTCCTGAAGCCATCTTTTATATACAGTCTGCAGTAATAGTTAAGAGTGTGGCATGTGTCTAATTGAATGCAGAAAATTATAACATTATAACCACACAGTCGATGCTGTGCACTTCACATGTGAATGGTTATAATACAGTGGCTTATCAGGTAAGATAAGCCACATATATGGTAACATATTAAGTGTTTTTATTATTTTGTTTTGATGCCTTTTTTGTGACTTTTCTTCTTAAATTTGTTTTCATCAGAGACAGACATGTTCTTCCTGGCAGTTAGCATGGTGGGGACAGATTTTTCTATGATTTGCCAACTGTTTCCACACAGAGCTCGATCAGAGATAAAGGTCAGCGATAAATACAAGTATGCATGATAAGAAGAAAGAGTTTAAAGTTGAACTAAATACACAGAACTGCAATTTTGAATTTGATCTTTCAGAACAAATTCAAGAAAGAAGAACGAGAGAATGTTTGGAGGATTGACAAAGCTATCAGTAAGTATTTAGTAATAATCTTCAAATGTAATTATTCACGTATGTCATTTAAAGGTTATATTTAAATGAAAATGGTAAAAAGACAATATATCAAATTTCAAAAAAAGAACGAATATAATATTAATTAGTAACATAACTAGAGAGAGAGGAGATTATGCAGCATAGTGGGAAATACACACGCGCACAAAGTTCTGTGTTTTTGTTTAGTTAATTATAGAATCCCAAGTGTTCACAGTATTGTATGTTTTTCCCTTTTTTCCCTTCACATTTTACACAGTTGCCAAACGTTTTGGAATCAAAATAACCGAATGATTAACGTTCTGTGTGTACATTCTTAAATTTAATTTAAGTTGGCTGATGATTGTTTTGTAGGAGAGAGGCGCAAACTGGACATAGAGTACTTCTCTAAGCTGTTAGAAAAGATTTTGGAATATCAGAGAAGTAAGAAGAAACTGAGATCAGTGTCTGAGAAGAAATCGTCCCAAAAGGGCAAGAGAAAGACAAAAGGTAAGATACGTCAACGTAATTTCTTTTCTCGTGTGATCATTGTAGGCTGTATGTGAATATTTGGGAATTCTCCTTTAGCTCTTCCCAATTCAAAAGTCTATGTGCTCTTATTCCTTCTACAGCCAAAAAATCGGGAAGGAAACTGAGTGATGTGGAGGAGGAAGATGAGGAGGATGAGGATGGGAAAGAGATCCTGGGGTTGGAAGAGGAGGAAGAGGAAGGGGAGAAAGAGAATGAGGATCTCTGTAATGATGGAGAAATTCCTGTTTCTGACGCTAAGACAAAAAGAGGCAAAAGAAAGAACAGACAAGTTGTTCTGGATGAGGAACCAAATGACAAGAGAACCAAACGAGTGAGCACTGAGCAAGGTACAGGGACTGTGAGCGGTTTTGTTGTTACAAAACATGTAGGTATGTGGTGATTTCGTGGTAACTACCTTTTGTCTGTTTGTTTTTTTTTAAATATTTCCTGAAAATTAAGGGTAGTAACTTTTTTCCCCCCAAATCAGTACTCGTTTCCCCATGTTTTCTTGGCTTTTGTTAAAGTGCCACGCCATTTTTATTTTGCTTTTAAATTCTCAGATGAGGACGGCGTATGCGAAGATCCTGAGGCAGAGCTTCCTGACAACCACAAAGACTCAGACACGTAATGACACTAAAATCATATTGCTGTGAACATTATTGTTTTTGTACATATCTCTGCGATTAAAATCAGTTTCTTTCAAATGTTTAGGTCAGAGAAAACTCAAAAGGCAAATACAGCTAAGGACACTGCAATCAAGCCAGCTAAACTCTCACGAGGCAGAGCATCAAAACCACTACTGCCTTTAGGCCGCAAATGGAGTAAAAAGCCTTCACCTTGTACAACAGCTAAAAGTACTTCATTGGATGAAGAAGATGAGAGTGTAAGTGGTTGAACTTGTAATAAGGTTATTTCACTTTCTGTTTATAAGCCTTGAAACCTTTTTATGAATACTGGCTTTGCTTTACTGAAACTTACTGTAGGTAAATAAAGATGCATCATCTTTAAGCCAAGCCAGCAGGGAGCCAGTCGGTGATGATATTTCCTCAGAAGGGGAGGAGGAGGATGCCATCGTTAAACCTCCAAGACCTACCAGGTACATGAATGTAATTTACTGAAGAACTCCCATTCTGACCGTGTATCCACTGTATCCAGCGCTTAAGAAATTTGTTAGACCACCTTTCAAAAAAATAAGAAAACACAAATATTTTAGAAATCTCTCATAAACTTTTTTAAAACTAAAAATTAAATATTTGTTCAGCATATTTGTCCAGGAGTGAAGGATTTCAAACTGAATTCATGTTTGTATTCCCAGATTTCAGCCGGCACACTAGACTTTTTTTGGAGAAATTAGCAATTAATCAAAACAATTAATCAATTAATTCAATCAAACAAATGTTTCTGTTCACAAAGCAAGCAAATAGCTGTAATTTGACATCTTAATAAAAAAATAATAATGTGCTTTACTATTTTGATAAAGATGGTAAATTTGAAAATTGATGAATTACAATAAAAATTATTCCTTGGCATTTAAAAAATGACTTTGATTAAAGAGTTTAGACATACTGATGGATTCACCATTACAGAAACATATGAAAATGTTTTTTGTAATTATCAATACTGTTAATACAGGGTTTCTTGTCATCTAACATTGTCTGGTGGGCTGATAGATTTAAGAACAATATTCCTATTGATCATGAATAAAGTGTTTTTATTAGTGTTTCATTTTGTTTTGTAGATGTGGTAGAGTACCTAAACCCATCAAGCCCTTGACTTATCCAGCCAAAGATGAAGTACACTCCTCTGCATCTGAAACTACACCAGCCTCAGCAGCTGGGTCCACTGCATCTGCTGCTAAACCAAAATCCCAACAGGCAGCCAAGAAGAGAATCCTACCACAGCATGATTTGGCCCCAAAATCCAAAAAGTGTAAACTTGTCACTCTCACAGCTTCTCAGACAGAATTTAGTGACGAGGACAGTCATCAATGGCAGGATGAAGAAGTGGAGGAGGTGGAACTCGCAGGTAGCCCCAGTAAAGACAGCAGTGCACCTGCGTTTGTGCCTGCCGGCCTGCACACTCCTCGTCCTGAGATTAAAGAAGTGGATGAGACAATTGCTGAGGTATGATAAACATTTTCTCCATCACATGCCTCACTAAAACACCAATCATTCTTTTTATTTTGAAATAATTCCCATGACAAACATTCTTATGTTTTGCTTTACTTTTTATTTGCGCATGGTTTTACATTCCAATCTTCCTCTGACTCCTCCTATGCCACCTGTAGCTTGATATCTTGGCCACTATGCCTGATGTTTTGGGCATTTCCCAAGATGCACTTTGCCCCGATTCTGCTTGTGAGCAGGCACAACATGAGACAGGGTCAGCTGAACCATGTGAACATCAGTTGGACCTGTTGATTGTAAGTGACCTATGCTTAAGAAGTAGTACCAAGTTAATTAAATCATTAACCCCAATAACAGATCTGGGGTTAATGATTATCATTCCAGAGCACTAATCTTGAAAACACAATTTTATCTATTATTAAAGGCTCAAAACTGAGTAAGTTCAACCTTTTATTTTTTTCTGCAGTGTCTTTCCATTTTTGTTTTGAATACATGTATTCAGTATGTGGTTGAATTACTTACACAGCAATCAGGCAAAACATTATGGCCACAGACAGGTGAAATAAATAACATTCATTATCTCATCATTGCACCTGTTACTGGGTGGGTTAGTGAACATTTTGTCCTCAAAGTTAAAAAAAAATTGAGGGCAAAATGTAAAAGGATTTGAGTTTGACAAGACTCTTTTGGGACTTTCTCGGTCTGCAGTATCTGTCAATGAAGGAAGAATGGTGAACCAGAGATAGGGTCCTGATAGGCTCACTGCTGCATGTGGGGAACGTGCATCAGTGAGCCTTGGCCACCAATGACCAAGGCTGGCTTGTGTGGTCCGATCCAACAGATGAGCTAGAGTATCTCATATCAACAAGTTAATGCTGGTTCTGATTGAAAGGTGTCAGAACAAACAGTGCATCACAGTGTATGGAGGTGCATACCACAGACAAGCCAGGGTTCACATACTGACCCCTGTCCTTCACCGAAAGTGCCACTTGAGCATCAGAACTAGACCATGGAGCATTGATAGAAGAAGGTGGCCTGGTCCAAATAATCACATTTTTTTAATGTCACGTGGTTGGGTGCATTTGCGCCTCTTACTTAGGGAACACCAGGATGTGCTATGGGGGGAAGGCAAGCCGCCAGTGGCAGTGTGATGTTTTGAGCAATACTCTGCTGGGAAACCTTGCGTCCTGCCAACCATATGGATGTCACTTTGTCATGCACCACCTCCCTAAGCACTGTTTCAGACCACCTTCATTTGGCCTCATTTGGAATGATAATGCGCCCCGCCACAAAACTAAAATGGTTCAGGAATGGTTCAAGGAGCACAACAAGGAGTTTGAGGTGTTGACTGACTCCCAGATTCCCCAGACTGCAGTCCAATTAAGCAGCTGTGGAATGTACTGGACAAACAAGTCTGATCCCTGGACAGCCCAAATTTGCAACTTATAGGACTTAAAAGTTGCTAATATCTTGGTGCCAGATACCACAGTACAGCTAGAGACGTTCTATTGGAGTCCAAGCCTCGACAGACCAGGGCTGTTTTAGCAGCAAAAGCAGGATTAACACAATATTAGGCCTGTGGTTATAATGTTATGCCTGATCGATGAAAATTATAACATGCATAAATAACAATGTGGTTTGTAGTAAACCAGTTCAGTGATCAATAAGATTAGAAAGGTGCCTAAAATGTCATCTTTATTTGCTATACAGTCAACTGTAGATGTACATATCTGTACAGATGTGTACAGATGTAGAAAAGATATTGTAAATGAAGCAGTGTACTGTACTTCATGTTTTTGTAAAACAGCTTTTGTGAATAGAAAGGAGAGCTTTTGGTGTTATTTATGATATGTGTGTTTGCTTTGCAGGATGTTATAGAATTTATTTCTTCAGAACATGCAGAAGGTATGTTGAAGATGTTTTATGATTATTTGCTTATGAATTTTATATATAGTTTTAGATTTAAAGTTCATATTTTTTGTTTGTCTTTTTATTTCAGTATCTGAAGATCAGAGCTACAACGAGGCTGCTCAAACCCTGCTGACCATCGGAAACCTGAGTCACGTCTCTCAGTCGGAACAGAATCAAGTAGACATACGAGATCATGTAACAGGTTAGAAAGACAGAAAAGAGTCCTTATAATGGACAGTTTCATTTGTTGTTAGACTGAGCAACAGTCAATGTAAAATGTGCCATTATATTTAACTGCAGGGACGGCATCAGCTGATGTGAATGAAACCACCCACCTAGAAAAAGAGCTTGTTTCCGATGCTGCTGTACAGGAAAAAAGTGCCACTCCTTCCGTGTCTGCATTTGATCATGATGTCACACAGACATCGGAGACTGTGGCCACTGTGGAACAACAAGTTAGCAAAACAGTCAGTGATGAAATGGCAGTTAAAACCAGTGATGAGCCACATCCAGAGAGTTCAAACAAAAATACTCTACAAACTAAGAGAGGTCACTTTTCCAAAATAAAACCTAAACCTAACCTTAGCCGAGTCTCCAGGACTGTACAATCCAAATCCCAACCAGATATATCTGCAGCAAGGACAGCTGAAGAAAGCCACAGGGAGTCTGCTAACATTAAAGACTGTTCTCCAGCATTGCTAAAAGCTGACACTTCCTCTACTGAAGTTAAACTAACAGCAAAGCCATCTGAGAGTCAACCAGATATTGTTGGGGTTGAATCAGTTGCAGAAATCCAGTTCCAGAGTCACAGCTTTTCTGAATCTACATTTGAACCACATAGGGATCAGGCCACGAGAGAGACAAAGTCATTATCTGAGCCCACAGATGAAAAACTTACTTCCCATGTTGAACCTTTTGAGACTGGTTTTAAGGATCCGCCAAACTCTGACTCACTCATCACAGAGGTTGAAGAGGAGTTATGTTCAATTGTGTCCCCAGCCAAGGAGAGCAGTGATAAACCTACGGGTGAAACACACGCAGGAGAATTATCTGTCACTGAAAAAGGAGAAAGTGAAGTCTCAAATACTTGCCAATCTAGAAGGAGTCGATTACCAAAATTCAAACCCAAGCCAAATCTGCTACAGACATCAAGAACTGCAAGATCTAAATCCCAAACCACAAAGCAGCCTGAAGAGAGAGACCCCATCCCAATGCAAGACCCCAAATCTCGCAAACAATCAAGATGCTTAACCACAGAGGATGAACAACCACGATCATCATGCTCTGCTTCTCCTGAAAAACATGTAGAAAGTGTAGATACTCTTTTACCAACAACCACAGATGGTAGACCGGACTTAGGTGCAGTAATAACGGATTGCGGTCCCTCACAATGCCAGAACTTGGAATCTGAGTTTGATCTCAAAGGGAATCAAGTCACTAATGACACAAAGTCGTCATCTGAGCCCACAGAGGAAAAAGTTCAGTCCTGTGTTGAAACAGCCAAGAGTGTTTTCAATAATTCAGCAACATCAGACTTGGCGATCTCAAAAGTTGAACAGGAGCCATGCACAGAATCAGAACCAGGTCAAGAGAGCGCCGAGAAACCTCCTTCATGTGTTTCACATCCAGAAGATTTACCTGTCAGGCAAAAAGAAGTGAACAAAGACACAACTCCTTCACCACCTAGAAGGAGTCGAATGCAAAAGGTCAAACCTAAACCAAATTTAGCACAGTCCTCAAGAATTTCAAGGTTTAAACCTCAAACTGTAAAATCGGTTTTAGAGAAGGACTTAAGCCCAACTTCAAACATGAGATCACCTGAAAAAACAACAGCAAAGGTGGAACCACAACTAGTGTGCACCCTGTCCTCTGAAAAACTGAGTGAAAACGCTGACCCTGCTTCAGTTTTAAAACCATCAATAAATATAGTTTCTACATCTACACTCTCGGAGGAGCTTTCAACAAATGAGGAGTCTAGTTTAACAAATGTTAGACTAGACTTGGGTGCAGCAACTTCAGATCAGAGTGCCTCAGAAAACGTGAACCTCTCTGCATCACAATTTGAACCCAGCAGGGATCAGGTCAGCAGTGAGACAAAGTCAGCATCTGATCCAGAAAAAAATATGCCTTGTATTACCACATCTGTGAGTAGTTGTAAAAATGTGGTAGCACCTGACTCAGCAGTCACAGTCTCACAAGCTGGGGAAGCAGGTGATGCAGAATCAGCCTCACCCCAAGAGAGCAGCGTCCACCAGGCTGTTCTTGTTGCACCTGTTCAAGAGTCACCACTTAATCAAGAAAAGAGTGAAGCTGCTTCTCAGTTGAGGAGTCGTCGATTGCAAAAAATCAAACCCAAACCAAACCTGCCACAAACACCAAGAACTATGCAGTCAAACTCGCAATCCACAAAAGACCCTGTTATACACACACAGGTTGTGGAAAAACCCTGTAGCCAGACTTGTGTGTCTGAATCAAGTGACTACAGAATGAAAGATGCAGAAGCCCAGCCATCTTGCAGTCCTACCTCTCCAGAAAAATCAAATGAATTTAAAAGTCCTGATGCTGCTTCAGTTTCTGAACCATCACTGGAATCTGGCTCTTCTAATAAATGCCGAGAGGAAATATCTTCATCAGAGAGGGAAAAGACAGATGCTGTATATGGCCCAATGTCAAGCTCAGTGAGCTTGGAACAAAATATCCCACAAAGATTGCGGCGGTTTCCCAAGGTCAAACCGAAACCCAATTTGGGATCATCCTCTAGAATTACACAGACAAAACTACAGCCAGCTGATATCAGTAAATCTGCAGAACATGTTGATACAATCTCAAATATAGCACCAGCACAAGACCCTGGGGACAATAATGATGCACAGAAATCTGTGAAATTGCCAGAGAAAAACCTAACATCAGGACATTGTTCAATAAATGTAGAAGTCTGTTCAGTAACATCTCAACCTGTAGACTCGGAGAAAGCACTGGGCACCTTAGACGGTAAGGATCCCCATCCAAATGATCCCAGCTCTCCTCTTGGATGTTTGGCACAAGTTAATGAACAACAAAGTGAACATGACCATCATTCAAGTAATTCTGAAGTCCCTCTGGTTCCTGTGAACCAAGTGTCTTCTACCCAGGTAAGCTCAATAATGACTGTTTTGTCTGGTCTTTAATCCTTTTACAAGCTTTGCAATCAAATCTGTTAATGTTGTGTCAAGACTTGCTAATTAATACAAGTTAATATTATATATCCAATCCTAACAGGGGTAGTTAGAGGTATTCTCTGGTAGTCAGTAGTTTTAGAGTGAAAAAGTCTCTCTTGAGTTTCCTTAAATGTTTCTCTAATTCTCCTAATCCTAGAATACATCAACATTAAGTACAAACGACATCCAAAGTTTTCCAATATTTCAAGAGAGTAAGTCAATCATATATTATGTTCCAGTCATATCACTTAAGTTTTGTGTAAACTTTATATAATGTTCTTCTTGATTTATTTATTGTTTTTTTTTTCTTTTTTTAAATTTCAGTGCTGCCAGAGAAGGTGCCTTCAGATCCCGACGAACCATTTTTCATCCTCTCTCTCACTGAGATCCCGCTGTCCTCATCAGGGGAGGTGGTGAACAGTGCAACTGAGAACCCCTCTTGTCTTTCTGTAGCAGAGTCATCAATACCTCAACCAAGGTTTGTGTCTGCTTTTAATCAACTAGCTGTGTGAGCAAGCATGTAGTCTGTTTAGTTTGGTGTCTAATTCTGTGCCTTTCTTCATCCTTTAGTGGTGTTTCTGGAGAGAGTGTGGCAGCGGCAGGAGAGGGGTCTCTGTCTAATGTCCCCATGCCCATGTTCAAAGAGATAAAGAGTGTGACAGGCCTCATCAGTGTGGAAGAGACTGTGCTGGACCCATCTACACTGATTGTAAGTAAAGCTGTAAAGAAGAACTGTTGGCGGTCAGAATGTGATTTTTTTAATTTTTTTTTAATCTTTTTCACATGCTGTGTTTTTCCATCCATCAGGATCATAACATTCAGAAAACAGTGGATCCACAGGGTAGAGTGACTGCATTATTCTGTCACTTTCAAGCTACTGATTGTCATGCTGATTCATGCTGTGTAACTTTAATTTTGTGCTTTAATTGAGCAGAACATACTACAGACAATCCACCAAAGTTTCCAGATGCCGTGGACAATAATGAGCCTGAAGCAGCACTTAACAAGCAGAGACAAACAAGTATTGGAAGAAGAGGTATGCAGAGGATAAATACATACTCACCAAATGGACTTTAAAAAATGTGTGAACATTTTTTAAATGTGAACATTAAATGTTGCTTTTTCACCCTGTATGAATCTTTCAACCAGCCAAACTGCAAGTTAAACCTAATGCAGCGAGGAGAAAACAAACCAGCAAGACCAAGTCAATGAAAGCAGCGGAGTCAGCGCCTACCCAAACAAACACCACCCAGGAGCCAAAAGCCAGTGATGCTGTCACGGAAGCACAAAGGGGAAGATGCAGCCGTGATGAGGAGATTGTGACAGATGGAAAAGGCACTACCAGCAGCTTAGAAGCTCAAACTTCACAGAGGCGTGTGAGGTGGGTGAAGAACGGTTTCATTTTGAAAAAAATTCACATTGGCTTCTATCAATTATTGAGAAACGTTTAATTTTTTCTAATATCTAACAGAAAACCCAAAGGCTCTCTTTCCTCGCTTTCTGTAACAAAGAAAACCAGCCCTCCACAAAATCTTCCACCTAGCAAACCAGTTTCCAAGCGATCTAAGCTTAAAACGCCACTGACTGAAGGACAACAATCTTTGCTAGAGCCTATAGCCTCCACATCACATGATGTCCCTTCCACACAAAGTTTGACACAGACACTAAAAGAAACCCGTCCAGCATCGATTACACTGCTAACACAAACAGCAGTGAACATCAGAGAGACCTGTGATCAAAGTCCCAGGAGCCCAGATCCTAGCACTTCACAGTGCACAGAGGTAAGAAAGGTACAAGTGGATTGAAGCTGTTTTTCCATTCAGTGTAATTCATACACGCTCACATGGAGATGTGCTCTGTTTTGTTCCTTCTTAGCAGGATGACTGTGTGGACAGCTGTGCTCTTGAAGAGGAGCCCACCAGTGTGTCTCAGTACTTCTTAACCAACATTTTCACAGAAGTGGATGAGGGGTAAAAGCCACCTACGTAGTTGGATTAAGAAGTGGAATTTGTTGGCTTTTCAAATTTTTATTTCTGTAAATAATAATTTATAACTGAAAAGTTATTGTTGTTTTTGCTTTTAGTTTTAATTCTTTATTCACCATACTGATGAATGCAGTTTCACATTTGCAAACATTTACTAGAGTATCAGTTTGTTGAAACAACATTTTAAACCTCCGTTAGTTTAAATATTAAAGCACTGTACAAATGGATAACAACATTTGTGACTCATAGTTTGACTGAAGTGGTGGCAGCTTTTGCTGAATTTTTCATAAAAAATACTTCAAACCTCAGATGTCTTACCTATTTTTTTTCTTCTTTTTGATACAACTGTGAATTTGTAAATACTGTACATGGTAGCAACTTCTGTTTTTTTTTTTTTAATATTTTTTTGTCCGTTCTTGATTAATTTTCAGATGACTTTGACCTCAGGAAGAAAAACACAGTTCGGTAGATTAAGACCATGTACAGTTGTACATTTCAGTGTAAAGCCTTTTTTAATGTCTCTTCTGTGTACTTTAGAAATGTAACATATGTGGAAAATAAAGACAGAAATTCTGTTTAAAAAAAAAAAAAAAAGGAACCCATTCAAAACAGAATAATCAAACTATCAAAGAGTTTCTGCTGTATGTTAATATGTTTATATATAGTGTTGAAATAGTGACTGTACCACACAGTTATGCACCGTTTGACTTCTTGTTTCATAAAAACACATTGTGTTTTCTACCCTAAGGGTTACATTGGCTCACTGAAAGTGAAAGATGTAATTCTGTAAGATCTGAATAAAAAGTATTACACCTAGATTTGTCTTGTCTTAATGTACATGCATGCTAGTTTGCTGTTGAAAATGGGTTTACAGCCTGCTGATGAAACAAAAAAGCAAATAATAACAAAGATGCTTAAGAATGAGTTAGGACCTAACTGTAAGCTAACATGTTGAGCATCACGTCCCTTACAACTGCTGATCCAGGCACCTTGTACTAACTAGATAATGACAAGCTGCTAAACCCAAGTAATCATAATTTGTGGCATTAAAACTGCTAATCGGGCAGCACGGTGGCACGGTGGTTAGCACTGTTGCCGCACAGCAAGAAGGTCCTGAGTTCAATTCCACCATCAGGCCGGGGTCTTTCTGTGAGGAGTTTGCATGTTCTCCCCGTGTTTGCGTGGGTTCTCTCCGGGTACTCCGGCTTCCTCCCACTGTCCAAAGACATGCACTTAGTGGGGATAGGTTAATTGGTTAATCCAAATTGCCCATAGGTGTGAATGTGCGAGTGAATGTGAGTGCGAATGGTTGTCTGTCTCTGTGTGTTGGCCCTGCGACAGACTGGCGACCTGTCCAGGGTGTACCCCGCCTCTTGCCCTATGACAGCTGGGATAGGCTCCAGCGCCCCCCGCGACCCTGAACAGGATAAGCGGACGCAAATGGATGGATGGATGGAAAACTGCTAATCATGTATTATATGTTACCCCAACATGTGCTGCTGATTAGTTCTCATTACTTAAGTACCGCTTCACCATTACTTACCAGTTCTTTGTAAATTTTAACAAGAGTGAAGCCCTGCACACTACTTCAGGATCACCTCATTGCTATGCAGTAATTCTCCCTAGTTTGCCACAAAGGTAGCCAAAAATGTGTTTAATTGACAAGCCCTGGTTTATTTTGAGTGTCGCCATTAATTTCATGATAATCTATAACAGGTTGGCAAATATGTCATGTAGTTTTGGATACTGGATGCATATTTACAATGTTCCCTTGTTTATTGTTGTTCCCCAACGGTATCATTGTTCTGAACAAAAATAGTTCTCTTATATTTTATGGTTTGCCCGTGTTTGAATTGCTCTATATTTAGGTGTTTGTGGTACTTATGCTGGAGCTGATGGCTAAAAGACTAAAACGTTTGAGACTTTAATCCCTCATGCTGCAACCTCTTGTAGGGAGGCTTAAGACTGTTTTGATCTCTCTGTTGAGCAACTGACTGCTCCGTCTGCAGGTCCACTCTTAACGCCGTTTCACTCAGCTATGAGATTATCAGTTCGCTCAGTGTACTTCCTGACTCAGCGGTGGTGGAACAGTCCTCTTACGTCCTGCACACAAGGAAGATGAATAATAATACGCAGGTTAGTAAAACCATATTATTTTAATATTGACTGACTTTTAGATTAATGTAAATAGTGATTTGATACATTACTTTTGATGATATTAAAAATCTAGGTGTAAAATGTAACCTTAATTGTTAACTTCATAGATCTATAAACATCTGAACAAGGAATGATGTCCATGCATAACAGACAGCCTATCAAAAAAACCAAAACAATTTTAAATGGTATTTTTAGCACCTTGTTGCAAAAACACATCAGAATGCCAAAACTATTTAGCTAGCATGGTGTGAAGTGTGACCTCAAAGAAATTGAGGAAACTGGACCAGCTGAGCATAAAAGAAGATGTTGCAGGCCTAAAAACTATCTACAGCATAAAACAGAATTCATTAAGAAAGGGGGAATAAAATAAAGCAAAGACTTGACACAGGACCTGAGACATGCAGGTGGCCCTTCAGATGATCCATCTACTGCTCACTGAAACTTAATCAGAAATAAAGAGTAAGAATCACCAATTCTTAAGGAAGAGAATACAGGAAGAAAAGCTGTAGCTATGCCAAACAATGCAAAAACTGGCCTGTGACATTGACATTTTTAGTTAGTTTAGTTTACAAAAACAAATAATGATATGCTGTCAGTCATGGATTGGCCTCCTCTGAACCCAGACTTCAAGATCCTTGAAGCAGTGTGGGATCATCTTGATACAGAACAAAAAGCAGCCCACATCCAAAGAAAAGCTTTGATTGTTCTTCAAGAAGCCCGGAGAGCTATTCCTGAAGACAAAGACGTTACAAGAACGCTTGTCTAAGAGAACCGAGGCTGTGATCAAGGATAAAAGTGGTCATACCGAATACTGGCTTTCAAGCTCAATAAAATAACACAAACTATGATTTTGCCTTTATAATATATTTCCATTAATGTTTGCAAGTTTCAATTAATTGCTTAACCTATTTCCCATTTTCCATGCACACATTTGCCACTGTACTATATGTGAAAGAAAAATTAATTTACTAAAACATATTTCTAGATCTGGGAGAAAAACAACTGTAAAACTAGAGTTTGTTTAATTATTTGAGCTCTGTTCATAGTGAATTACACATACCAACAAGGCTTAGACTCAGAAAACATGACTGAATTATGCAACAGTCCTCTGATCATTAAAGCTGTACTTCACCTCAAATGATGACTTGTTAATCACTTCAGAGGAGTGTGAATAAGACTTCTTTGTCAAACAGGTCTGATAGTTAACAGCAATAAGTACATAATGATTGGAAATTTACTGTTGATAGTCATGCTTCCTGATGTGTGTCTACTCACGTGCACTTTAGATCTTTATATTGTAATGCCCACATTGTGGAGTAATAAACCAGTACTGTCAAACAGAGAAAAGCTCATTAGGAAATGTGCTTCTAAGTGGATGGTGCATAAAGAATTCCTTGAAGGAATTTAATCTGCTGCACATGGACTTTGTGCTTGAAACACACTACTATATTTATACTTCTCAAAAACATCCTTGTTAACACAACCCTTTGACAAGAACCTTGGCACTGCTTATATATCCAAGGATTAAAGTGATGCACCAACATCTTCTGAGCTCTTATGTAACAGCTGGTAATTAAAGTCAATAGCACAAAATCTTCGACAATGTACATAAGATCGTAGTTCTAAAATGATGTAAGATGTAGCCCTTTGAATTCTGATATCATTGTCTTTTCTTTTACACAAATCTGTGGCAGGATACTGCAGTGCTTCAGCACATTGAGAGGGAGGTACGCATGCGTGAAGGAGCTTGCAAGCTACTGGCAGCATGTTCCCAAAGAGAGCAGGCCCTGGAGGCCTCCAAGAGCCTCCTAACCTGCAATACCCGCATTCTGGCCTTGCTCAGCCAACTACAGAGGATGAGGAAAGTACAAATCCTACAAAGTGTGGGATGCAGGTCAGATAATTGAACTATATACTGAGGATGATGTAAATATACACTTGTATCATAGAATAGAAACAAATCATGTTTGTGCAAAAATCCATGCCTCTAGCTAGCAATTAAAGTTCAGCTAAGCTGACTGTTTAAATGGACCCCAACCCCAAACCTAACCTTATTCTGAGTGGTTGATTGACATACTACGTGATTTACTGCAGGCCATCTGACGATCTGGTGCCATGTACAGGAAAAGTAGCACTTTCAGGTGTGTTTTAAAAGATTTCTAAAAGTACTTCAACTAGCCTTTTACATTTCTAACACCATGATGTGCACTCTCTAGACCTGCGAATCCCCCTCATGTGGAAAGACTCAGAGTACTTCAAAAACAAAGGAGGTAAGTCAAAATGAAAAAGAGCATGTGATAGCATCTGGTGCATTTTTTGGTTTACACTATGTGCACTAAATCCCTATGTACTGGCTAAACACACAAAATATTCTTCATTCCCAATATATAACAAGTGTTTACCTAAAGTTCTTACTTTCAGAACTACATCGCTGTGCCGTATTCTGCCTGATCCAGTGTGGCACAGAGATCCATGAAACTGACCTGGTGATGGTAGACAGGACATTAACTGACATCTGTTTTGAAGACACTATAATATTGTGAGTCAAGTGTTTTTTATTTCAGTTTGAAAGCTAAGTTTCTGCTTTCTCATCCTCATTAAAAACACATTCGCAAGCTTTTGTTGAAAAAAAAAAGTAAATGCATTTTCTCTGTGTGAGCAGCAACGAGGTAAGTCCAGGGTTTCAGCTTCGCGTTGAGCTGTACAGCAGTTGCGTGGTCGATGAATTCTCCCCTGGGGCCATAGGATCCTGGAGAGTGAGCCGTCTGGGGGGCTCTTTGGGATGCTCCTCTGGGAAAAAGATCCGTGCTGCATTCGAGTCTGCAGCTGTTTGCGGATCCATTTCCAGTGGAGATGTAAGATCCGGAAGCGTGCCACCAACATTATCACCTGACCTGTTGGCACTGTGAGTATGACACTATAAGGAAACATTTTATGGTGTCGCTTGGAAAAAAAAGCAACAACAAAAAAAAGAATGATTGTGCAAAGTTCTTTCTTTCTCAAGGGGACCTAAGTATAACCTTTTGGCTCACACAACCCTGAGAATTGAGCATGTCCGGGAAGGTTTCAAAACGCACGATTTATCACTTTCAGCGACAGGTGAGTCTCCTGTCCTGTCATTTCCTCTCCTCTCTCCTCCTTAAAATCTAAATATACATAAATAATGAATCTTTTTAAAATTCCTAATCCTTTTAAATGTTTTGCCAGAGGATAATCCATTCTGGTTGCCTTTGTACGGAAGTATGTGTTGTTGCTTAGTTGCTCAGCCTCTGTGCATGATTCAGCCAGTGATAAGTGGCCAAATCAAAATCAAGGTGACAGAATTTTTTTTTTTAATTGTTCAATATTGTTATTCATTTATCATTATTATTCACATTATGACTTTTCTCACTGCTCTTGCTCAGCTCAGCTCAGAAGAGGACTGTAATTATTCTGAAACTGTCTATGGTGTCCTCAAGAGGCAAGCCCTTCTCTGTTATCAAAGTCAAGAAGGCCTGGAGTCTGAGGACAATCCCTTGCTTGAGATTCCAATCACAAAGGTTGGTTCTAAACAAGCAAAGTCTGATGAATAAAGGCAGTGATTCATTTAGCATTTTGCCAGTGTTGATTATAATTACACACCAAGGCCACTAGAGTGCACTGACGAATTATTTAGTGGAGAGGAAAAAGTGTTGTAAGGGTGAGGAGACTGAAATATTTTGCACAGTTCAAAACAGCTTTTTTAAAATTATATAGATAGCTCTAATTAAAATCAGTCATGTATGTTCAAAGCTAGAGATAAAAAAAAAAAGATAGCATCTCCTTGAATCCCCCCTTATTTCTACCCTTTTAAAACCAAAAATAATTTTCTGTTTCAGCAGGGAACAACACTGAGATTACGAGCTCTTTTTAAAAAGATGTTGGTGTATCAGAATTACCACTGTTGCAAGGATAGACTCACCACAAGACAGACTAGGTTCAACTGAAGAAAATCTGAACTGCAAACACTTGAGTATAGATTTTCTCTTTACGTGTGAGATTTTCAGGGAGCCTTGTTTTTGAGAAGCTCAATTTTAACATGTGATACAATTAAATGGTGATTTTGTGTTGTGGGTATGCTCAGAGCAGCATACCCACAACATGAAGCTTGGCAGCTTTTGCAGGTGAGCATCATGGAAACATACCATGGAATTTCTCTCTATTAGCTAACAATGACCATTCAGCTTTTTTAATGCAGTATGGAATGCAGTGATGAGCAGTTTATTGCCTGTGATGAAGCCATTTAGGTAATACAAAAGGTATTTCAGTAGATCAGCTGTAGCGTTGAGGCTACCTGCAGTGTCTCAGCTTATTCTTTGTTTTTCCTCCCAGGATACCGTTGTCTGTATGTCTGACAGAGATCCTGCCAATTGCCAGAAAATATACATCAATACACAACGCCAAAGGGAGGACATAACTTATGTGCTTACCACATGCACACTTGAAGACACACAGCACTGGAGGAAGGCCCTCTGTCAGCACATCTATAGCATGAGTGAGGCCTGAATGAACTCTTTGTTTCTTTTGCTTGTTTTTTTGTTTTTTTAAGTTCTTTGGGCTTTACAAGCACGGACAGTCAAATCCCTGGCATGACCTACTAGCAGAACTTCTTATACAATCTTTACACAGAATGACGCTGGATTTGCAAGGGAGACGTTACAGGGATGTTTGGTCTGTCCTGTTTTTACTTCAACGAAATTATGAGTACGTTTATACAAGAACAGGGTGTGCACCAAACTAAACCAACAAGTGTGAACACTCTTTGAACAAAGAAAGTTCACACTTCTGCCAAGCTTGCATAATCCCCCAAAATACGATATCAAACTTGCAGGATGATTGTAATGAAATGTTTTGGAGGTGTGCATGCACCAAAAAGCACATGTGCAGCACAGTTCACAAGCCCATAGACATCTGAAACTGATCACACGATTTGTTGTTCTGTTGCAACTTTGGATTTTTTATGATGCTTTTTCGAAACATAAGGAGTTTAAAAACAAAAAAGACAGCATTTATATCTTCATTAAACAAAGAAGGTGCAACCGGTAGGTGAAATAACCTCATATCACAATCAGTTTATTAGTATGCACGTGTATATCGGCTGTAAAAACTTCTGGTTTCAATTGGATGTTCGGAAAAAGTGACGATATGATTTCATTAACTTTTATCGTCTTTGGGCGGAGCCACGGTAGTTGTTTTCCCCACTTTTTTTTTCAGTCTGCATACATAAGATAGTTGATAGTTGCTTGCAGTATCGTGTTGAGGCCTGATTACTGAGAATGTTGTAGGTTTTCATGCCTAGTGCTAAGTTATAGCAGGGCTTTGCCAAAACGTAAAAGTATTATTCCAAGATGCACAATCTTGTTTTTGATAAGGTTCCAGGAGCACAAAAAGAAAATCAAATCGGAAAGTAGCAGCGTGGAAATCAAGTAACTCATAATTAGCTTCATTCTAACTTCATTCTTATTTTTGGGCGGTGCTTTTTAGCTTTTATTTTGATAGGACAATGGTGAGAAGGCAGGAAAGCTGGGAGAAAGACTAAATGGCTGCTTCAAGAGGCCTCTGCATTTAAGCTGGTGGTTAACTAACACATTACAAGGTTTGCTGTATCAGTGGGTGCAGATTCATACAGTAAATATGCAACACATGCAGTATGCCACCTCCTCATATTTCTTTGCATGACTGACAAAGAAAATACAGATTAACATAGTTGCAGTCACACCTGTGTTTTAATACAATAGAGCTAGACAAACAAAGTGAAATTGAATCAAACTCAGTCTCCATTCTTATGAATGGATGGAGGCTACATATCAGGTTTACAGTCAGGTCAATAAATATATGGGGACATCGACACAATTCTAACATTTTGGGCTCTATACACAACATTCTCAAAAAGAAGGAACGCACTGGTGAGCTCAGCAACACCAAAAGACCAGGAAACAACTGCAGTGGATGACCGAAGAATCCTTTCCCTGGTGAAGAAAACACCCTTCACAACAGTTGACCAGATCAAGAGCATTCTCCAGGAGGTAGGTGCATGTGTGTCAACGTCAACAATCAAGAGAAGACTCCACCATTGTGAATACGGAGGGTTCACCACACGATGTAAACCATTGGTGAGCCCCAAAAACAGGAAGGCTAGATTAGAGTTTACCAAACGACATCTAAAAAAGCCTTCGCAGTTCTGGAACAACATCCTATGGACAGACGAGACCAAGATCAACTTGTACCAGAGTGATGGGAAGACAAGAGTATGGAGAACGAAAGGAACTGCTCACGATCCTAAGCATACCACCTCATCAGTGAAGCATGGTGGTGTAAGTGTCATGACATGGGCGTGTATGGCTGCCAGTAGAACTGGTTCTTTTGTATTTATAGATGATGTGACTGTTGACAAAAGCAGCACGATGAATTCTGAAGTGTTTCAGGCAATAAAATCTGCTCATATTCAGCCAAATGCTTCAGAACTCATTGTACGGCGCTTCACAGTGCAGATGGACAATGACTTAAAGCATACTGCAAAAGCAACCAACGTTTTTGAAGAAAAAGAAGTGGACTGTTTTGTAATGGCCAAGTCAATTGCCTGACCTGAATCCGATTGAGCATCCATTTCACTTGCTGAAGACAAAACTGAAGGGAAAATGCCTCAAGAACAAACAGGAACAGAAGACGGTTGCAGTAGAGGCCTGGCAGAGATCACCAGGGATGAAACGCAGTGTCTGGTGATGCCTATGTGTTCCAGACTTCAGGCTTTAATTGACTGCAAAGGATTTGCAACCAAGTATTAAAAAGTGAAAGTTTGATTTATGGTTCATATTTTGTCCCATTACTTTTGGTCCCTTAACAAGTGGGAGGCACATATGCAAACTGTTGTAATTCCTACACCTTATTTGGATGTAAATACCCTCAAATAAAAGCTGACAGTCTGCAGTTAAAGCACATCTTGTTCGTTTCATTTGAAATCCATTGTGGTGGTGTATAGAGCCAAAAATGTTAGAATTGTGTCGATGTCCCAATATTTATGGACCCGACTGTACATCTGTACATAGCATTATTCTATATAACATGCTGATACCTGCTACCTACCTGCATTTATTAATGCTGTTCATAGAATCAGATTTATTTGCGTGACATTTTTTGTACTTTGTGTTATGGAGAAAAAATCTCTCTTATGTTGAACTGAAATCTGATAAGGTGTTTCAGTTTGTTTCTTATCTGGAAAAAAAGGGAAAAAATGCAATAACATATTTATCTATACATGGGGACGAGTGTAAGGGTTATCTACTGCATCAACATATCGTTCCACCTGTATCCACAATGCTGCAAGTGACATTATAGAAAGTCAAGAGACCAGCTGACGTGTATTTGTAATATTGTACATCGTGAGATGTTTAACGCTTTACGCTGGTATTTCCCAAACGGGTGCCCACGGTGAATCGGGATAGATTTTACACCAAATGCCCTTCTTGACATAATCCTCTGATTTATCTTGTCTCTCTTCCTGGTGTCAAACTGAAAGGGTTTTGTTCACGTGCAAAGTGAGTGCGCTAGCTGAGTTTATAGACACCGTTTGGTATGTGACTCTTCACACATCAGTAGACAGAGAAAGTATTAAACAGCTCACATACTTTGTTGTATTATTTCATTTTAGACTGCCATCAGTCTAATAACCTATATTTAAACTTAAAAGACAACTAAATTCTTCTGCATATATAATTAGAAGCCAAAACAGAGATGCAACATTGAACTCCACACGCGATCAGGTGATTTTCCATGAGATGTGTCTAGGGCTTAATTGGATTAAATGACGAGGCCTGGAGTCACCCGGGTTCTTTCTAGAGGTGTCCATGTGGCCTTGTTCACAGATTAACCAAGCAGGGAGGGTCATCAGCACATTTATTTGACTAATCCCACATACACAGGGAGAGTCCTGTCTGTCTTTCTTTGGAAAGGTCATGCATGTAGAAATCATGATCATTAAAAAAGGTGTGTTTCTAAATAAAAATACATTCTGCATACCTCAGGGCTATTACTGTTAATCTTCATTGTAATCTTCTTTTAATAAGGCAACTGCAGAACATGTTGCTGCAATGATATTGTGAGAAGGAGAATGTGACATTACGTCACTTGTTGATGTGAACAAGGGAGTTCTTGTTTGTCAGTGATCTGTCAGTGTGGATTTATTTATAAATTTTATCGAGTTTTGAAAGAAAGTATTCAGAGAACCATCATGTGGGCTGCAACGTGCAAAAAAAGATGCAACGACAGAGCACCTTGTACATCTAATATGTAATTGTGATTAAATTACATATTAGATCTCTTATGTTATGTTAAACAATCATGAACATAATAAATAATGTTAAATAGGGAAAATAAGCATAAGCTTATTTAATTCTAATTGCATACAGACAGTGTGCACACAAGCCAAATCTGAGTGCAACACCGTCATGAAAAAAAGGCCTCTTTGTCTAGATAAGCTTGATTGATGATGCCTTGCAGTTTTAAGAGTTTTTGTTTTTTTAGTGGCTTCAGTCTGCGCTGCCTCTTGTCCAGCAGGTAAATCAAGACCGTGTCATCAGATGAGAATGTCTTTCATTGCTCAAGAATACTGAAATTACTGTACAGTGTAAATCTGGTTTAATATTGGTCAATACTGAAATATTGCTTTTTAGCCAATACAAACAATTATACTACTGATATGCTTTTAAACACCCATTCAGGGCAATAACAAACATGCTTGCCAGCTAATTTCAAAATAATTTGACAAGATAATTGCTGATGTCAATTTTGGATTGAATTTTTTTCTATTCATCTGCTACATAATTGTATAATATTTGTATTATTATTTTTGCAGGCCATTGGAAACAGTGCTGTGACAACCTCATGAAGATACAAATGCCGAGCTCCAGGAAATCAGTAATGACGAAGCAGGGATCTCTATACCATGAAATAGGTAGAGTAACATGCGCAATGACTGAGTGATGCCAGCTTATGCCGCAGCCCCATAGATGGTGTTCAACTAAAATCTTAAACTATCTTACCAGTCATTTGGTTTGCCTGACTTGGCCAAGGACAGTCTCATTCTCAAGTGTTTCACTTCCTGGTTAAACAACAACAACAAAAAAGTAACAGATTTTAATTTCTACATCTGACAGCTTTAATTTTTATCATTGAATGTTTATTTTAAATTTACTTTAAAACAGCCCGAAGAGGAGACATGGGCGCATCCTCCCGCAGGCCCACCACCCGCAGGAGGCGCCATAGGGGTCGGGTGCATTGTGTGCCGGGTGGCGGCCAGGAGCGGAGGCCCTGGCGGACTGATCCCCGGCTGCCAAGACTGGCAATGTCTTGGCAGCCGAATGTCACCTCTCTGGTGGGGAAGGAGCCTGAGTTAGTGCGTGAGGTTGAGAGGTACCGGCTAGATATAGTCGGGCTCACCTCTACGCATGGCTTGGGCTCTGGAAGTTAGTGCATGCAGAGAGTATATATGTAAAGAGAGCTAACACACCTTTTCAAGGATGACAAAGCAAAGGTGGAATATACCGGCTATATAAGTGTTCGTGAAAATTGGTGGGCTGAATAGGCCGACGCTATCACCTCTAAGGCAGGTTCATGGATAAAGGCCATATAGTATATGGCGCCTCTGGAACCAGTCCTCCGTCTTTGGTTTGTTATGTACGCGGACTCTCAAGAACTTAAGTTTCGTTCACACTGTCTTTCACTGATCTAAGAACATGCGGCATCTAAGGCGAGCTTTGTACTCCATGTGGGCTTGATGGATGCAACGGCAGAGATACTAAAAAATAAGGCAGATGAGACGAATTACATGATATATATTATCACCACAAATTGTTAACATTGGTCATACGCAGACTCTACTAGCACACTGGATGCACTCGCAAATGGACAATTGGTTTATTGTTAGGTTGTGGGTTCTTCCACGAGTGGAATTGAGATTGTGTTTTGTTCCCAGTGCGACCTGATATGCGTGCGGCGGAGACAGCGAGAAGATGACAAGAGCAGGTGTAGATGAAATAGGCACAAGACATGGTAGTTGTCACGATGTTGACAGGAGTTGGTGCGGATTCTTTACAAGTTACTGACTTTGTGTTAGCTTAATTGTTTCCTGTATTATTCAAGGCTCTTGTTCTTGAAGTCCCATGGTGTGGTTGGGGTGTGTGTCAGATAACAATGGAGGCGGACTCTGTTGGTGGAGAGAGAAGCTAGGGAGGTGGATACGCGCCGGTGGCGCTGTCAGACGCCTGGGGGTAATCGTATGATGTTGAGCGGGGAGAGGTTGGTGTTTTTAGATGTGGCCGGGACATATGAATTGTTTGCAGTCGGGGGATGGCGAAGAAAGCACTGGATTGGTTATGTAAATAGGATGGGAAAGAGTTAGTAGAAGAAAAAAGGTCGAGGAGGGCAGTGGTGTGTTTAAATAATGAAAGGTGCACTTTCTTCACATGGACGCACCTCACATGTTTCGATTCGGTCTTTTATTGTTCGGTGAGATTTTCTTAAAGGATTGTCATTTGTCACTTAAATGGAGTCAAACTAACAGGCAGAAGTAAACCAATACTAGTGAGAGGTGAAGTTAACATCACTCGGCCGACGGATGAAGGAACTGTGCCCCTTCGAAATCCTGATCATGACCCCGAGCGGAAGATTCTCAATGCTCATATAAGTATGAGAGGATTTAACATCGTAACGGTGCAAATCAACAAGTCTTAGGTTTACTAACCCTAGGATTAACCAAACTAACTCTATGTTTACGAATTTTTTTACTTTTAAATAAACTTCCCAACACTGATAGGATAAGAAGGTAGTATACTTCATAAGTGCCAGGACGTGGCATAACTGTGTCCTTGAACACTTCTCTGAGTTAGGAGCCAAAATAGGGAAATACGGGATTAGACTTATTGAAGTAGTTTGACCACAGTTTCTCTTCGCACCTCCTCTTTTTCGTAATCGTTTATCATCTAAGATACAAGTGAGAACCAGGGTTTAATAGGGTATATCTTTGAATCTTTGACACCTTGGTTCCCGAGTAACGTCCATTTACAGAGAGAGCATGGAGCTGAGAGGCTAGAATACTAATACTGATTTCAACACAGGCCACAAACTGCTTCAGTTACGGATCCATGCGGTGGTGGGGGAGACAACTAGACAGACAGCCCGGTGCACCTCTGAACTGTGGTGGGCGTTAGTTGTCTGGACACTGTTTCTATTGCAGAGGCTTACTCTTCTCGCGAATATTGACGCTTCTCACGAAGATAGTAAGAGGTCTAGATCATGCGAGATGACATTATTTAACACGCATGGATCGACTTTAGGAACCATGTAGGAATAATTTGTCTCGATATTACAGGACCATGTTTCAGATTAATGCCCATCTCCACTTTGCCATTTGAAAACTGGCTGAAACGCTATTTGCAAGCATTGGGTACCACTGGATCGGTCCTTTGTATGGCAGAGTGGGTGGTATGGATGACAACTATGAATGACGTCTTATGACGTGGTAATACCACGCTCTTCTTATTAGAACACATAGATTTGGTTCGGAACAACCAACATTAGAGGGTGAAGGAGCCCAACGATCACTGCCACAGTCGCAACAGAAGTAGGTGTCCTAAATTCTGTTAATCTGGGCAGGACCTTTTGGTTAATGATCTGAATGGGTATCTTTACATGCTCTCGAGGAGGACACACGACCACGGAACAGGTGGCTATCATGATAAAAACTAACATTACAATAAGACAGGTTGGGATGTAGCTCAGGGAAGCGTGGGACGTCAGGACCATTTAACAAAATGGGCTCAGGGCAAGTAGGACATGAAAAAGCAAAAAAACTTGGGGTGTCGGGAACAGGGTAGTTCACCGAAGAGGCCCTGAAGTATGTGGAAGAAAAAGACTACCAATTCGGACTGCAGTCAATCAACTTATTTGGCCCTCGACAGACGACTTTTTACTAGAGACGAGTCCTTCCCGTGCCAAAGGTGTCTAGGAGGGAAACAACAGCAGGTGCAACCTTACCTTGCAATACTTTATGTGTATTTAGTGCTCCTCACAGGGGAGCGCTGACGGAATTATGGACACAAACATCATTTCGAGATTTTCCTGCATGTTAACTTTGTCCCCAACTTGGCATGACACAATCGTCTATAGAGGAGTTTGGTTTGTAAAGCAGATGTCTGGGGATGAGGGGGATAGGGAAGAAAAATGTTATCCCCCATCCACCGTCACATGGCCCCAGCTTTTCCTGTTAGGGAGAATTTCAACAAGGAAGTCAAGGGGTTCTCTTGTAAATTAAGGGCTTTTTGTTTTACACTCACTTCCTCTTCCCTCAAGACTCCCATTCACTAAGATCACTTTACACGTTGCAAGAGCTTGGTTCGCACATTTCCGGCAATAAGTCGGTACGTCGTTCCTTACTGGTGGGCCGTGGCTCCGCCCACAGGGCTGCCCTTTGTCCTCGATTCATGGTTCATAATTTTCATCTTATTGCGACAGGATTTCTAGGCGCAGACCACCAGTGGCCGCAGATTGGTGCTTTCACTACTGTCCTTCTGCCCCACGAATCTCATTCTCTCATTTTTGGGCGGATGATGTGGTTCTTTGTTGGCCTAGCCCCAATCCGTCTGTCGATCTCCGGCTCCCTTCTCCCATCACTCGCGAACAAGACCCCGAGATACTTGAACTCCTCCACTTGGGGCAGGAACTCATCCCCGACCCGGAGTGGGCACTCCACCCTTTTCCGGCTGAGAACCATGGCCTCAGATTTGGAGGTGCTGATCCTCATTCCCGCTGCTTCACACTCGGCTGCGAACCGTTCCAGTGCGAGCTGGAGGCCTCACCCGATGAAGCCAACAGAACCACATCATCCGCAAAAATCAGAGATGAGATTCTGAGGCCACCAAAGCGAAAGCCCTCCGCCACTTGGCTGCGCCTAGAAATCCTGTCCATAAAAATTATGAACAGAACCGGAGACAAAGGGCAGCCCTGGGCCCATCACCCACCGAACGAGTCCGACTTATTGCCGGCAATGCAAACCAAGCTCTTGCAATCGGTTGTATAGGGATCGAATGGCCCGTAGCAATGGGCCAGACGGGGGTCATCCCCCTCATCCCCAGACTCTGCTTCCTCCTCCGAAGACGTGTCAGTGGGATTAAGAAGGTCCTCGAAGTATTCCTTCCGCAGCGCTCCCCCAGCACTATACACAGTGCAGGTAGAGCACCGCTTTCCCCTCCTGAGACACCTGACGGTTTGCCAGAATCTCTTCGAGGCAGTCCGAAAGTCTTTTTCCATGGCCTCTCCGAACTCCTCCCACACCCGAGTTTTTGCTTCAGCCACTGCCCGAGCCGCATTCCGCTTGGCCTGTCGATACCTGTCGGCTGCCTCCGGAGTCCCACAGGCTAACCAAGCCCGATAGGCCTCCTTCTTCAGCCTGGTGGCTCCCTTCACCTCTGGTGTCCACCATTTGGTTCGGGGATTACCACCACGGCAGGCACCAACCACCTTGCGGCCGCAGCTCAATGCAGCAGCTTCGGCAATGGAGACGCTGAACATGGTCCATTCGGACTCAATGTCCCCAGTCTCCCTCGGAATGCTGTTGAAGCTCTGCCGGAGGTGTGCGTTGAAGATCTCGCGGACTGGGGCCTCTGCTAGACGTTCCCAGCACACCCTCACTACGCGTTTAGGTGCACCAGGTCTGTCCAGCGTCCTCCCCCGCCACCTGATCCAACTCACCACCAGGTGGTGATCAGTTGACAGCTCAGCCCCTCTCTTTACCCGAGTGTCCAGAACATATGGTCGCAGGTCTGGTGATACGATTACAAAATCGATCATCGACCTACGGCCTAGAGCGTCCTGGTGCCACGTGCACTTATGGACACTCTTATGTTCGAACAGGGTGTTCGTTATGGCCAAACTGTGATTTGCACAGAAGTCCAATAACAAAACACCGCTCGGGTTCAGATCAGGGAGGCCGTTCCTCCCAATCACGCCCCTCCAGGTCTCGCTGTCGTTACCCACGTGAGCATTGAAGTCTCCCAGCAGGACAACAGAGTCTCCAGGTGGAGCACCCTCCAGCACCCCCCCCAGGGACTCTAAGAAGGCTGGGTACTCTGAACTGCCACTCGGCGCATAAGCGCAGATGACAGTCAGGACCCGTTCCCCGACCCTAAGGCGCAGGGAACAAACCCTCTCGTCCACCGGGAAAAACCCCAACGTACCGGCAGCAAGCCGAGGGGATATTAGAATACCCACCCCGCCGCCTCTCACCAGGGGCAACTCCAGACTGAGACAGAGTCCAGTCCCTCTCCAGGAGACTGGTTCCAGAGCCCAAGCCATGCGTAGAGGTGAAGCCCGACTATATCTAGCCGGTACCTCTCAACCTCACGCACTAACTCAGGCTCCTTCCCCACCAGAGAGGTGACATTCCATGTCCCAATTGCTAGTCTTGGTAGCTGGGATCAGTCCGCCAGGGCCTCCGCTCCTGGCCGCCGCCCAGCACACAATGCACCCGACCCCTATGGCGCCTCTTGCGGGTGGTGGGCCTGCCAGAGGATGGGCCCATGTCCCCTTTTCAGGCTGTGCCCAGCCGGGCCCTGTGAACTAAGGCCCGGCCACCAGATGCTCGGCTTCGGGCATCCTCCCCAGGCCTGGCTTCAGGGCGGGGCCCCGGTAACCCTATCACGGGCAGGGTAAACTGTTCCCTCGATGTTTTTTCATAAGGGTCTTCTGAATCGCTCTTTGTCTGGTCCCTCACCCAGGACCAATTTGCCATGGGAGACCCTACCAGGGGGCAAAAGCCCCCAGACAACATAGCCCCTGGGATCCCTGGGACACACAAACCCCTCCACCATGATAAGGTAGCGATTCACAGAGAGGCTAATAAGATCCCAGACACATTGATCTCTTTGTAGCAAATTATTAAATAAGCATATTAAATCTTCCTACTGCACAGGTTTGAGGAGACAGACCTTTTCTACAGATTTTTATATTTCAGACATATTTTATAATCAAATGCTACTGCTGACATCAACACCATCAATGGCAAAACTTTAGAGCAATACACAACTGGTCTCAGTCTGTCCCCATGGATCTAAGCCAATACAACAGAGGTGACTTGTCCAGTTTTCCCCACATATAGATGAAGAAGCAGTGTATAATCTGGTTGCAATTAGAAGGGGAGTAGTGCAGCAAAGACATTTGGGCTCTAGCTCAGGAGGTAGAGCAGGCATCTACACAATGGAAGGTTGTGTGGGGATTATATCATTTTATATCATGTTGATTATTTTTATTAAGCTTTGAGCAGTGGCATTTGATTAAACATTTATTCCATTTATTAAACATACAGTTTCAATCATGTTATTAACACACATTGCATTTGTGCTCATGATAGAGTTAAGCATACAGTCTAATGAAGGTTAAAAGTGTAGTTCAGCGTTATGTCTGAACTGATATATTGATGAAATGACTTGAATGCTGTGAATGAATGCCTAACATGCTTACATACACATAGACATGAAGTATAATTTCTAGGGTAAAGGTGAAAGACATCTTGCTTTGTCTCTGCTTGGCAACTAGCGATCCGGGGTCTACAGGAAGCATCTGGAGGAGCCAGACAACCATATAGGGAAAAATGCTGTTAAACACAGAAACTTGTTGAACTGTCGTTAACTATAACCTATACATGTGATGTTTTGTCTAACGCGAGAAGGGGCGTTAACCCTGACATAATAAAACCATGCTGAAAGTACACTCAACAAAAATATAAACGCAACACCTTTGTTACTGCTCCCATTCCCCATGGGATGGACGTAGAGACCTAAAATTCATTCCAGATACACAATATAACCATCCCTCCCAAACAGTGGTCACAAATCAGTCCAAATGTGTGGTAGTGGGCACATCTGCTATATTGAGATAATCCATCCCACCTCACAGGTGTGCCACATCAGGATGCTGATCTGACATCATGAGTAGTGCACAGGTGTACCTCAGACTGCCCACAACAAAAGGCCACCCTGGAATGTGCAGTTTTTTGCGCTATTGGGGGTCTGGGGACCCAGAACCGGTCAGTATCTGGTGTGACCACCATTTGCCTCATGCAGTGCAACACATCGTCGCATGGAGTCTATCAGATTGTCAATTGTGGCCTGTGGAATGTTGGTCCACTCCACTTCAATGGCTGTGCGAGGTTGTTGGATATTCGTGGGAACTGGTACACGCTGTCGTATACGCCGGTCAAGCACATCCCGAACATGCTCAATGGGTGACATGTCCGGTGAGTATGCTGGCCATGCAAGAACTGGGACATTCTCAGCTGCCATCTGCCCTGAACAATGTGAACCATGATTCATCCGTGAAGCGCACACCTCTCCAACGTGCCAGACGCCATCGAATGTGAGCATTTGCCCACACAAGTCTGTTACGGCGACGAGCTGGAGTCAGGTCAAGACCCCGATGAGGACGACGGGCATGCAGTTGAGCGTCCCTGAGACGGTTTCTGACAGTTTGTGCAGAAATTGTTTGGTTGTGCAAACCAATTGTTCCAGCAGCTGTCTGGGTGGCTGGTCTCAGACGATCTTGGAGGTGAACCTGCTGGATGTGGAGGTCCTGGGCTGGTGTGGTTACACGAGGTCTGCGGTTGTGAGGCCGGTTGGATGTGCTGCCATATTCTCTGAAACGCCTGTGGAGACGGCTTATGGTTGAGAAATGAACATTCAATGCACGGGCGACAGATCTGGTTGACATTCCTGCTGTCAGCATGCCAATTGCACGCTCCCTCATTGCTTGTGGCATCTGTGGCATTTTGCTGTGAGACAAAACTGCACATTCCAGGGTGGCCTTTTGTTGTGGGCAGTCTGAGGTACACCTGTGCACTACTCATGATGTCAGATCAGCATCCTGATGTGGCACACCTGTGAGGTGGGATGGATTATCTCAATATGGCAGATGTGCCCACTACCACACATTTGGACTGATTTGTGACCACTGTTTGGGAGGGATGGTTATATTGTGTATCTGGAATGAATTTTAGGTCTCTACGTCCATCCCATGGGGAATGGGAGCAGTAACAAAGGTGTTGCGTTTATATTTTTGTTGAGTGTATGTTTTGATGGGAGATCTGGGGTGACAATATAGAGCTGTGTATCTTTCCACACGTGTTTAATAAAATCATTGTTTTGACGCACTTGGACCAGAGGTCGTTTGTCTCTCACCTCAATCATGAATCAGGACAGTTGGTAGTTCCATCCTTGGTTGCTCAGACTGCATGTCAAATAAACTCCAAGTTGCACTCTGATGCATCCATCAGTGTTCTATCTGACATTCAAACTCATATGTGAATAGCTGCTAAATGACCTTGTAAATAGCACTTTGAGTGCTCAGGTGGAGTAGCAATGTGCTATATAAGACCCAGTCCAAACCATCTGATGTGCTGAAAAGTGTGCTTTAACTCCTCATCCCATTGAACAATGTAAAGCATATTAAGTGTGGCCTTTCGTAGTACAGAATCATGAGTGGCATAATCCATGTTAAATTCTCCCAATTCTTTCATCTTTGGGCTGAAGGAAGGACAACACTCGGTGTATAATGCTCAATCAACAATCATTTTATTCCATACAATTCTCATTATTCCATACAACACTTTTGAGCATAAACCATCCGGAGGGGAGATGAGCGCGGGAGGGTGTCCGCCTGATCTCGAAGTGTCTGAGCGTTTCTCACATTCTTATACCTTCAGCCCCCCTCCAAAGTCATAAAACCTAAACATCCACATTCTTTCTCTCTCTCAGTGAGCCTAAGTTATGACCTTGGCTTCCTGTGCAGTATGTTCTGTTCTTTTCTAATCAGACAAATAAGGCCATGACTCTCTGAAAACAGTATTTCTTATAACTCAGCAGTATAATGCATCATAAAACAATATCATTCATTCACAATAAATCAGCAGTCTAATGTAATACAAATCAGTTTAATAATGTAATAGTTATCACCTTCTTCTAAGTCAGGAGAATAATGCAAACTAAAACTACATAATGATTTCACAATCTTTAATTAGGGGTATAACGTGGCATAAGATAATATAATAATCTCACATCCACCAATCATGGACGACAATAATTCATGAGCCCCAAAGATGACAAAGACCCAGTCTTTGTGCATGGCATTTTAATGTCCTTAATTGCCTGCATTCTCTCAGGTGACAGGTGTTGACATCCCTCTTTCAGCACATGTCCTAAATAGCCGAATGATGGATGGGAAAACTGCAGCTTATCCAATGATGCTGTGTAATTTGCATCAGCAAAGGAAGAAAATCTCTCAGGCACTTATATGTCGTGGGAGATGCCCACAGCATATCATCCACATATAAATGCTTTGATGGACCTGGAAAGACCAACTAAAACTCTTGCGTATTAGCTCCAGCTAAATAAAGAGCGACTTAATCTATGAAATCCATCAGCAATCATGACCACACATACTCTTTATCTTTGTATAGGAATATGAACAGCCCTTAGATGTTTTCATGTACAGAGACTGAGTAATATGCCAAACATAAATCCACTACTGTATAAAATATAGAGTCATCTGGAAGCACTGCTTGGATGGAATTAATATTAG
The DNA here is from genome assembly GCF_018398535.1 of Haplochromis burtoni. Taxonomy (NCBI): domain Eukaryota; kingdom Metazoa; phylum Chordata; class Actinopteri; order Cichliformes; family Cichlidae; genus Haplochromis; species Haplochromis burtoni. The sequence continues at coordinate 449,151 of NW_024582468.1, forward strand.
GCACACTTGGAGACAAAGTAAAAACAGACTCCTCAAAGTAAAAAAAAGAGCCTTTCCTGCCCACTGTTTACTCTTTTAAAAGCTGGTAGTACAAAACACGATGACAACATTTGTATTAGAGGCCCTCACTTAAAGAAAAAAAAGAGGTTGGTGCTCGGTGGGTAAATTACATCAGAAAAGAAAAAGAAATACACAACCATATATGTTTAAAAAATGGCATACTGGGGTTGTTACAGTGAAATAAGTAAAACTCACCGGTGAATTTTCATCTGAAAATGTTGAATTTGCGTAAAAAACAACACTCCATAGTGCAACACTATCATTACAGACAAATTAGATGTTTAAAAGCCTTTGGGTGTGCATTTGGAATGCAATATGATTCCTAATAGGCAGGAAATATTAAAGCCAAAAGTTACTTACAACACAAAACTTATAACATCAATGTTGGGCCTGTTCCAAAATTTGAATGCACATGCGTTGAAATTACAGGTCTTCTTGAGTCAATAATCATACATTTCTTAATTTGTAGAGGCACAAAGAATGTAAATTATTGTCTGCTTGAATACCAGTCTAGTTCTACTTATCATTACTGTGTCATTTGTTGTTATCTTGTGTTTATGTTACTTTAATAAAGAAAGACTGGAATGTTTATAATTTCCAAGAGTAAATTTGTTTGTTTGGTTACTTAAGCAGGAGTAAAGTGGAATGGTTTATAAAGACCTGCATGTACATCCATCTAACAGTACAGGAGAGGCATGACTCAACAGGTTGTGGGGTAGCTGATTACAAAATGTTGTATCCTATCTAAAGATTCTTTACAATTTCACATCGAGAAACATTCTTGAAATATTTGACCTGTATTACGTATTAAGGCCATCGCACCATCTTTTTCAAGTGTTTAAATAAGTAATGTATTCCACATGGTTCACTTTTGAATCACAAAATAAGAAAAATCTGGGCCATCATAACAACCTGGAAGGTAGGACTTAAAATTATTAACCAATTTAAACACTGCGTTGTGAATAGAAGCTGGCAAAACCAAAACCAAAACAAAGAAACAGAGTTTGTGTGGCACACAAACTCTGGAAAGGGGACCTTAATATCACTTAGCACATGGTTTGCTTTATTATGTAGGCATTAATAAATAACAACTTAATAAAGACGTGACATGCTCAATTTCTTAAGAGGCATGACGAAGGAGTGATCTTTATCCAGAAGTGGAAATTATGCTGGTGGCTAAAACAGTGTACAAAAACTTCAAAATCATAGAGTGCATGAGGCTGTTAGCCGTGTTGTCCAGCATTAAACTTATTTACAATGTGTCAGTAAAGAATGACTTGCACTTGTAGCCTGTGTGTAATGACCCCATGTTGGGGTCGTGGATTTGACATCTTAAGGTTTTGAAAGTGGGGATACCTGCTCCTGATGAGCATAAGATTTCTGATAACAACTTGGCATCTCAGTTATAAATGAAATTCGAAATATCTTTGGAAGTACCGTTAATGTATAATTTGACTTCTAAGGTACAAGCAACAAGGCCGAGAAGATGAGGGGGTGGTCTACGTACTATAAAAACACAATCCTTAATCTTTGATCTTCAAACTGTATCTTTCTGTTTTGGCTTTAGTGTCATGTTTTGGCTGTGTGGCAGGCAGGAGAGGACCCAAACGCAAACTCACGGGGACAGAACTTGAACTCAAAAACACAGCTTTATTGCTGGAAAATAGAACACAAGCAATACAAAACTAAACTGGAAAAGCTAATTAAAATGCATACCAGAGACACGGGGAGAATCACACACAGCATGAGGGAGAACGCGACACCGAACTGAGGGAGACGCAGACATAAATACACAGAGGGTTAACGAGGGAAGTGGGAACACACGGGGAACACAGCTGACACAGATAACCATAACGAGACAGGGCAGGAGTGAACACAACATGACGCATACTGACGAGAGACTGTCAAAGTAAAACAGGAAGTACACGGAGGTTCAGACAGGAGGAGAGAGAGCACGGGGAGAACACAGACATAACGGGCTGGGGAAAACATGGAATAAAACACAAGGAGAGACGAGGGCTCACAGATACACAGGGGCACACAGGAGGTAACCAAATAAGGAACATCTTAACTAAATAACCTAGGAACCAAGGCATAAATAGGGAACAAAATACAAAACACACAAAAACTAAGAATACTGGGCCAACATGGCCCAGGACCATGGCATTTAGAGGCTCTATCTATTGGGTCATACCTTATTAATCACCCTGTCGTGGTACTGGAGAGAAAAGGGGAAGGTGCGAGAGACTACAGCATTATACAAGCAATGTGTGTCACAGTCTTGGGTCGGTGAACCATATTTTTGTGTTGTGAATTATTTATTGTCTTTGCTTTCATTATTATTTCTGTATCTCTATTCTCTTGTTTTTGTGCTCTGTCTGTACTCCATGTTCTTTTGGTCCCCCCTGTCAGTCATGTCTCCTTGTTATGTTTTGGATACTTATATGAACAATATATGAAAGTAATGAGAAAGTGGCCATTTTCATGAATAAATCATATAAGCCTTATATGATTCACTATATGAAGTAGACCACATCTTATGTAAGTCTTTTATAAGTTTTTACTATTTCTTTTCCATATGAGTAAGCCCATGTCTGTGTGCCTGTGTTATGTTTCTTGTTTTACTTTAATAGTCTTAGATCCTGTGTTTATGTTTTCTGTTTTGCTTCCTCCCGGTCTTATCACGTCTGATTAGTCCTAGCTGGGTTCCCACCTATTGCCCATTCTCTCGTTGTCCTGCTTGTGTATGTTTAGTGTGTGTTTCCCTCTGCTCCCTGTCGGTCCTTCTGCATGTAATCCTCCACGTTACCTCTGTGTTTCATTTCCTTTTTCCTCTGTTTCCTCCTCAGTGTTTCGTATATAGTTGTTCCTTGCCTTTTGTTTGTGTTTTGTTCAGCCTCCAAAATAAAGGCTCGCCTTTTGTTATTCATCTGCCCTCGCCTCCGTGCCTGCGTTTGGGTCCACTATCTCCTATGTTTTAGTTGTAGCAGTAGATCTAATAAATAAATCTGATATGGAATTTAAAATTAGAAATAAAAATAGTTAACAGAGGTTCAGCTAGCCTGACCAGGAATTACAGTCAGATTTACATTGACATGCTAAAATTCTCTGAGTGTATTTACTGTCTCCATCAACCATTTACAGATCAGTAGTAATTACTCTTGCATAGGTTTTTTGCTTGTTTTAAATTTGTACACTGTTGATTTGTCTTTGTATTTTTCTAATATATCTCTGTTTCACTTTTTCTTGCTGTCCCTTGCCCTTGCTGCTGTTGCATGTGAATAATAAAGTCTGTGTCTGTGCCAAACCAGAATTTTAAACTCCTTTTATAATTTGCCTATCAACATTTCTGGACCATGGGGTTTATTTTTGTGCATTTCCAACTTTGCTAGGTTTCAACAATAGCAGTTTTAGTTATTGTGAAGGAGTTTTTGTCATGACTCGTTAAGGTAGACCTTCCCAAAGTGTGGGTCCAGAGCCATTGTAGGGGGGAAAAGGGGAAAAAAAACAACGCTTGGACACTGCTAGCACGGGCACCTACAAAGACGCAAAGCAGGAGATGAAGCATCGCTGAATATGTTTCCAAACCAACTTCATTCTAAGCCAAAGACTAGAAAATATGGTGAAGCATATCTTCCCTTTGGTTTCACCTACACAAGTGCCAAGGTAGGTCTCCCCTACATAAATGGTTTTCCCTTTGTCAGGAGCACGCACTGGGCTCTCCAAATCACGGACAAACAGTATCCCACAGTTGTTTATGTTTTTAAATCCATTTTGCACAGAGAGGCATTTTTTGAAAAATGTATTGATAGCAATGTTGAATATTATTACACAGGGAAAAAAACAACTACATGTAAAATATTCACACCGTGATGCCTCTGCTTTTCTAAATAGAGGGACAGTAACTCCATGTGTATATGTAAGTGTGTAAAACCTGAAGATAGAGACAAAATACTGTTAATCTGACTAGCTGCCATTCTGCAATTCATCTCATGTAAACATGTGAGTGAAGTTGCCCCCCCCACCTTCTTCAAATCCAACAAAAGTGGTATCAAAC
>NW_024582468.1:453292-470285 GCF_018398535.1 Haplochromis burtoni
TTCCCCCGGATAAGCTGGAGGAGGTGGCTGGGGAGAGGGAGGTCTGGGCCTCTTTGCTTAGGCTGCTGCCCCCGCGACCCGGCCTCGGATAAAGCGGATGAAGATGGATGGATGGATGGACTTTAAAACAGACTTTTTCACTTTGACTTAATATCAAAAACAGATTGAAGCTACATTTACTGAATTTGTTTGACCACATGGCATAAGAGGAATTTAGCAGTAGCCTGATCTGGTATTACCTGGTTGCACATCCTCAGATGCTGAACTCCATAAGCATTTAGACTTCTATTTCTACACCCTGATGTATGAATTAAGTATGCACTGTTCCTTACCAGTGTTTGGTTTGTTGCCAACTTACAGGTGAAATATTTGTCTCTAATATCGCTAGCGTTGATATTTTTGTTGCGACTGGCTAGAGTTGAGGATCCACTCCAATCTGATCTACTTCTGACTTTGGTTCGCTACTATTTGTGAAGAGCATATTCAGAGGGTTGTTTGAGGTTAAAAAACAATGATGTTGCATAAGAGTGATGCAAAACAAATAAGCTTAGTAGCTCAGCCCAAGCCAAATGCCACTGGCATATAACACCTACACTATATTGTCAAAAGTATTCACTTTTCTGTCATTACACGCATATGAATATGATTCTTAATCCTATAGGGTTTATTATAATATCAGTCCACCCTTTTCCAGATATAACCTTTCTTTGTGCACTGGTGCGCAGTCATGTTGGAACAAGAAGGAGCCATCCCCAAACTGCTCCCATAAAGTTGGGAGCATGAAGTTGTCCAAATGTCTTGGTATGGTGAAGCATTAAAAGTTCCTTTCTCTAACTGATACAATGGTGGCAAAGAGAGAAAGTGACGTAAGATTTGCGCATGCGTGGTACCCTATCGGTACCACGCAATCTATGGAGTCCCTTGTGGGGCTCCATAGATTTGTGGTAATTTTAAAAAGTTTACATTTCTTTGGTATTGAACCGCAGAAATTAGGCTTTCTTGTCTGAAGTCATTTAAAAAACCGCGGCCAACAGTCTGTCACTGAGTAACAGTGTTGGGCAAGTTACTTTGAAAAAGTAATTAATTATAGTTACTAGTTACTTCTTCAAAAAAGTAACTGAGTTAGTAACTGAGTTACAATATTCTAAAAGTAATTAATTACTAGAAACAGTAACTATTGCGTTACTTAAAAAAAATGTTTAACCCTCTGGGGTCCAGGGTATAATTGTTCATTTTTGATTACTTTTGATTTTCCCGCTACATTTCACCTTTAAGTGCGCCCCAGGGCAGCTGTGGCTACAATGTAGCTTGCCATCATCAGTGTGTGAATGGGTGAATGACTGAATGTCGTGTAAAGCGCTTTGGGGTCCTCCGGGTACCCCTGCCTCCAGAGGGGCAAACCGTACCCGGATCCAGGAGATGCAACCCTTCTCTCTGGGGTGGAGGAAAGCAGACCACCTCCTTATCTGCAGTAGCAGGGAGGCCCCGCCCACTCATATGTAGTGTTGCTGCGTGTTGTTGTAAAGTGCATTTAAAACAAAGGGAGGGCATGGTGCTTCTTGCCAGAGAGCAGCACGGCTCTTCCCGAAAACCCTGACACACACAACAAAACTATTGACTATACTACACACTAACTACACAAGATTTGCACTAAACGTTGCAAATCTCTCACGTCTCAAAACACCGCTGTCACTCCTAAAACTTTCCCCCCTTCTTAAACAACTAAATGCCATGTTGCCATATCAAATGGTACATTTTTCAACCAATAGGAAAGGGTGGGGTTTTTTTGGTTTTGGTTTTGCTCACAGGCGGAGAGTGCTTGCAAGCGTTTTCCTTATAAAACCCCATTTTTACCGTTTCTTCCTGCAGTAAATATAAACAACAATAGTATTCAGGAAGAAAACCAAACATTGCACATATTTTTATCATAACTGGTTTTACGTGGCCTATCAACACAATTTAAAAACTGGTATAAAGTCCACACTTTTTCCATCAATTGTTCCATCTGATCCTGCTCACATCTCCAATGGTTGTCATTAACGTGGCTTCACTCCACATCAGCCACGCCGCTTTGCTAGCTAAAACACCGGTGTCAGCACATAAGGACGCTGTCATAGCCTGTCAACGAGGTTGATTAGCTGCGTATATAAGAATGTGAATCGCATTATTGGCTGGACTATGGGATAAGGTGGCATTGTTCTAATCCCATACGGGAGCAGCCAGTCACTTACTGACTAAAACTGCAAAACAGTGTTAATCAGTAAAGGCTATTTTTTGTTTTGTTTTTTATTTTTTGGTCATAAGCGGTCATATGTTCACGCTAGCAAGAGAGTTCTTGCTAGCGTGAACATAAACGTGATGAAACTATTGAGGAAAAAACACCGCATATATATTGTTTATAATGACTCTGGTTTTACGTTGCCTATCAACACAATTTAAAAACTGGTAAATATCACTTTGTTGCTTTGTCATCTTGAAGTGGTTATGTAATTGGCTTACCGCCACTACTTTATTCGTCCTCAGTCAAACAGCAGCATTCATGTGATTGTTTTGCCCCCTTAGCTCCAGGTGTTGTGCCAAAAACTGATCGTCTACCAGACAGTGATTGCTGTCCGCGCGACCGCGCAGCTGCTTAAAGCTGTAATGCCCAGATTACTATTATATTACTATTACTATTATACAGCTACTTCCATGCAATTGATATATGGTGCAGTAAGCTGAACACACCTTCAACTGTCTGTTTGTTGAAAAATAGTAATGCGACCGCATTTTCTTGTTAGTAACAGTAATGGCGTTGTAACGATAGGAATAGTAATTAGTTAGATTACTCGTTACTAAAAAAAAGTAACGGCATTAGTAATGCCATTACTTGTAACGCCATTATTCCCATCACTGGTAATAAGCAAGAAAATAATGCAGAAAAATTAGTTTTTTTCGATGGGAAACTGTTCTTAAGGTACACTGAGAGAGAGAGAGCTGTGCAGGAAGTGTGATGTTATTGTGGTGGAAGCAAAACAGCAAAAACAAGAGAATTCATGACAATGTTTTTGTGAAGCAAAATGTGAAGCTTAGGATCTTCTTTTGCTGCTGGTTCAGTCAATTTTGGTTGGGTAGAGACAAAACCTGCAGCTTCAGAATCTAGCACAAAAAAATGACAAAGTGCAGACCTGCCGACGCAACAAAATGAGTGAGCTGTCGGCTTTCAGACCCGACGGCGTGTGTCTGCGTCCATTTCACTTGAAGGCACGTAGGGTGAGAAAGCTGACATCTCACTGATTCTGATCCGTGCTTTGTGTCTACCTCTTTTTGCAGAATCCATTTACCTGGTCTGGTTTGCTGTTTCAGCTGTTTGAAATAGTTTTCTGAGCTTTAACCTGAGATTCTTCTGTTTATGGCAAAATACATGTATATTTAAAAATCGATGCAGGATTTTAATGAATCAATATCGCTTTATTAAAGCTAAAATCAATTTTAATCAATAAATAGATTATTGAAACCCACTCCTAGTAGCGATGTCTCTGTGAATGGTACTCATGGCCATTGATCAATGGTCTTTGATCAATGGACTTCGATCAGTAGTTGTTAATCAATGGTCATGAGAATTTGCATCAAGGAACTGACCTCCCAGCACATTGTTCATTCGGTGGTGCTAGTTTCAGTCATTGTGCAATGTACTCTTTATAAGGTTGGTCACTTGGATGAGTGACAATACGTTTCTCCCACTGAAACCACTTTCTCCAGATGAACTAATCAACTTTTTGGGATTTACAAAATGATCTTACTATATTGAATAAGACTGTGACTATAAAAGGTGTTAATGGATTTAAATCAAGTAAGAAGAGAATCATTTACACATAGAAATCTATTCATTCATCTCTTTTTTGCAACCAGAGAAGTCGCCCTGTGCTGGTAATTAGAAAGCATGCACGTTTAAGAGACTTTGACTTCATTTTACAGACTGCAAGATTACTTCTATCTTTTATATACAGACACATAATTAGGTGGATCACATGGCTGCCTAAAATAGAAGAAGTGTGATCGATTTAAAAGGGTATAAGGACCGATGAGACTACGCAACCTGTGTAAACCCAGTGATTTTTTTAAGTGATTTACAGATCATGTCAAATTACCAGGGAAACACTATTTTCCTCAATCAGAAGGGAGATGTGCTGTAGAGTACGCACTAGGGAACAGTTTTTTTTGTCTGTCTCTCCATAACAGGAATTCAGACAGTCTTCATTTGTAAAAAGCTGGAGCAACACCTTGACAAACGAGTTTGAGTAAATAGCAGGATGTAAAAGAGAAATAATACTACGGAACAATGACACAAAAAAACAAACCAGATACTGTTGACGTGAATAGCTGCATTATCTCAGACACCTGCTGACAAACATGTCAGTCAGACCAAATGACAACATATTATAAATGAAGCACCTTAAATACGGGTGTGTTTAAATAACAAAAGTTCTCTTCGAAACTACGTCCCTATCACTAAAACAAGTCACACAGAAAGAAAATGTCTCTAAAAGGAAAAAGAAAATGCTGTTCAGTCTTTTAGTTCCTTCTAGTTGACTACTTATCAGTTTGAAACATCTCCAGTAAGAAATTGAGTTAAGATAATCAGTCAAGAGTTTTACAACTGAAAAATTTCAAATGATTGTTTCCTTTGTTCCTTCTATTTTTTTTCTTTCTTCAATATTTTCAGCGACACCCTCCTCGCCCAGAAAGCAAACTGAGGTTCCAGATTTATCTACTGATATCCGCTCTTTGCTCTCTACATACTACAAGGAAAGGTAGGTTTTCTACACCTCTGAGCGTGCAGTCTTTTTAAAGCCTGCCAAATACACCTGTATGTATTTGCCAGCAGGATTTGCTTTCTCTTCAGTCATATTAAATAGTAAATCCACTCCTAATGCTCACCACCACACGCATAATCACTTGTTGTATTATGACATTCCAGCACAGCTTACCTCGTAACTACAAGCAATGAAACATTACACTTTGCAATTAATATTTGTTATGACCCTGGTAAGTTTTCCGTAGGCAAGGCCCAGGACTTAGGTATATTTTGTGGGCCAGATGTGGCTACAATATAGCTAACAATATACCTAACTGTAAGTGGAAACTTACAGTCACAAGTTGCACATTAAACCTATTTGAGTGTCAAGTTTATTCTCTGTCATATAAAAAGCATGCACAAAGTTGTGTATAGCAGGCCACAATTGTGTCTTTCTCTGTCATCTTTCTAAAGGACATTGTTCCAGCTGTACTGCGCTTTGGTTAAATGCAATGCACGAGAAGAAAGTTTCCAAACAAGTCTTTGTCTCACTTTACTGTCATTAACGTAAACATTTAACATGCTAACTGAGGCCTGTAGAGCCTGAGATGTAGCTCTTGTGTTCTGAGCATTGCACAGTCTGACCTTGCGGTGAATCTGCTGGGATGTCTGCTCCTGGGAAGATTGGCAACTGTCTTGGATTTCTTGAACTCTTCGAGTTGGGAATAATATATTACTGTAAGAATAATTAAAATGAAAGGTGTGATTTTCATACTGTACGGAAGCTTACAGCAAACATGCACACAGACAAAGCGTGCAAAAATTCAGTGGCATACAGGTCACAATTGGGTCTTTCATGCGCTCGTTGAGGTCAGCAGGGACAGGAATTAACACAGAAATGCAGGTCACGCTTAAGCAAGATGAATACCTCTTAAAGTTATACAAGCATTGTCTTTTGTAATCTGGACTGTTTTTCAAACACTAGCTGATAATTTAACTTCTTAGCAAACAAAACTTACAAGTTCAAGTATGCACATAATAGACCTTGTCAAAAGGAACATACTGTGTTCAGGAGTGTGGTGATTTGTGTACAGAGCTAAGGCCAGAGATCAGTCAAAAGATGTCTCAGAGAACAGGTTTTACAGTTTGATAGTTGATATATGCGAGGTAACAACCGGAGAAGACAACTAGACAGGCTTTCACAGTGCTAGCTTTGTTTAGTTTTCAGATACTTTGTGTTTGTGGTTCAACCGTGTTTCTTTTAACAGAATTCCACTAGTGACTCAGACTGTTACACTGCATGCATAGCTGTGGGATAGAGAATATAAAACTACCTGACAGATTTCCAACTTTGCATTAAGAGAAAGATGCTTGGCAGAGAGGTTATGAAATAAACTCACATCTCAAAAAATAATACAATTTTGGACTCGAGGCCTTTAAATGGCCAAAGACAAATTCTGCAATTCTGAAATATTCTGCACCTAATGAGGTTGCATAACAATTTAATCAGTTAGGTAATAGACGTATAAGGTAGATGTATCTTTTTTAAATAACAAAACACAAAAAAGCATGGTATTTTCTATATATTAATTTATTCTTCTTTGTTCTTTCAAAGATACTTTAAGAAGTTTGCAGTATAAACATGTGCAAAGTGCAGGCATTTTTTATTTGCACCACTGAAACCCATTTTAATATACTTGAGCAGAATTATTATTTCTTTAACTTATTTTGTGGCGTATCGTAAATATGTAACATTCATGTCATTGTTTAAAAGAATTAATTTGGATTTTTGTAATACATATTAAATGAGAAACATTTGAACATAAGTTTATTTTTGTTTCCCCGAAAAATAGATATTCAGGAACACTGCACATGCACTCAAATTGCTACGTTTTTAAGTGGTTATAACCTGTTAATGCAATGTACATAAAAATTACAAAATTTTCAACTATACTCAAAAAGTACCCCATGGCAACATGTTCTTTTTAATATGAAAAGTTATTGTCATTTTTCATCAAAATGTACAACTTTAGAGACCTGTACTGCATTACGATCACAATAATACAAATATACAACTTCAGTGATTTGTGTGCAAATTTGTGCATTGCGTTGAAAATACACAACAAGTTAACCTTAAAGAACTCGGTGGATGTAGTAGAAATTTTAATGGCTTGTTAACCGGACCCCACGCTGCACCCCTTTAAAGTTTGATCAGTTTGATCAGAATTCGTTCAAATCTTTTTGAGCTGTCGTTCTTACAAACAGAATGACATGCACACAAACTATACCAAAAATGTAACAGACAAACACACACAAAAAAAAAAAAAAAACCCCACTTGGACTTACTTGGAAAACAAGACAAACTGACATCCTTGTGACAGTAATCTAGCAAATAACGTGCGCTTATTCTTGTAAGTGAAGCAACCATATCCTCATACCAGCAGATCATCTGACAAGAAACTTGCAGTTGGAGTTGTGGTTTCGAGACCCATTTGTTGAAATCACTTCAGCTGCCAAGAGGGTGTGATGCTTTGGTACATAATGGAAATATTAATGGGTGAGGGAGAGGGAGGATGATTTTTCATGTCAATTTATCATCCAGACACCTATATTACCCAACAGAGATAAGGTGCATTAGATGGCAACTGTTTTGTTTTCTTTGATTCTTTGATTGATTCTTTTTTTTGTGTTGTCCCATTTTTTACAGTTATTGATCACCCTGCCAAGGACACTGGGAAAGAGCGAAACACACTTCTCAGCAGCCCAATTCTGGTTACCTTGCCCGGTCAAGGAGTTGGAGAAGGACATGATAATTGGTGGTCTTTCATGATTTGGAAGGTCACCAGAATTACTCAACTATGCTTACTTTTTCATGCTACTCCTGAAAGAATCCAAACTGTTTATCCAACAACAATAGCTAGCATTTTTTGGAGTCGAGGTGATATAATGAGATTCCACTCTAATTTTGATTCCATTTACCTTGGCCCCTTATCTTTAGTTACTGTGATAAACATGAAAATATCCATTTATTAGGCACCCACTGGGATAAAATCATGTCTCACTAATTTGAGTATCATGTGCAGCAACATGTGCATTTATATTTTCGCTTGGTTTTATTGTTACACAGGAAGACATGCGTTAAATTTTAGTTGTACTAATGGGGATTAACAATAGCATTGTGCTATTATAGAAAATAGCAGAAGTAGTCTGGCATATTTCTACTGAGTCATAAGGCAAATACTCTAGGAGGAAAATCTTTTTACTGTAAATCAAGAGCACACCTTACATTGTCTACAAATATTTTCACTGATGTTATGCTTGTTTTGGCCACACCTCTTGGAAGCATATAAAACTCTACACTTCCAGTCAACATCCTGTGGAACAAGAAAAAGGTCATTAGTATTCGTGGAGAAAGCAGGTAGGAATCAGAGAAGGGTTTCTCAGAAGTTTGTCACTGGGTGTGCCTTAATGCTAAAGAGGACGTGTGAGAATGCAATAAGCGATTAGCGCTAATCTAATCTGTTATCTGGAGATGCCAAGGATGCACAGAATCCTTCGAGGCCTCACGTCATGATCAGGAATTGCTAAAATCTTATCTTATGTTAAGTATTGTGTTTTAGTATTTTGTTTTCGCCTTGCTTTGTGAAAAAAGAAACTTGAAAATTCATGGATGACAAAAACAATTACATTTCATTATTAAAAAATATAATTTTGATTACAGAGCTTGAGCATACTAGATAACAATTAGAGATAAGACATTATTTTGGTAATTTTTATTTATGGCAATTGTGACATGAACCTTACACTGGATGGTGGTCTAATAAATTTGTTGAATTCTGTACGTTATCATAAAGGACTTTTAAACAATTTGTAAATGTAAAGCTAAAAATACACTGTGTGCTTTATTTGAATTAATACAAATTTCCTTATAAATTATGAATCTGAAAGTGAACTTTTGAGATAACTTAGTTTGTTCTTGATACCAGTGCACACGTTTGAGGATGTGAAGCACAGTGCGTTCCACTCTTTAAATAGAATATGTGTAACACGGAAGCACGAAATTACATTTGGCTCGAGGGTTTCCTGGGCTAGTACTCCTGTCAACAGCTTTTACATAAGAAAAAAGCTATTTTTGATCAACCTGTCCAGGGTGTACTCTGCCTCTTGGCCTATGACAGCTGGGCTAGTCTCTGACCCTGGGTAATTGGAAGAAAATGGATAAATGGATAGACAACACACGAGTATTATATGATTATTTTAACCCATACAAAGGCCCGGGTTAAGCAATACTGTGCTGTGTAGTGACAGTCAAATTCCTGTCTGAACATGTCACATGTCTCTCAGGCACCGTTGGGGTTTTTTTTTTCCAAGCATTTTGAAATGTCAAAAATGCATTTAGGGGAAATAAAAAGAAAAAAACAAAACAAACCCAGGAAACATTAGGATCAACTTTGATCTACTCAGTATTGTTCCCACTGTTAAGCACTATTCAAAAAAAATAATAAAATAAAATAAAATTTAATCATAATAGATTTCGCAGCACTTTTGTGATGTTAATTAGCAATTTGCACGTAATAAATTAACGTCTAAGTTTACTGCAGTGGGAGTGTCGCTTCTTTCTCAATGTAGTTGTCAAACCTTAAAATTCCACGCTTTCAATCAAAGAGTAGTAATTACATAAATAAAAATTAAAAGAGATACTGAGCTGCCTATGTATCATTCAGGCATGACAAATAAAAACAATGCTCACTAAAGGACAACTGACGTATCTTCTTTTCACTAAAGTGAAAACACGTCTTTTATTCTACTGCAACTATGAAAATGTTAAATAAAAGGGACAAGTAAATGTCACATTTGGATAGTGAAGTTCAGATATGCTTTAAAAACAAGTGAAAAAAGAGGATTAAGAGAAATGATTCACAAAATGAAAGGATAAAATAGTGTTCACTACATGTAAATGTGTAGAGCGTTGCAGTTATAGCTTACACATCTTTCAAAAATAAAACTGTCTCCAGATGGGAAAGGTTTACAAAAAGAATTTATTGTTTCAACAGATTAATTTCACAATATGGTGTAAAACTGGTGTAAAAAAACCCACTATTAACAAATAGAAAAAATAATCTACTTCATGTGCTTTAAACAAGATTGCACAACAATGAGACTGAAGTGTTAAATGCAATCAACATTTCAGTGCAGAACACAAAAAAAGCGCAGATTATCTTTAAATCAAGCAGATTTGAATGGTTGCTTGTATTCCTTTTTTGTGTTCAGCTGATACAAATTGATTGGAAATTAACCTGAAGTATATTCAAAATATAGAGCTATAATATGAGCATGAGCCAGCTTTAACATGGTGTTGGTGTGTTTGTGGTATTGTCTTAACTGGTCTCTACAATGAGTTTGAGATGATTTTTTTCAGCTTCATGACTTCTTCAGTGGTGAGCTGAAAGAGAGGAGCAGAGCTAGAATTGACCATGAGCATAGCTGAAGGCTCCGTCTCCGCCTGCTGCTTCCCTCCCTGGACACCTGCGTAGAATTTATAAGAAAAGTCTTGGTGAGTCCTGGGGGGACTAGGGTCGCTCTCCACTTCAATGGATGACTGGGTCTCTCTCTTATGGGCACCCCAGAAATTGGGTGACTTGGAGTTGTATGACTTATTAATATCCTGCTGATCTTCTGACAAGACATCCTGGTATACTGCATTTTTCAAAATGGCACCTGAAGGCAAAGGCTTGTAACTCATGAATTGGTTTTGGATTTTATTGTTGTGACTGAGGTCTGGCACATTTCTGAATGTTAGATCGTCAGCAGAACTCTGGCATTGGGGATTTGTGTGAAATGTCAGTTTGGTAGGGAAAGTGTTTGCGTTAGGCCAATTCCTTTCTGCAGGGTGTCCTTCCTGAGTAGGCTGAGGAACCTTACTTTCATGCATCATTGCTGAGGACTTGCACATCTTGAGCAATTTATGAAACATTGACAGGGGTAACTCAATTTCCATTTTGCCATCCTTCTCTTGAGGGAGACTGGACAGTATTTGGCTAAGATTGGGCCCCATCACTTCTGGAATCACTTTTGTCTCTTCTTTTGGCGTGACTGCAAGGTCTGTGTTTGGAGAACAGGGTTTTTGTGCCACTGCGGCAGCCTCTGTTCCCAGTGGCAGAGCAGAGTCATATATGGGGCTGCTTGAGGGTGCCGTAATATCGACATCAATAACTTGTTCCTCCTGTGCTTTCATGGTATAAGGAGAGGGTGCAACTCCATCACTTGACTCCCCATCTTGTGTCTCAGAGCCTTCATTTGTCAGAGCCCCAGTATGATGATGGGCATATAGTGTGGATGGTTTGTTCAAAAACTTTGGGTTCTTGCTGGCTGAAGGTGGAGCAAATGATGAAACAGGGTTGTTGCTGATGTCCCGGGCTGATGATTTAACGCTGAGGTTCAGGGGCTCAGCCAGTCCGGATGAGGTCTTGTACCGCTCAGCCAGGTAACGCAAGTGCTCTAATGGTTCCTTCACCCTCTCTGTTGAGTTTACACAAGGTTGACTGTAAGGGAATTGGGGCTTGGGAGCAGGGGGGTGTTGTGTGGCCAATATTGAGGGGGGCATAGGGATGTAGGGAGGCAGAACTGTGGGGCTTGACTGATAGTAGGGAGGGTAGTGGACAGACAGAGGGAAGAGATTTCCGTGTTGGTCTGTCTGGAGGTTATGAGGGTTCTGCTGGAGAAAAACACAACAGTTCATCAGGTGTTTGAAGAGTAGTTATGGAGCTACATAAGAAAGTAATTCCACTCTCATTCCTGCTTGATAAAAATTACACAGTGTTGCTGTTAGCCTGATAGTTGTTCATTATTTTCTTTATGCCTTCACTTTAACAAGGCTTTGGCACCTGTTACATATTTTCAGTACAATCCATGAGGTTCTTAACTTCCTATGTAACCCATTCTTCAAAAAAACAAAACAAAACCCGAAATAAATTTCCTTCAATGTAATGATTTATTTATTGTGTTTTAAAGATAAAATATTTAACTAACAATGAAAGGTTTTCTAAATAGCAACAAGAGTAAATTGTTCAATATGGAATACTTTTTCATTTAATATAATAAATAATATTTCTATAATTTTAATCAATGCAAAGCAATAAATCAATTTTGTTATAATTTTTTGTGTGTATATGTCAGTAAAAACCAATACCAACCTGATACACTGGTATGGATACCAGCCTGCGTTTCGCTGGTCTCTGGACACCGTCGTCTTCTTCTTTACTGTAGCCGGCAACAAAGTGGAATGGCTTTAGCTGATGATGAGGCATCATGGACCTGATGGAAATGCCTTTCACGTGGCATTCATAGGGCAGCAGCAGCCTACACAAATAAAAAAAAAAGGATCAGATAAAGACAATATAACACCCATTCACAGCCAGATGGACGGACAGGCATAATTTGAACTTACTTCTCGTAGTGTCTGCGGGTGCAGGTGGCTGCGCTTGTACTTCGAGGGTTTCCACCAAGTGTATTGTAAACCTGTTTCCACAATTGCTGAGCAGTCACCTAGAGTAATACAAAAGTGTGACTGTGAGTTTTGACATCTTAGCAATATTATTTTTACTGCAAGCTTAATTGAAAATACCTTTAATATAATACTACTATAC
This sequence comes from Haplochromis burtoni, assembly GCF_018398535.1. NCBI lineage: Eukaryota > Metazoa > Chordata > Actinopteri > Cichliformes > Cichlidae > Haplochromis > Haplochromis burtoni. The sequence goes on from NW_024582468.1 coordinate 465,716, forward strand.
TATAATACTAACTTACTATTACAATGACAATATTACTATTATTATTATTATTATTATTATTATTATTATTATTATTATTATTATTATTAATGATAATAATAATAGCCATCATGATCATCAAAATTATTCTCATAATAACGAGATTATTCGATTATTACCTGGTGGTAGCCGCCCAAGTCATTGACAGTTTTGAACATGACAAATAAATCAACTGAAAAAAGGAGAGACATACATGTTAAAATAAAATTGACACAGTTGCAAATTTAGGAATATTAATTTCACTAGAAACCCTTTAAAAAAAAATACTTTCACAAAACATTTAATAACTGAGAACTAAATATCACAGTTTCTCAGAGCTGAAGCTAATAGCAGTGGTTTGCTTTAGCACTTGTTTTAAAACAGAATGAAGAAACTGTAGCAAGAAGAACATGTTCTTCATGGCATCTTCATAGCATTTAAAGAAAAGGCATTCATGATGGATGAATTTTAAAGAAACTGGATTCGATAATTGTAATAATTCATCTTTGTTCAATGACCTGATGAATAATTTAACAAATATTTATATCTTGATTACTAGCTCAAAATTTAACCCAAAGTTACATCTACAAACATTAGGAAAGAGAAGCAAATTGCAAATCAAGCATAGTTTTACAGATGTTTCCTTTACTCTTGTCGCTACTACTGATTTATTGGTAGGTTCTCTATCAAAACATGTTGTACAGACACATTTCCTTTTTGAAATATTAAAAATATTTCTAATGAGAATATAACATACTTTCTAAAGTGTTTATACATTATTTTTTCTCACATTAAACAACAGCGAATTAACACATTCTTGAGCTGTGAATCCAAATGTGCTGTAATAGATAATATTTACTTTGTTTGAAGCCCAGATGTGGGATCCTTTCTATTGGTGTTTCTCTCTTCTTCATAAAAAGGTAGAGATTTTTGAGAAAGTGTTCCTCTGTGATCTCCTCCACCAGTTCTTTGGTTTGCTCCTCTTTGAATTCATTGTGTGCCATGTTCACTTGTTCCTGGAAATGCAGTTAACAGGAGAAAATATTTTATGCTGTGAACTTTTTATATTTGTGTGTTATTTATGTGAAATATGATAAACACCTCTATGTGAGGTTCCTGAGTGACAATGCCGAATCATCAGGACTAATGATCCCCAAATACATTCCAATTTCTGATTATATATCAGAGGTTAATTATGTTTGCACTTAACTCAGTAAAATAAAACTCGTCCCCTCAGATTTGCTATTTTTGTCCCATTGATATGCGATCTAAAGGGTTGCCAGTGCTCTCCTACTATATCGTCGCATTGCTTGTTTTCTCTGACAACTACACAACGGCTCTACCACAAAGGTGACTAGAGACTGAGAAATACTAAATGATGAATACTTTTTAAAACGATTTTTTAAATGCAGTTATAGGGTGACTATTTGTAGGATTCTATCAGAAATATTGTTACTCACCTGTGTTTCCATTAAGAGAACAAGGATAGGTAAGATTATTTCATTGGCCAAATACACCAGAGAAAAAGCTGTCTGCTACTACTCGATTATAGTGGTTTGTACTCTCTCCAGATGATTTGAAACAAACAAAGATCGCTGCTGCTAGTCTGTTGTCGTGTCAGTCATGAACTTATCTCCAGTGTCTGTGTGACAATGTGAGAAACTAGGAGTGAGGGTGTTTACTCTAACGTCTTTGTGCTGAGATTTCTATCGTCAAACCAGTTCAACTTGCTCTTCAGCATGCGCCCAAAAACCGTGTACTCCTGTCAAATGCCTCACATATTGGTAGAATAATGAGGAAACCAGTGGAAATTATTGGAAATTATAAAAAGGTCCCTGAACAATAACACACTGCTCAAAAAATGTAAAGAAACTAAATTAATAATTTAAAGTAAACCCCCCCAAAAAAAACGGTGGTGGTGGTGAGGGGGGTGGGGTTATAAAAAAAAAAGGATGCAGCAGGCTAGTCTGTTTTGCAAAAATATCACTGCAGCAACTTAAAATAGTACTCAGTAGTTTTTCTAGCCCCCACGTGCCTTGTATGCATGTTTGATAGTGTTTGTGCATGCTCCTAATGAGACGATGATGGTGTCCCATGGGATCTCCTCCCAGGTCTGTCCAGGACATCACTGAGGTCCTGGACAATCTGAGGTGCAACATCAGATGGACCGAAACATAGTGTCCCAGATGTGTTGGATATAGGCCAGATGAGTGTGGGGGCTCATTAGTGGTGTAAATTTAAAGCACCCACTGCCCCAACGAAAGACTGACAATGGCTTCAAGAATTTCAACTTGAAATCAGCTCTGTGCGTCGTTCCGTGGATATGCCTCTGATTGCAGCAGCCTCATTATGCCCATAATGGAGACATAATCTCCAAATAAAAAATGCTTACAAAGCCAAACAATCTCTAGACAATCACAGATCACACCACCAACCCGGTCATCCTGAACAATGTTACAGACAGCATAACGTTCTCCATGACTTCCCCAGACCCTTTCAGGTCTGTCACATGTGCTCAGGGAGAACCTGCACTCATCTGTGAAAAGCACAGGGCACTAGTGATGTGTGATACCACTGATTTCCTTTCCGATCCGATACCAAGTAAAATTCAGGGTGGTATCAGCGATACTGATCCGATACCGATACTCTGTACAAAAACTTAATGTTTCATTGTATTACATAATACAATATATAATTGTATTATGTAATTGTAATAATAACATAACCATATTGCTTCATAATGATTAGAGGACATCAGACAACTTGTTTTTATTGCTTAATAATGCAGAATAATCATATAGAAATAAAAAAAACCTGAAGTTGTGAGCTATTTGAACATGTTGCCTGCCTGCAGCACTATGAACTCCGCGAGAGACGTCTGTCTCGCCCTAGCAGCACCTGCCCTTCTCCTCCTCTTCAGTTCACCTCAACATAAGCTCATCATATTCTGTGATATGATTTACTCCGAGGTGTTTGACGAGGTCAGTGGTGTTACCACAACACCTCACTGTCTTGCCACATATATCACAAACTGCGTCTTGGCTGTTTGTGGAGGCAAAACATGACTTTGTTTGCGCTCAGCCATTGTTGTGAGTGTGCACGCCAGGGGCTGTGACACATTTATACAGCTGTATTTCGCATATGACTATGAAAGGCGTAAGAGGAAGTAATTCCTTCCAAATTAGACGATCCGAATGATATAGTTTCTTTCCACTGCGTTCATTTTAATGGAAAAACTACAAATTTACCCGAGTACTAAAATATCGATATTATAATATGAGAATCGATTCTAGAACATAAATTGCTGGTATCGGAAGAATCGATATTTCAGTATCGATCCGCACACCACAACAGGGCACCAGTGGTGAACCTGCCAATTCTGGTATTCTGTGGTAAATGCCAGTTAGACTTCATGGTGCCCAGCAGTGAGCACAGTGCCCGGCAGAAGAAATGGGCTCCCAGGCCACCCTCATGAAGACTGTTTTTGATTGTTTTGTTTTCACCCCACCGTTCTGCTCATCAGATCTTTTTTTTTTTGCTCTGACAGAGCTCATCCTGTTCCCTCTTGCACAAAGGAGCAGATGGGTTAAGTACCCTCTACAGTCCTTGTCCAGCTCTCTTACAAATCCTGTAATACAACATATTGATGTGGCATCTTGGAGGAGTTGGACTACCTGTGCAACCTCTGTAGGGTCCAGGCATCGCTTCATGCTACACTGTTAAAAAAAATATCTTAAAAAAACGGTAATATTCCGGGAGCTGGGTCGCCAAAATACTACCATAAAATAACAGATAATCACTTTCTCATAAAAATACGGTTATTTCCAGTAATGACAATACAGTTTGTTGCGCTAATTTTACATGGGATTCTGCCTTTTCCAAGTGCTTTTAGGCATTAAATTAGGAACATTTTAACGTGACCAAACAATAAAATTACCTAAAAACAATGTCAATGAATGTGGCAATATGAATCATAATACGTAAATGTACAAAAATATACAGTTAACAGTTGGTTTAAATAATAATGGATTGCATGCCCTGGGACAGACTGACAAAGGTGAGGCTGCCATATCGCACCATTGGCCCCTCTGGCCATCACCAGTAGGCGAAGAGTCTTGACCACGGACACAATACCGAGAGTGTCCGAGCCGGGCCTCGAACTGGCAACCTTCTGATCACAAGGCGAACTGCCAACTCTTGAGCCACGATCGCCCTAAATAGCAGTGATAATAATACTTATGTGATGTAACACAAGCTTATAGGAATCATGTTATATACTTTTCCATGGCATTACATTTGAATTCAACAGTTCAATCTTTCAAATAATGGACAGATATTTGTGAAATCGTGATACATTTGTGAATCTGTATCTAAATATGCATATGTACAGACAGAAACATTTAATAATCATGAAAATTATGTTTTCTTACATTACAGTGATTTAACGTTAATTTACATTTGAAATCACAGTCTATTTACGTAACTTGATGATATTCTAGAAGAACAGAACAAAACTGTAAAATTCACAGTAAAATACTTTTACATTAGGATT
>NW_024582468.1:470305-474829 GCF_018398535.1 Haplochromis burtoni
TCTCCTCCTCTTCAGTTCACCTCAACATAAGCTCATCATATTCTGTGATATGATTTACTCCGAGGTGTTTGACGAGGTCAGTGGTGTTACCACAACACCTCACTGTCTTGCCACATATATCACAAACTGCGTCTTGGCTGTTTGTGGAGGCAAAACATGACTTTGTTTGCGCTCAGCCATTGTTGTGAGTGTGCACGCCAGGGGCTGTGACACATTTATACAGCTGTATTTCGCATATGACTATGAAAGGCGTAAGAGGAAGTAATTCCTTCCAAATTAGACGATCCGAATGATATAGTTTCTTTCCACTGCGTTCATTTTAATGGAAAAACTACAAATTTACCCGAGTACTAAAATATCGATATTATAATATGAGAATCGATTCTAGAACATAAATTGCTGGTATCGGAAGAATCGATATTTCAGTATCGATCCGCACACCACAACAGGGCACCAGTGGTGAACCTGCCAATTCTGGTATTCTGTGGTAAATGCCAGTTAGACTTCATGGTGCCCAGCAGTGAGCACAGTGCCCGGCAGAAGAAATGGGCTCCCAGGCCACCCTCATGAAGACTGTTTTTGATTGTTTTGTTTTCACCCCACCGTTCTGCTCATCAGATCTTTTTTTTTTTGCTCTGACAGAGCTCATCCTGTTCCCTCTTGCACAAAGGAGCAGATGGGTTAAGTACCCTCTACAGTCCTTGTCCAGCTCTCTTACAAATCCTGTAATACAACATATTGATGTGGCATCTTGGAGGAGTTGGACTACCTGTGCAACCTCTGTAGGGTCCAGGCATCGCTTCATGCTACACTGTTAAAAAAAATATCTTAAAAAAACGGTAATATTCCGGGAGCTGGGTCGCCAAAATACTACCATAAAATAACAGATAATCACTTTCTCATAAAAATACGGTTATTTCCAGTAATGACAATACAGTTTGTTGCGCTAATTTTACATGGGATTCTGCCTTTTCCAAGTGCTTTTAGGCATTAAATTAGGAACATTTTAACGTGACCAAACAATAAAATTACCTAAAAACAATGTCAATGAATGTGGCAATATGAATCATAATACGTAAATGTACAAAAATATACAGTTAACAGTTGGTTTAAATAATAATGGATTGCATGCCCTGGGACAGACTGACAAAGGTGAGGCTGCCATATCGCACCATTGGCCCCTCTGGCCATCACCAGTAGGCGAAGAGTCTTGACCACGGACACAATACCGAGAGTGTCCGAGCCGGGCCTCGAACTGGCAACCTTCTGATCACAAGGCGAACTGCCAACTCTTGAGCCACGATCGCCCTAAATAGCAGTGATAATAATACTTATGTGATGTAACACAAGCTTATAGGAATCATGTTATATACTTTTCCATGGCATTACATTTGAATTCAACAGTTCAATCTTTCAAATAATGGACAGATATTTGTGAAATCGTGATACATTTGTGAATCTGTATCTAAATATGCATATGTACAGACAGAAACATTTAATAATCATGAAAATTATGTTTTCTTACATTACAGTGATTTAACGTTAATTTACATTTGAAATCACAGTCTATTTACGTAACTTGATGATATTCTAGAAGAACAGAACAAAACTGTAAAATTCACAGTAAAATACTTTTACATTAGGATTATTTCCTACAGTACAGCCATACCCGCGACCTTGTGGTTGTTATAGTTCACATTCATTGGCCGATGCTTAGCGTCATGTTATTATGTGTACCAACATCCAATGACATGTCACATTGTTTTCATGGCCACACCCTCACCCCAGGTGCAGAGGCCTATTTCTGTTCAGGAATGTTGTGAACACTTTTAGATTAATATTAATTGCAATTCCTACCTCTACATTTATTTTTTAATTTTTTAAAATATATAGTTAGCCGTGCAATGTTTTATATGTTTTTTTTTTTTTAGTTTTTATTCCTATTAATTATATTTTCACTTATTACCTCTGAATTATTGAATCAGACCTAGATGACATGAAATTTTCAGCAAAATTATAATTCAAATACTCCTTTAATTATTGATTATTCTCATTAATTTTCGATCATTTTATATATTTTTCCATAGTATTACATTTGAATTTAACAGATCATTCTCTCACATAACAGACAAATATTTGTGAAATTATGATACATTTTTGAATGTATTTTTACAATCTAAATATGCATATGTACAAAAAGATATATTTAAAAAAACAAGTAAATTGTGTTTTACTGTATTTACAGTGATGTTATGTTATTTTACCTTTGACATGTAAAATCACAGTCTCCTTATGTAAATTTAATGATATTCTAGAAAGACAGTACAAAACTGTAGAATATACAGTAAAATACTTTGACATTACTATTTTTTGGAACAGTGTACTAGTAGTGACACTGACCCTAGCCAAATGCAAAACTACTGAAAAAACAGCCCGAAAAGATGAAGAGGAAAAAAACTTCAGTGACCTCCATCTGTAAAACCATTCTGGCTTTTGGGAGCTGTCACATTGTTGCCCCCTCTATTACTTAACTGGCCAGATCAGTGTTTCAGAAGTTGAACCGGCTCTTTCGGCTCCGAACCGGCTCTTCACGTTGTTTTGTTGCTTTAATTTATTTATTATTAACAATAATATAAAATTATGCACAAAAGCAACTAATAATGTAAAAAAAAGTGGTTTTATTTATATATGTTTACATATAAATATATGCAGTGGCCCCTAGAGACAAAGCACGTACAAACTCCAAAACACATTTCTAGCATGAACTGAACTTCCAAAACAGAGCTACTAGATCACTTAAATTACACAATTGAAAGCATGTGTATTGTTTGTGTATTTATACACAAGCACTCATCTATATTCAAATAATTAAAAAAAAAAGTTAATTTACCTGTTACTACCACACACCAAATCCGGTCGTTGGTACTTGCTGGCTTGTGTAGCCACCAGGTAACAAAAGCTCAACACTGCCCCTAGCATCCTGGAGCACTTCTGTTGTGTTTTGTACGTGTTTTGAGTTTTTATGTGCTTCTGAGTTTTTACGTGTTTTAGAGTTTGTACGTGCTTCGAAGTTTGTACGTCCTTCGGAGTTCATACGTGTTTGTACGTGCTTTGTCTCTAGGGGGCACAGTAAATATACTTTTATTTATAAATGGTCAGCTTTTTCCTTTTAAACAAATTTAAAGTGAAACAACACAAAACACTGCAAACCACAACACAATTAAATATAAATTAAAATATGAAAACTAAAAGATGATGCATATTCTCTGTCATATGGGCCTGCATGACTAAACTTTCTGAATCCTTTATCATCTGCAACTGAAAATAGTTGTGGATGATTACTATACCTTTCTAAAGTGACGTTGTTGTCCCTGGCTCTCCCCCCTCTTCCCAGCGCAAAACACAAGGCTCGCATGCGGAGTGAAGCGAAAAACAGCGCGAGAGAGAGTGAGAGAAAAGAAAAACCACGGCTTGCGATAAGGAGTCAGCTCACGTCGTTCACGTCAAAGATCCGGCTCTAAGAGCCATTTCGTTCGCGACCGACACATCACTAGAACTGACTCAATGCTGTCCTTAAATTAAAAAGTGCCCTTTCCTTTTTTTTTTTTCAGTATGCCTACATAAGTGAACATCTGACACTTCTGGAGGGTTTCCAAATACTATTTCAACACGTCATTTTATATTTGGTGTTGTGAAATTTGGAGAAGTAGTCTAAACCGGTTGAGTTGACAAAAAAAAAAGAAATTCCCTCGGGCTTCGATTTACTCTGTGGGAGTATTAAAGTAAGTGCGAACATGATAAATTGATCAATAGCAGGTGTTGGATATGATTCAGAATATGTTTCACATAAATATTTTCAAACTACTAAGTATTTACGAGATTTTTTTTTTTAAATGAATCTTATTTGAAATAGAAAAAAGCATTTGTTTCAATTCGGGGACAGTTACTTCATTCTCAGTTCAAAGCTGACAGGTATTGAAATTTACCAAATGATTTAAAAAAAGTCCTAAAGATGTAAAAAAAAAAAAAAAAAAAAGTCCTAAAGAAACTAAAGATGTAGGTGAATGTAAAGTATGGATATTGACCATTGGACTCAAGGGTGGAGCTTTAAAATCAAGTATGTAGCATGAATACCACAAGGTATAACGAATGTCTTCTCAGAATTTGCGCAGAGGAATGCAGCATTATATCATCTGTCTGCAATGACGCCTCTCAGTCTTTGTGTGTTGTTCAGCGTTGGGGTGTGGTGACTGCCCTTATCAAAACACTGCACTTTCACAAAGCATAAATGAAATAACGATGCAATACTGGAAGAAGGAATATGGGTGAAAGTTTTAATCCTCTTGAGTTCCTCCTCAGAACATTATTTGTTGAAATTGTGCTTCACAGACTAGGGATTTGTCAACAGTGTACTCATTCCAGAGACACAAAACAGGCAAATTGCAGGTGTATGCATGTATGTAGGAGTTTGTGTACATCTGAGGTCCTTTATCTATCTATCTATCTATCTATCTATCTATCTAT
>NW_024582468.1:474849-510936 GCF_018398535.1 Haplochromis burtoni
TATCTATCTATCTATCTATATATATATATATATATATATATATATATTTGTAACAATACTACAGCAGATCTGACAATGTTTGCATGCTTTTCAGCATCTTTATTTTGCACTCGCTTGCTTTACACACAATTCGTGGCTGCAGCTATCTAGCGAGGTGAGATTGCAGAACATGTGCAGGTGTGTCCATCTCCCCTGCAGCAGCACCGTAAACCACACCCCGCCACAATATTTTAATTGTATAGACTCCATACATGTTGTTTTTATGCCTCATTGACCACTGAAATTAAAGTTAACATTCTAACACATTCAAAATAACTTTGCAAATGAGGGCCTGGAGGTATTTCAAGATGGTGATGACATAGCAAGGCTTGCTTTTCTTTTTAGTCATGTAGGTGGTGCTGCTGTGAATCCAGTCTGGGCCATAATCCTTGCTATAATTGCAGCAGCCTTATTATGCCCATCCCAAAGAGATTAATAAACCTTTTGTGTACATTAATTTCTGTGGATTATTTTGTCTGCTACTTTTTATTTCAGTTTCAAGCAATTAATGTCCAACTCTATCTTGAAAGTGTCACGGTGGTGGAACGGACTCAGGCGCAGACTGAGAAAGCACGGTTCAACAATACTTTATTAATCACACTGGTGCGATATGTACACGTGAAGGGGGACACCAGGGCCCCTGCCTTAAGAAGAGCTGCAAATCACTGGAGATCAGCTGCAGGTGCGTGGGCCCAGTGTTGCCAACTCCTCAGTAAGGAAAATCGCTATTGGTTGTCCTAAAAGTCGCTAGAAGTTGCTAAATGACGTCATCGCCTAATTTGCATAATTTGTCATGCTAATCTAATTGTAACTATTTCCCTATGGGGACTAACACGCACACTTTACTTTACTTTACTTACTTAACCTATGTTGTTGGAGAGAGAAATAACATCGTGGAAGAGACATAAAGTGAGTAAAAAATGTCCTAAATGCATTTAGAGTTTATTTAGAACTACAAATTAAATTTCTTTTAGCAATTTTTTTTTTAATGTCACAATGTCACAAAAAGCCAAGCCTCCTTTACCCGGGCTTGGACCGGCAAAAGTGACCCGAAATAGGCACTCTGGTGGAGTTACTTTGTGTGTGTGTGTTTATAAGTAGTTTTAAACCTTGTGATCCACAAAACAGCATAAGAGTGAAAGAGTAAAAGAAGAACTGACTGCGTTGCAACACCCGCTGCTTGTTGAGAGTAAAAGCGATATGCGCTTTCACGTCTTTTTTTAGCAACTTTTTTTAGAGAAAAAGTCACTAAGGAGTCTGAAAACTCGCTAAATATAGCGACAAAGTCGCTAAGTTGGCAACACTGCGTGGGCCAAGGGCGGGAGCTCAATCAGAGCTCCGCCCAGGCAGACAGGTAGGAGAGAGAGAGAGAGAGAGAGAGAGCAAGGCGAGGGGAGCAGAGAGAGAGTAAAACAACAAACACTTGTGGCCACACTGGGCTGGCCGGGGAGGCACAGGGACCATGACAGAAAGAGCCTTAAATATTAGATGTCTCACATCTCCTCCGTTGTATAAGGTCCTTGGTGTCTGACAGCTATTAGAACTTGTTTATAAAAAGACAAATTGGACAAGAATTCAAGAAAAAAAGATGACATTTATCTTTAAAGCCAACAACTGGCATTTTTTTCAAGAGATATTGCTTCAGCTGCATGATTCTGCGGACATATTCATATTGTCTTGTTCCAGCAAGAACAGTAGATTATGATTACACCATTAATTTAATTAACAGTGGCTTCCCTTAAAAACACAACCTGTAAATTCATTTTTTAATTTTTTTGCCAGGGCATGTCAAGATAGGTAAAAGAAAAAGAAGGCCAGTTGGAGATACTCCAGAGATGATTATCTGGCAGATCTAAAAGAATGATTCCACAGAACAATCATTCAACTGTAAATGCAGTTAATACGGACACAACAGTGAGTAAGATGTTGGTTAGCTGGTAACTCAACTGGAATTTAGGCTTGCTCTAATAAAGTAGGAGGTGTGCACACGTATGTAATAGGAGCTGTTGGCGACACATGACCAATTGCAAACATGTACAGGTCCAGGCATGCATTTCTCCACAATAGCCAATAAATTAGCAATATAAAAGTACTACATTTGCTATAGCCAATTCTAGAAAAAAGAACCTGCACTGTGTAAGTTAATAGGTTCTCCTATTAGAATAGAAATAGATCAGATACTATTAGTGTTGCTTAAATGTTTCCTTATGATGTGTAAAACTGTTTTAGCCTCATCATGCATGCTAAGTCATCCAGGCAAGGAAAGCTGATTCTCTTCATTTGAATGTAGTATTTTCAGTGCGAGAAACATTTCACATTTCACTCATCCAAGTGACTTTTTCAGGCTCTTCTCACTGCAGGTTTCCCCAACCTCATGAAAAGTATATTTGCATAATGAAACAAAACCAGAACCACTAATCTACATGCTACCACACCAGTGAGTAATAGGCGTTGTTGGCGACCCATAACCAGTTACAATCAACAGATCTAAGCCTGCATTTCTCCACAAGAAGAGCCAATAAATATCAACAATTTAAAAGTACTACAGTTGCTACAGCCAATTCTGGGAAAAAAAAGTACACACACTGTTTAAGTCAGTGGTTCTCAAACTTTTTACATCATTCCCCACATGGCACGAAGAAATATTTTCACGCCCCATCTAAACAAAACAATGACAGAAAAGCCTGGCTGCAACTTTATTTAGATACATTCATTCACAATGAATCCTTCAGTAATTTTTGTTTTAAACAAACATCTTTCAAACAACTAATTGTAACTTTTGTCACTAGACTGCTTCATTAGACTGCACCACTTCTGCAAAAACTGAATAAGTTCAACAGAATGTGAACATTGCCAGATATGGAAAAATAAAGTAAGTTTTAGTCTTATAAAAAAAAAGAAAGAAATCTAGAAACTCTTGAACAGAGATTTAAAAAATATATTTAATTTAGTGAGAGTTTAAAATAGAATGAACTAGGTCCTGTTGTTGTTGTTGTTGATGATGCGTTTAGGCTGTAGCCGAAACGCTGCAACCGCGTGTGTAAGTCGACAGCTGCAATAAAGAAGTGTACTGAAAAGTCCGAACATGTGGGCGGGTCTTTAGTGCCCCAATCCTAGGTTTCTGCACCACTATAAATGATGCGTAACAGACCCGACCACATGTTTTCACTTTTCAGTACACTTCTTTATTACGGCTGTCGACTTACACACAAAGCATATTATTAACGTAACTGCCACAAATTTCTTTTTTCCACCATAAAAGTGATTCCGATTTTAAACATTAGTTCCGCGTGACCTTTCTGCCAGGTAACTTGTGCCCCACCTGTCAGAACTCTTTACCCCACCAGTGGGCTGTGCCACCCACTTTGAGAACCACTGGTTTAAGTTAATAACTTCTTGCAGGACAGAAGTAGATGGGACTACTATTAAACTACCAGCTTTGGTACTCATGATCATTGATCAGTGGTAATGATAATTTGCATATTAATGATCATGAAACTGACCTCATGGCCCATTGTCACTCAGTGATGCTTGAGACTGAAGAAGTCATGATAAGGGAAGCCAGCTAACCCTAGGTTTCCTGAATATACTGAATTTACTTTGCAGTACAGGATACAGAATTGGTAAATGGCCTGCATTTGTATAGCGCTTTTCTAGTCCCTAAGGACCCCAAAGTGCTTCACACTACATTCAGTCATTCACCCATTCACACACACATTCACACACTGGCGATGGCAAGCTACATTGTAGCCACAGCTGCCCTGGGGCGCACTGACAGAGGCGAGGCTGCTGGACACTGGCGCCACCGGGCCCTCTGACCACCACCAGTAGGCAAACATGGGGTTAGTATCTTGCCCGAGGATATTTGGATATCTAGAATTGATCTAGATAAACCAGTTAGGCTCCACTTACAAGCAGGTCAAACCTGAGTTTGTTCCCTCTGTGGGAACTGAACCTTATAAGGTTTCTTATTGCACAATCTTAAGACTGCAGAGATGTTCAAAACTGACATAAGGAAGATTTTAGATTTGTGCTAAGGTGGAGTATTTCTTCTTCACTTGCCATACACTCCATGACTGATTAAGCAACGTTTCCTCCTTGCTATAAAATGCGTAATGTCCTTAAGCAGATTCAGATGTGTTTGTAAACAATTTGTTCTCTAATCAGTGTTTCAGAAAAGTTTATTTGTCACCGAAAGAAAAGAAGAAATCAGGTAATTATTCACCTCCATACCTTTTTAAAAAAAAAAGAAATTAAAAGGCTAGGTGGCCTTGCGCAGGTACCTTTTATGCTTTTTGCTATTTTACACACACAAAATCTATGCCATTGCTATCGAAATGCGCTCCACTGTTGCTGAATCTTAATTCAGTCAAGTTGTGATTTTAAACTTTGTGCCTGAGGAACATTAAAAAGGCAAGCCAGCACAGAACACCTTTGTTCATGTCTTCTTAAAATAGCTTCCATGTAATCTGGCATATCATAGATTTTTCTTTCAGTTGTCTTTGCGACAACCTATTTACCTTCTGTAAGCAGAGCACCCATTTCTTCTTTTGTTTTCTGTTATGAAACTGTATCAGTGAAAAACGTGTCTCTATCACCTTTCACATAGTACAACATCTTATTGCTTCTTGTCTCGATCTTGTCCAGATCTGGCTAGCGCGGAAGGAATGCTTGGGGATTTTTGTCAGGGGAATTGATCGCGTCAACCAGTGTTGAGTCATTGTATTGCAAGAAAAACAACTCTTGCAACTCTGAAATTACCACATGCTGGTGCAAAAGGATCTTGAAGCCGAGGTAAAGTGCTGCCTTGAATTCTGAATGAATCGACCGCTTAGAACACAAGAACAAATAAAATAATGAGACTAACTTGAGTTAAAAAAAAATTTTTTGCTGCGTGGTGCACTTTTCTGGGATCTGCTGGAGCCACTTGCCTAGCTTGGGAATCACTGCACCTAGTGCTCTGATTACCACTGGGACCACTGTTACCTTAACCCTACACATCTTATCGAGCTCTTCTCTGAGCCCTTGGTACTTCTCCAGCTTCTCGTGTTCCTTCTTTCTGATGTTGCTCTCAGTCGGTATGGTTATGGTATGGTTTATCGCTACGACAGTCTTCTTCTGTTTGTCTACCACTACTATGTCCAGTTGGTTAGCCACCACCATTCTGTCCGTCTGTATCTGGAAGTCCTACAGGATCTTAGCTCGATCTTTGACTTCGAGACTTCCAGGCCATACTCAGTAGAGATGTTCCTGTATACTATGACGGCCACTTGGTTAAGACGTTCCATGTATGCTCTGCCTGCTAACATCTTGCACGCTGCTGTTATGTGCTGGATTGTCTCAGGGGCATCTTTACACAGCCTGCAGCTGGGGCCTTGCCCAGCCTCTATGGATCTTCTGCTCAGAGCTTGTTCCTGTGCTGCCATGATTAGTGCCTCTGTGCTGTCATTCAGTCCAGCTTTGTCCAGCCACTGGTAGGATTTCTGGATATCAGCCACCTCCTCTTATCTGCCGGAGGTACACAATGTGCAGGGGCCTGTCCTTCCATGATGGTTCGTCCTCTTCCTCCTTTCTTGGGCTTCTGCTGTGTGAGGTATTCACTGAACACATGTTGGGGCCATCTACCTGACATATTTGTTGATGTTTGTTGTCTCATTCTGGACTGTGGTACTGACGCTCACCAGTCCCCGGTCTCCTTCCTTAGCATATAGCCCCAGGGTGCTGGATTGGGGTGAAACCCTCCATGATGGTCAGGAGTTTCATTGTCTTGATGTCATGGCTTCTATCTCCTCCTTTGGCCAGCTTATTATCCCAGCAGGGTACCTGATCACGGGCAGGGCGTAGGTGTTGATAGCCCAGATCTTGTATGTATACTGTAAGAATTTCTAATAGATTTAAACTCAAACTCTGAACAAAACCTGCTCCGCATCTCATTATTTGTTCATCATAAGTTAATGGATTGGATTTATATAGCGCTTTTCAAGGCACCCAAAGCCCTTTACAATGCCACTATTCATTCACTCTCACACTGGTGGAGGCAGCTACAGTTGTAGCCACAGCTGCCCTGGGGCAGACTGACAGAAGCGAGGCTGCCATATCGCGCCATCGGCCCCTCTGGCCAACACCAGTAGGCAAGTAGGGTAAAGTGTCTTGCAGAAGGACACAACGACCAGGACAGAGAGCCCAGGGATCGAACCGGTGACCTTCCGGTTACAGATGCGATTCCCAACCCCCTGAGCCACGGTCGCCCAAGTTACCACGGAGATCTTCTATGTAGGCTTCTACATCTGTTATCTTCTACGTCTATGTTAGTAAGTGGTTTTGTAATTAATTCACATATTGATTTAGTACTTTGGCTAACAGAAACCTGAATAGTTAGTAGGCACTACAACATCTAGTCCTTTTACTGAATCAAATAAACCCCTTCAAGACATACTAACTGTCAAAGCCCTCAAAGCACAGGCTTATGAGGAGTAGTGGCAGCAGTCTTTCTAGATCAGTCTAAGTTAATAGTCACCCAAAGACTTTGACAGCCTTTTGCATCCTTTTTGGAAAAAGACAAAAAACTGTTTTATTTTTGTTATGATGATGTTTTTCTTGACTGGTTATATGATTTTGTGCTCAATTCAGATAAAATAATTATAGTAACTTTAACATTCATGTAGATGCTGAAAACAATAGCCTTAAAGGTGCTTTGATTTGACTGTTAGATTAATGTGGCTTCTCTTAAAATGTAAATGAGGGTACTAACTGTTATAATCACATCCTTGATCTGGTTAGGGTCCAGTATATAGCATATAGTGCAGCGTGCTCACTGCGTATGACAACATAGAGGAACAACAGGCTCCTCTGAAAAAGAGTAACTTATCCGACAATTTTGAACCACTAATATAATATACCTTAAAGCAAAGAACACATAGGCTGGAGGTGAATAGCATTCCACTAATATGAAAGACAGAAAAGGACACAAATAACCCAAGGCTTGTTTTCAGCAGTGCAACCAAGCTGACAAAGAACCACAGCTCTGTTGAAACTTGTATTTCCTTAGTTCAAAGTAGTAATGACTTAACAAATGTAGTTATAAAAAAATGTAACCACTGGAGTTTGTCATCACACAGAGCAATCATAAGGCATGCTATATTTATTTGGACTTTTCTCATAATGATCTCTATGGGCTAAGTTAAAGTCATTATTTCCTTTAAACTACTGATTTTAAATATGATCATCACTTTATCTTTGTTAAGAGGCTTTTAAGGTTTCTGTAATTAAACCATCACCTATTCTTTACTTGAACCAGCTGCTGTAGCTGATTATATACTCATTTACAATATTCCTTTTTTCCCCAGAAAGAGTGGTTCGAATTATTTACAGAGGAATAGTTTATTTGAAGAGTTTCGGTGAGCAGTAAGTGCAATCATTACTTCTAGTGTGAATTTTTGCAATGTTATATTGTCAGGATGCCCTAATAGTTACCTGATCCAAAACACAACACTAGGAGTATTGAGACTAGAAAGAGAGGCCATAATTCTCACATATCAGCTTCTCTTCACTGACTTGTTGTCAAATTTAGGATTGAATTGAACTTCCTTCTCCTCCCATGCAAGATCTTGAATAATCATGCCCCATCATATTTTTGAGACCTCATAGGACCGCATCATCTTGGTACAGTGCTTTGCAGTTCAGCCTTACTTGTGGAATTTCTCTTAGTACAAAGGGAAGAGAGCTTTCAGTTATTGGCCCATCTCCAGTTAAACTACTTACCTCGGGTTATTTGTGTCCTTTTCTCGCCTCTGTCAGTGCGCCCCAGGGCGGCTGTGGCTACACTGTAGCTTGCCATCACCAGTGTGTGAATGTGTGTGTGAATGGGTGGATGATTGTGTATAGTGTAAAGCGCTTTGGGGTCCTTAGGACCAAGTAAAGCGCTATATAAATACAGACCATTTACTTTTGAGTCAGAAGGTAGTGACCATCTCTGGTCACTACCTTACAAGTAACGCGTTACTGTAATCCAATTACTTTTTTCAAGTAACGAGTAAAGTAAGGGATTACTATTGCATAAACGGTAATTAGATTACCTTTACTTTCCCGTAGGAACGCTGCGTTACTGCGTTACTAAAACCGTGATTTTTTTGCGAGAATGTCTCATGTAAGCAAGTGCTACATTGGTGACAACAGCTGTGTGCAGATCAACAGTGGATCATATATCCAGTACGGAGAGAGTATGAGCGTGCAGCGTTTAAAGCGTGGAAGTACTGACCTTACTTTACGTTTGATTCCATAAAAAGTGACAAAAACATTAGCGTCCATTAGCGTTGTGCGTGGGAAGAAAACTTCTTTTTACAGCGGAAAAAAAACCCCCTAAACTTCCAAGCAAGCTCTGTGTGCTACCAATTCACAGAGAAACTGCCGTATCCTTCCACTGACCGCTGCAGCACACCTGCACCAGGGTAAACCTCCGCCTACCCTACTCCTGCTTTACAGGTGAAAATAGAGCAAAAGGACCGCTGAGTCTTTGACTTTATTTATTTTCTGCTGTGTTTTACTTGCATCTATTTGAAAGACTGAGTGTAAACACAAAAAAATATATTTTATGTGCTGGAATGTGCAGAAAATAGGTTTAAATTTAAACAAATTTCTTCCAGTCAGAGAATGTTGCATATAATTAAATTTTTGCTTGATGCATAAAGTTAAAAGATTAAAACTAATAAAACAAGTTTTAAAAAGAGACTTTTCCATTTGATTACATTTTGTATGATGGATTATGCAGAAAAAGTAGAATTGGGCTGAAAGATCTATCGCTTTATCACCTATTCAGGTTGTAAATCGTGTTTTTAAAAAGTAACTAAGTAACTAAGTAATTAATTACTTTTGAAAATAAGTAATCAGTAAAGTAACGGGATTACTTTTTGGGGGAAGTAATCAGTAATTAGTTACTGATTACTTTTTTCAAGTAACTTGACCAACACTGGTAGTGACCCTCTCTACTTTTAAGATTATAGGCTTAAAACTTGCTTTGTGATAAAGCTTGCAGTTAGGGCTGGATCAGGTGACCCTGAATTGTCTCTTAGTTATGCTGCAATAGGACTAGGCCGCTGGAGAACTTTCCATGATCCACTCTCATCTTTTCACTCTGCATGTGCTTATATAGTCCTACTACATTTCATTAAATTGTGTCTTCTTGTTTTGTCCAGTCTCCCTATGCTCCTGTTTTTCTTTTTTTCTTTCCCCTCATTCCCTCCAACCAGTTCCAGATGGCTGCCTCTCCCTGAGCCTAGTTCTGCTGGAGGTTTCTTCCTGTTAACAGGAAGTTTTTCCTTCCCACTGACGCCAAGTGCTTCCCCAAAGGCAATTGTCTGATTGTTGGGGTTTTCTCTCTAATATTGAGAGACCTGTAGTTTGACTATTGTGAATTGGTTTAGCATAAACAAAACTGAATTGAACTGGATTCAGCCGAGTAAAAAGGGAGCCCCTTCGCAAAATGGAAACATCTGACTTTAAGCTCAGCATTTCTCACTAATCCATTCATCATCATGCTTCATAATATACCTTAGATCTTCCCGTTTAAAGCTTCAGAGCTCTAATGCAATTGAAATGCACTGCAGAATCAAGAATGAACTAAGAAACAAAACAATGTAGTAACTTGGGATATTAGATCTTGCTGATGCAGTCTTTACGTACTTTCCATATCTCTATTACCTGTTCCTCTGACAATGTCTCTGGCTGAAGCAGAACTTGCTTCATACGATACCCCTGAGCCGTGTGATGATTGCTAAAGCTAAAGTTTCCCAGTGTCTAATGGAATGATAACCTGCTGACTTAATTGCAGCTCTACTGAGAAACTTTTTTTCCCAAACAAAAGTTCTCACATAAAATAATGATGCTTTAAGCATGCCTGCATTAGTGCAAGCAATGTTCAAATATTGCTGTGTCATGATTGCGTCATTTTCGTCCTCTTAACCTGCTCTCATCAGTTTTTCATTGTGTCCTGAACCGTTTGACCTGTAATAAAGATGACAATTGTCACAGTGCATAGCTGTCATTTTTAAATGCGTATGGGTGCATGTGGGGTAGTACAAGCACAACCGAAATGTGTATTAGAACATCACAGCTTCTTTGTTGTGTGGTTGCTCGCATACTCTCTAGACCTTTCACCAAGTTTGGCAAATCTAGGAAAATAAAATAATATGACAAAGAACACCCAGAGTTCTATACATTGGAATGGATGGGGAGACTGGGGAAACTTTCCTCTGCCAAAAGTCCAGCAACTTCCTCCTCAGTTACCAGATGTTTATGAACTGTTGTCTAAAGAAGAGGGAATGCTACAGAGTGGAAAACATTTTTGAAATGTGTTGCTGCGATCAAATTAAAACATTTTCAGTTTAAACATTTTATATGGGGGTTTTTTTGTGAATAAAATATGGGCCCAGAGATTTGCAAATCATTGCAATCTGTTTTTTTTTTCTTTAGATTTTACATGTCATTTCAACTTTTTCAGAATTGGGCTTGTGCATTTTCTGCGTGATTCTTAAATGTCTTGATGCATGCTCAATCATCCAGGTAAGTAAATCCCAAAATGTCGATTTTGTTCATTTGGACGTAGCGTTTTCAGAAAGCACTACGTCCAGATGAACAACCTTTTGGGCCTTGATTTGTGTTGCTGTTGTAAAATGTGGGTATCTCAATTCAAATTAATTCAATTTTATTTACATGTTGCCAAATCTCAACAGCAGTCACCTCAGTGCACTTGATATTGTAAGGTGAAGGCCCTACAAAAATAGAGCCAACATTCAGATGACACCCTGTGAGCAAGCACTTGGCAACAGGGAGAGAGAAGTCTCCCTTTAAAGTGGAAGAAACATGTGGCATAACCAGGTTCACTGAGGGGCAGCTATCAACTGGCTGTGGGTGAGGGGAGAAGTTGAACTAGTTGAACTCATCGAGTGCAAATCTTGTTTTTATGTGTGTATAATCTCATGGAAATTGAAACAGTTGTAACATGAAACCACTTTAGGTTTTTGTTTTCATTTTGGTGTTACTTAGTAGAAAGTTATGAAAGGTATTAATTTTCCAACGATGTTTTAACTATGTGCTTGAATTTTTGATTTACTGAGAGACTTACTTCCTGGTGCATTTTCAGAATATTGGCAAGACTTGTGGATAACTGGAATACCGTAAAACGACTATGCACAGTACAGCTGGAATGTTGGTGTGCAGCAAAGGACTTAAAAACACGTCCCTATTGTCAAAATGAGTTATTCAAATGAGTTAGATTTAAGAAGATCTGACATATTAAAATGAATCATTAAAATTGAAAAAAACAAAACAAAAACGAGACGTTCATGCTGTTGTTTACTGCCACTCTGGGCTGAAAGAGGTGTGACAAATGGAATTTTCTGAGTTATGATTGAGTGTGACAATAAAACAGAGGATTATAATCAGGCGCACGCAACACATAGTTACTCAGTGGTTTTGGCGCAGCAATATTCCATTTGAAGAACTTGTTGTACACTTAAGGAATGAAAACATGTTTACTAATAGCCTCTCATGATGATGCAACAGAACTATCACATTGCACAGGCAACTGAGGTGACATATGCCAACTAAAAGTCATATTGAATGGTGATATGAAGACAATGAGGCATTGTGTAAGATTTTTTGAAGACGGGTGTTTAACCTGTCTGAGCATCCACCAATGCATTTGGCTGCTGGAATAACCCCCAAACAAACTTGTTCCCCAAGAATGCAATATGATTTTATCTGAAGGTAAATAGCTCTGTAAGAAAGATGTTTGTTTGGATAGAAGTTGATTTGAAAGTGATATGAACATCAGGCTAAATGCTCTTTTCTTCTGATCTTCTTTAACAAACAGTTTAGTTTAGCTGAAGTGCAAAGTGAAGCTTGTTATCCACCTCAACCTTTTTTCTCTCTCAGAGGTTTTGCTTACTCCTTAGGAGTCTTGTCAAGACATAGTTAAAACTACAGGAGGTTTATTACTTCACCACACAGTGGAGCTGTGGCTCAACATTTCATGTTACTTTTCCTGCACTACAACAGTCATTCAACATTAAGTAACCAGCGGAATATAGCATATAATATTTAATACATATACATATACAAATAGATCGATGGACCTATCTTTTTCTGATCTTATAATTAACATTTTCTTTCTTTCATTTCTGCCTGTAGTTTCTTCCTCATTATCAACACATGACAGACACCAATGTTTAGGAAAAATTCAATTTTCCTCTAGAATACCATTTCATAACATCAGACCTTACTATATCTACAGTTGCACTTTTTACACTGATGAGCCTTGCATTTGTTCTGCTGTCACATCCTTTATAAAACTGCTGTCTGCTCTGCTGCTTCCTCCCAGTCACGCTAGTCAGCAGGAATGTGAATTCAAATTTCAGAGGCAAACGGTTAGATTGACACTAGATATGTTTGGTGAACTGCTGCAAAGGTCATGCCAAAGAGGGAGTCCAAATGTCAAACACCCGTCTCTGAAGTTTAAGCCTTTGTAAGATCTGATGCATTGATATTCTTCTCCGGGCTTCAAAAATGTCATTACTGATATTTTCATGCAGAATATGCTTTTTTTTTTCCCAGCAATGGTAATGGAGCGCTGATAGACATCACTGGTTCAACAACTTAACATGAGCATGTGCATGTGTGTATACACATATCTGTGAAACAGCTGTAGGAGTATTATTTTGAATAAATAGCTCTAACCTTTATTGTCCTTGGCGTTCTTTCAAACTAAAAATTCTCACAATGGTAACCACCTGAGACATTACAAGCTTTATATAACAATCGCACTATCTGTGTGTTAGTGAATCTCATGGGAATGTTCTTTCCACCAACCACACCAATAAAGTAATTCTTCAAGCTTTTCATTTGAACAGATATCAGTCTTTTTCTATTTTTGGTAATCTGTCTCTAAGGGCTTGCCTAATTGGGGTAATGATACAGTCGCATCCATAAGAAACAGATGACTAAACACACATGAAAAGGTGCTGACCATCATAACTTATTTTTAAACCATCTGTTATGATGATGTCATTCTAGCTAGGGGCCAGATGGAGCAAATCTTAAATCTCACTTTTTTTTTCTTTTTTTTTTCGAACAACAGGTCTAAACAACAAAGTAACTCACAACACGACCCAAGGCCCGTGACCAGTGGGGAAAAAAGGAAAGAAAGAAAAAAAATGCTTCTTGGCATACTCACATTTCTCTCTTGTGAACACAGTGTTGGTCAAGTTACTTGAAAAAAGTAATCAGTAACTAATTACAGATTACTTCCCCCAAAATGTAATCCCATTACTTTACTGATTACTTATTTTCAAAAGTAATTAGTTACTTAGTTATTTTTTTAAAAATGATTTACAACCTGAATAGGTAATAAAACGATAGATCTTTCAGCCCAATTCTATTTTTTCTGCATAATCCATCATATAAAATGTAATCAAATGAAAAAGTCTCTTTTTAAAACTTGTTTTATTAGTTTTAATCTTTTAACTTTATGCATCAAGCAAAATTAATTATATGCAACATTCTCTGACTGGAAGAAATTTGTTTAACATTTAAACCTATTTTCTGCACATTCCAGCACATAAAATAAAATATTTTTTGTGTTTACACTCACTCTTTCAAATAGATGCAAGTAAAACACAGCAGAAAATAAATAAAATCAAAGACTCAGCGGTCCTGTTGCTCTATTTTCACCTGTATAAGCAGGAGTGGGGAGGCGGAGGTTTGCCCTGGTGCAGGTGTGCCGCAGCGGTCAGTGGAAGGATCCTGGAATTTCATTCCGTGCAGTGTACTGGTGCTTGCTGGAAGTTTAGGGTTTTTTTCGCTGTAAAAAGAAGTTTTCTTCCCACGCACAACGGACACTAATGTTTTTGTCACTTTTTATGGAATCAAACTCAAAGTAAGTCAGTACTTCCACGCTTTAAACGCTGCACGCTCAACTCTCTCCTGCACTCGATATATGATCCACTGTTGATCTGCACACAGCTGTTGCCACGAACGTCACACCCGCTTACATCATTGTCATGAGACACTCGCAAAAAAATCACGGTTTTAGTAACGCAGTAACGCAGCGTGCTTACGGGAAAGTAACAGTAATCTAATTACCTTTTTTGCAATAGTAATCCCTTACTTTACTTGTTACTTGAAAAAAGTAAGTGGATTACGCGTTGCTGCCCATCTCTGGTGAACACAATTTTTTTCCCCATGTTTTTCTTTCTTTCTTAGGTTAAAACATAATGTTCATTTTATTTCTCTATAAGCCTTCTGGGCTTGGAAACGATACGTCCACTCGCTGTTTTGGGTGGGGAACCTGGAAACTCAGTGGGAGTGACATTTTTACTTTGCATGTCCATCTCACATTGTCCCTGTGTTTTATCACACCGAGACAATAAAAGACAAGCAATGTTTTGCTGTGTCACGTTTTCATTGTCTCTTGACCGCCTTAGAAACCTTCTGTTCCTCCTAAACGTCTGTCCATTAGGCACCTGAACGACATAAGATCTTGGATGTTCAGATAAACCTGTCACCTGAGCTGGATTCCATACACCGTGTTGCCACATTCTGACAGTGTCACCAACCTGCAGTTGCTGAAGTACTCTGGTTCCTTGGTTAAAGTATTCTCTCTGTTTCTGTTGTCTTGTTTCCAACAACTGCTGCACTGTCTTAGTGACCATTTGGGGTTTCAATCTTTGTGATGTTGTTGGAAGTCTTGTCCCTAAGTCACATTAGCAGCTGGGCTGGTGACGCTCCAATGGCCTCCGACGGTGTACTCGGATTCATTAACGACAGATAAGGGTCTTTCCTCTCGGCTTTTTCCTTTTTTAACAAGAGTTTCACTGTTTGTACTCCTCTCTCTGCCATCATGTTTGACTGTGCATTGTGGGGGCTAGTTGTGTTGTGACAAAACTTCCACTCTTTTGCAAAGTCTTGGAATTCACGGGAGCTGAACTGTGGTCCGTTGTCTGAAATCACTGTTTCAGGAATTCTGTGTCTGACAAATTGTGGCTTAAGATGAGTGATGACTGTTGCACTTCTTGTGTCTGACTTCAGCCACTCAGCCTCAATGAACTTGGAATAGTAATCCACTAAGAGGAGGTATTCCTGCTGGTCAAAGGTGAATAGGTGCACACCTATCTTCTGGTAGGCTCTTAAATTTTTGAAATCACCTCCATTTTTTCCATTCTGTCTAGTTCTACTTTGAGCTTTTCTCTCAAAGTGACAGGGATTTTTCTAGGTGTATGAACTTTTGGTGCCAGAGACGTTAATTTGAATGGTGTGTTCTCACTCCAGGCAACCTATGCCCTCAAACACATCAGCAAATTCTTTGAAGATGTCCATTTCCTCACTTTTATTCAGTGCCATCACTCTCTTGATGAATCCCATTTCTTCACATTTGAATTTCCAGAATTGGCTTGGTTTCTGATTTTACGACAATGAACTCCAAAACAAAACTTTTCTTTTTGTATTTCACTCCCTATGTGCACTTTCCTTTAACTACTATTTTGTCTCCAGTGTATGTTGACAACCTGACATTTGTGGGTTTAAGTATTTGCTTATTTTCTATTCTTCGTAGTAGACTGTAGGGTAACCACATTGGCTTGTGCACCAGTATCAAGTTTGAATTTGACAGGTTTGTGGCCCACTTTTATTTCTACAGTCCATTCATCTGCCTGTGTCTGTGTTTTTACATTTACAGACCCAATGAACAGACTTGTCTGCTGATCCGTGGCTTCATCGGCGACAGTGTGCACTTTTCTCGATCTACACATTCTGCCGAAGTGATTCATTTTCCCGCAGTTCTTGCACTGTTTGCCATAAGCAGGGCATTGGCGTGATGCATGCTTAGTCCCACATCGTTTGCAATTAAACATGCTTGCTTGGTCTTTGTCGTTCAGTTTCATCTTACTTTGTCTGTCTTTTTTGCATGTCTGCTTATGCTTCACTGCATCTACGTGTTTACTTTCTTGAGCAAAGACTTGAACATTGGGATCCTCCTCATGCATTTGCTTGATTTGAGCTTTAGTGGTTTCAGCTGCAATGCAAAGCTGAGTTACTTTTTCTTTTCTTTTTTTTTTTCTTTTTTTTTTGCCTGTTTTTTTTTGCCTGAGTTACTTTTTCGAGAGTAATATCATCTTCTCTTAACAGCCTTTCTCTCATTGCGTCCAATGTAATTCCACACACTACTCGATCTCTGATGAGGGATTCTTGCGATTGTCCAAATTCACATGACTTGGCCCTTGGAGCTTTAGCTCCATGATGTGCTGGCTAATTGGCATATCCCCTTGCACACATGTGAAAAACTTGTATCTTTCATAAGTTATGTTCTTCTTTGGGTTACAGTATTCCTCAGATTTCTCCATTATTTTCGTTAGCTTATGCTCATCACTGTTTTCCGCAAACGTGAAGGTATTGTACACTTCAACTGCCTCCTCTCCAGCAATGTGAAGAAATAGTGAAGACTGTACCTTGGGTGGCTTGCTAGCACCTCCTGTAGCCGCGAGATACAGCTCGAACCGTTGCCGAAACCGTCTCCAATTTTCCGAGAGGTTCCCCTGCAGCAAATCAAGTCCAGCTGGCGGCTTAAGCCCTTCCATGTGTGCGACACTCTTGTATAGCCTTATTAGTTCACTACTGACACCATGTTATGATATCGCTTCAGGGAGCAGGCATGACACCGTCTTTTAGGTTTTTCCATCACTTTTTATTATGCGCACAACACCACCCTCCTGTTCACACATATCATGACACAATGCAGAGAGTTGATGTGACAGAAAAGGATGCTAATGATAGGGTGAGATGGAGACAGATGATCTGCTGTGGCAACCCTAAAAGACCAAGAAGAAGAGGAATTTGGGAAGTCTCATTGAGATCAAATTTCTCTTAGAAGGGAGACCTGACCAAGGTAGCACCCATACAAATTCAAGATATCTCTTAAAAACAGCAACAACATCTACTTTACTGTGCTGCTCACTTCAGCAATGAATAAAAGCATGTTTTAATTTACATATTTAAAGTGGACAGTAATAAAAACTAGTTTTCCCCAGATTTGTTAGAACACTAGACACATCAAAAGGCAAGAGGATCATATCTGGTAACCATTAGTACTGGAACAGAAAAGGTTACTAAAGTGAATTGGATCTGCTATCACTTTATAAAGAATTATATACCAGTGCTGTTCTGGAAGTGGTCAGTCGTGGCAAGCCCACAAAGTCATAAAGAATGCAATGGTGAGGCAGAGGCTTTGCATTTGTAATAAAACACAGGGATGCATGGTACATCTCTATGAATCAAGACACCATAAAACTGAGGAGGTGGTGTACATATACAGCATATCACCATAATCAATCACAGGCTGACGGTTAGAAAAAAAAGGCCACACAGGCCTCGTTCTTTTATACACAGGTATTATGATAAGTGTAGCTGTTTCTAAGCTGTTGGGCATGTGAAAAGCTTTTTATGCCACTGAAAAATGAAAAATTCCTTCCAAGGATTTTCACAAACTCAGGAAAATGGAAGTGTTGTCTTATAACTTAAAAAAGCCTTTTTTCCCCCAGACCGTGCATGGTATTTTTGTATGTGTGCTTCTGTTAGGCCATTTTTTCTATATGGTTAAAATTATAACGTTACCTATTACTTTGCCCTGCTTTTGACAGCCCCTGACCTTGTTTTATTGTTTTTTCATGTGGACCGAGATATTTCTCAAAAAAGAAAGTAGATAATCACTTTGTTGCGATCTTTAATAGCTGTTTTCTGTAGTGTGACTGACTGGTAACAGTCCATACTCACAGTCATCATTTACTGGATAGAAAATCCACTTTGTCTTATTGGAGGCAGACTAATAAAGTTATAAGAGGAGAAAAAAGAGGCCGTACCAACCTTTAAAATGCACCAATGAGGAAGAGAGCTTGTATAGCCTGCCAAAAAGTAAATCTTTGTAATATCCTCTTCCACTGTACAAGAGTACTAAAACTTAATTTTTGTGTGCAAATAACTGGCATCTTAATAACAAAAAAGTACTGATGTATCTGATGGATCATAGGATTCTGTTACTTCAAACAGTTCTACTCTGTAAACCTGAAATCTGTGTGTAACAGCTGTTGTGTTAGAAGAAGAACACAGTACGCTTATTTATTTCATTCAGTGATAATGAAGTCACAACTGTTGTGCCATGTGGCTAGATGTGCATGTTATTGTTACTTAAAAGGAACATGCATTGGCTTTGCTGCACTGTGACAGGACATTACTGAGTTTAACTGTAAAATCCTGGTCGTATCTGGCTTTGTCAAGTGGCCTGATCTTTTTTGATATGTTAAAATAAAGCAAACATATATCAAACCCACAAACAAACATGCTTTACACCCTATAAAATGACTAATGAATTATGCTATATTGTAGCTGTAGCATGAGGTTTATGCTTCTAATTACAACAAAAAAAACAGACACTCTCTTTAACACACTACACTTTATTAAATGAGATACCTGTGTACAATTTACAAATACAAACCATTTTGTAACATGTTGGCATATGGACCGAAAGGGTTTGCTATTGTGCCTAAGAGTGTAAACTGAAAGTGAAAAATAATCTCTGGGTGTTCATGTTCCTTAAGAGTGGAGAAAATGTTTCATTTAATTAAAGCCTTGACTGTACCCAGCAATGACATGACAGAGGTCTGGATGTTAGTCATTCTTAGATCTAAAAATAATAGTTTAAACAAAATACAGCTGCATTTTAAAAAATCAGTGAATAAGAACTTGCATTCCCAATTGATTCTAGAGTTTTTATATAATGTGGTCACTGTGTGATGAGAAAAGGGTAAATGTCACTTATTTTGAATCCAGATTTTAAGAACATTAACATTATATATTATCATAATGTTAATATGATTATTATTAACATCAGAAAGACTCTAATAAGATGAATCATCATCCGTCTTCTGGATTTTTATACCCCTGCATTGTCTTAGTTGTTGAACCCTGGGTTTGAACATGAATGGTTAATGCATGCTATGCTGTGATGGTGGTCCATAGGTACTAGCGGAGCTTTGCAGATCAATACTTTCATGATGTAGCTATGTGCTTTCACCAGGGGGGAACCACACAACCACACAATCACTCCTTCAGTTTAGCCCCTACCGTGGAGAAGACAGAAGTCATAACATACATCCTGGATTATCCATCATATCTGTACTCTGTGTTAGCCCTATAATGGATGGGTCAAGAGTTTTACTGCCTCTTGCCCACTGTCACCTGGAATAGGCTTTACCCTGGCTGGATACACATTTAAGAAAATAAATAGATGGATGGATGATGTCTGTTTCTTAATTCCAGATACTTGGTAAAGTATCTTTGTTTCAGACTTATTGTAAATTTAGATGGCATGTCTATTTCATGAATACCAACAACATATGCAAAGCTCTGAAATAATTATTGTATTTGTATTAATTGTATTAATATGGTTATACTTTTTAGTATTAAATTCAGTTAGTACAATAGCTAGTAACTGTTCAGCCTACCCTGGAATCTGGAACAATATACCCCTGACAAAATACAAGTTGAGCCACAAGCCAAATTTTATTGGGACTCCATGTCACACTGATAAGGCGTCATTTAATTGGGAACAAATGGCTGGTCTTATTGTTCCTGTCCTGTATTTAATCTCTAGGTTACTAATTGCAAAAATGTTCTACCTATCAGTGAACCTATAAAAGCATAATCCCATGCAGACTTAGTAAAGGAATGCTCATGGATACTGGAAGAGTCAAAGCAGAATACCACAGTTAATATTACCACATAGTCTTTTAAAGGAACTTTCTGTTGCTTTCCTTATTCACACAAGGGATCATACAGCAGGGAGCTCAGGGCATCCAGATTTTTAAACTCTTGATGCCGTTCTTGATACAAGCCTATAGGGATTTGTGCCTCCTTCCAGGATCAAACCAAATCTTTGTGTTCTGTAATTATTATTCATAGTTTATTAATTAGGTAACAACTTGTATCGAGTTGCTAACATGTGTAGCCAAGTAATGACAGTTTCGCAATGTACACAAATAATAAATTTTACAATGCCGTAAGTGTGCTTATGTGTGTGTATTTGTGTGTGCAAAGGAAAAAAGCTACATCTAGCTCAGCAACCCTACAAAAGTGACAGAGTTCCAGGGAAAAGAAACTGCAGCAAAAAAGGGTGTGTAAAAACGCTTGATTTGAAGGTTTCTTCCACCTTAGATGGAAATAAACAAGGGACTTTTCAAGTATTGCTTCATGTCAGACTGCCTTTTGCTTTTGGTTTTTATTTTTTTCCAGTGAGCTGATACATTTGTTTTGTCACACACAGCATGAAGGAAATAGTTTTGTGCTTCAAGCAGAAATGAAAGACCTAAGTGCAGTCAAATGAATAAGAAAAACAATGGCTATAATTTTGCGAGAAACAATATATGTGACAAGATGACACTGGGGTAAATACTGTCATGGACACTGATCAAAGGCTTAAATTTTAACAACAACAAAAAAATGTGGTTAGTTATGGTGATACATAAAAGGCCAAAGGCAGAGCAAAATTTCCACAGCGACATAACTACAGAACGAAATTCACACGGGCATCTTTATTGGTTATGCTATTAGAAACTTTGAACTTTCTTTCTCTTCCCTCTGCTCCTCTTGCACTTCTCTTTGTAGATAGTATTCAATTATTAGCTGGCATATCAGCTCACCCACCACTACACCCAAGAAAAGGTCACACATGGGCACGAAGAAACTGGATGGATGGCATTCTAATATATTACACACATTAAGCTTTAACATATATGTTTAAAGCAGCACTTTGCCGATTTGACTCAACATTTATGTCTGTGCATAATACTGTATCTACTTATAGCAGACAGAGTTTCTGAAATGTGATTGGCTTATTAGATACATTAGATTACATTAGATTAAATCTTTTTCACTCACACACAAATTCTTTTTACACATACAAATCCTGATTTACAAGTACAAAATATTTATGACCACATTTTGAGCCCATATAAATAATTCAAGTAGAGCTCGAGTAAGTTGTTTGATGGGGTGTTTCCTTCACGTGGCATGATAGCATAACATGGACGACAGTCAGGTTCATAGTATACTGAATGTGGACAGTTGATGTGGTGGAGATTACATTACGTTCATTTGGATCACTGATTCATTTCTTTGAGCATCACCTAAATGCTGTAGCTTTATTTAGTTACACTGGTGATGATTTGTGTTAATAGATTTATATAATAGAAAAAGTAAGCATAGCTTTAAAGTAAACGATAAAAGGTACAAAACATAATATTCATGTACAAAATTATAAAATTATATGATTATATTTCATTATATTTCTGGGGCAGTGCCACCCCTTGCTCCTCCTCTGGGTACATCCCTGCTCAGAGACAATAAAATGGAGGAGAACGAAAATAGAGAAGTGGATCTGTGTTCATTAAAAAAAAAAAAGAATTTCTTGAAGTTTCCTTATCTGTCTATCTTTTATGGCTTGTACCTTTCTTGCACTTCCTTTACACCAACCACCTGCAGGTTTGTTTTGATGTTCAGACCCTGCTTGCTCTGACTTCATTTGGTTTACTTGCGGCACTGCCTTGTTTCTTTCAATTACCCTTTGTTGATACTACATAAGACCCCGAAGGGTGTAATCTGACTAATAATGTTAGTCACCATTCTGAACAGTGTCAGGAGATTAATGAGGTTCCTTCTCTCTAATTCTAAATATTGCATATTTAGCTTGCAAATATGAAAGCTTATAGAGCAGTGTCTGACACCAAATCATGGGACTCCACCTATTTAATAACAGGCCTGAAAGGGCATATGTGTTTCTGTTTAAATCAAGGATTTTTTACCCTTTGAAAAGGGGGGGGGAAACAACAACCATGGGGCTCCCACACAAACGCAAAGCAGGAGATGAAGCATAGCTGAATATGTTTCCAAACCAACTTCATTCTAAGCCAAAGACTAGAAAATATGGTGAAGCATATCTTCCCTTTGGTTTCACCTGCACAAGTGCCAAGGTAGGTCTCCCCTGCAGAATTGGTTTTCCCTTTGTCGGGAGCAGCGCTGGGCTGTTCAAATCACGGACAAACAGTTCCACATTCTTGATTTTTAGTTCACAAACACTTGTTGTAATGACTAACTACTGACATTTTGGAGATGTTAGCTCTTTATACAGTAAAGTTACAGTGGGATACAAATAATATCAGGCTGATCCTGCCACGATTTGTTCCCCCTGTCTAAATCACGGACAAACAGTATCCCACAGTTGTTTATGTTTTTAAACCCATTTTGCACAGAGAGGCATTTTTTGAAAAATGTATTGATAGCAATGTTGAATATTATTACACAGGAAATAAAACAACTACACGTAAAATAATTACACAGATAGAGACAAAATACTGTTAACTGACTATCTGCCATTCTGCATTCCTCTCATGTGAGCAATAACGTGGCGCACAGCTGACGTGAAAAAAGGCACATACCTTTGACGTTGCAGACGAACTCTGTATTCCTCGTCCACACGTAAACGCAAAAAAGTGAGTTTTAAAAAATCTCATTTTCGGTGATTCGAAACGCCGTTTACGTGTGGACGAAACAGCTGCGTTTTCAAAAATACCCGTGTAGGTGCGGACGTAGCGTAAAAGAGTTAGTAGTTTATTTTCTTACTACCTGTAATTTATTGCAGATTACTTGTATTTGCTTAATTGTTTACTAAATGTTTGAGGTGTGAAATAAACCGCAATGAGCAAAATATGGGTGTGTGTGGTTGGAGGATGTGTTTGTGCGTGTGTGTGCACGCGCGCGCGAGGGGGGGCGCGAACATTTTTCTGTAAAAAAAAGGGGGGCCCAGCGAAAAAAGTTTGGGAACCACTGCTGTAGGGTATGCTTAAGAGAACTTGAAAGTTGAAAGTTGCTTCCCAAAACAAAAGAGCTTGGAATTTCTGTTTTCTTTTACAATCTCCTCTTGGTTATAGCAGCAGTCAGCTGTTATTGCACACACTTAAGCATTTATACATATCTTATCTGCTTAAGCACAGTCAATAACAACATGATTAAAAGGTAAAACGACAGCACATGTTAACACATACATAACTTGGCAGTCATGTTCCTGGGTGGCTCTATCAGTCGGCCTGACAGTCCAGTACTGAAATACTTTAACAACCACAGGAAAGAATATAACACATCTCTGACACATAATAACTTTGCTAATGCCTTAATTCCAGGCAAAAATTCAACTTGTCACATATTTATAACAGCAGAAAAAATAAAGACATTCCTAGCAACGTGGCTGTAAGATGTAAGATAGGATGTTTGCTAACATGGTTGTAGATTTGGTTTGTCCCTCCATGGTCTAAAATCTGGTTCTTTGGATTTTTTTCTCAGACTAACTAAAAGGCTATCCACTACTATAAAAGTATGAACAGGAGCCAGAGCCTAGCACAGGACAAGAGGCGGGTTACACCCTGGACAGGTTGTCTTTGGATAAAGACATTCACACATTCCAAACCGTTTGTTTTTTTATGTTGGCGCTTGTTTTGTTATGTTATCATTCTATGACTGATAGTGTTCCATTGCGTGTTTTCCGAGCCAGATGCACTTTAACCGCATTGGCAATGTTTGGAATCAGCAAATGCCCAAAGAAAAACTTTTAAATACCACCAGAAAGCCCAGAAAGCTAGTGCTCAGCAGTGTTGGTCAAGTTACTTGAAAAAAGTAATCAGATTACAGTAACACGTTACAAATAACACGTTACTGCCCATCTCTGGTGCTCAGACCACTTTAAAATTACAAGAAGCTCTGGCTCCTTGGACATAGTACACTAGATAATATTGTACTATCTACTGTAAACTAAAAGAAATCAAAGTCTTAAACCTATTTTGGGTTTATCTAAGTTTTTTCTTCTCCCAGAACCTGAATTGTTGTGTTAGGTAATCATCTGGGTCCCTAAGTATTATATAGTATATGTCCTGTAAGTATTTAGAGTTCATGTATTACCATTATGCTTAAATCAATATCATATTTCTTCTTCTTTTTCAATTACCAAATACATGCCAAATACAATTACACAATAGTCAAGAAGAAGAAAAAAAAGAGCACTAAGTTACTCAAAGGCTCTTTTCTTTTAAACTCAGTCATTGTGAACTACAGTGCTGGGTCCAGATTACTACCTTAAGATGATGCAAAATAAAGGAATTTGGTATACAGCATCTATACAGGTATCTGCAATCAGATCAGGCTATTCACTGCAAGAACTGCACCCTTGCAGTTTAAAGCACAGCATTCCTTTTACAAGCGAGACTAAAGTGTACTGAGCGTTCAGTACTTGCAGTTTCAGTAGTCCTTTTAGGATGAAGGGTCTCTGTGACACAAATTAAATTGGAGGGTTTAAAAAAAGATTTAGAAAAGCAACTTTTTTTTCTACCTTGGAGGGGGTAAGAACTTCTGTGATGGCGCGCTTATGTGGGTGCATTCACACCTTAATCGTATGAGGGTTGGCGATATCTAATTATAAGAGCTTTGTTTTCACAGCTCCAATGTGTATTAGAGTAGGACAGCCTCGTTATAAAGGCACTGAAGAAGTGAGCATGAGTGAACTGTGGGAGCCTTTGTAGTGTGGCTCCTTTTGACAGAAGATACTGGGATTGAGAGCTGATTTGCTCACTATCCTTTCAATTACAGACCACATAGTTTCGAGTTAAGGGGTAAGTGTCCTCTCCTTCTGTACACATCTCTTTTAAACTTTTCATTCTTCCGTCCACTGCTTTCTGTGGGGCTTCCAGTGCTGCCTCTAATTATCATTCATCTCACAAACACATCATTGTAGTAAATACTGCACTTCAGATAACTGCCAGTTTACCTTTTGCTGATATTTAGTGCCTGTCAAGCCATCAATAATAATGACTGCCTGTTATGCTGATGGAAGTTAAAAGAAGGCTTAGTCTTGTGGAAATATTCATTGAATGACAGGTATTTCATGACAAGGATGCAAATTAAATCTGTCTTGAATAAGCGAGATTTTTATTAACGATAATAAAGTTTTCCTTCTTTTCCTATAACTTCTTCTCGTTTCTTGTGAATATATAAATATACAACAGCTGCAAAATCAACAATGTTACTTTACATATATTTTCTTCTAACCATTTTAAACACTTAATCGGAAGCTTAAGAAACATTTTTTCACCTTACAGACCACCAGGGGAAAATCAGCCAGTAACAGCTACAACACCAAAAAACAAACATAACATATGTTGCTTGGGACAATACAATACTGTAGGTGTCCTTATCCTTATGCAGAGTGAAACTTTTAAAGCTCCAGTACAATGACCTTTTTCCCTCCTAATTAGGTGAAAAAGTAAAGACTAATCTAATAATGAGTCTGAACGCAGTGAAGTTATCAAACTTGTTCTGAAAAATCCTTAGTCATAAACTGAAGCAGCTGATATATAAAGAAAATAAAAATTCTTGCATCCAGTTCCATGATTGTTGCACTAGGTAGCCTCTTAAGAAATGCACCAGGAGGCTTGGAAAACTTTTGGGTAATGGATCAGTTTCTATTACTGGAAATACCGGTTTTTGATTTGGTCACAAACTGTCTGAATAAGTTCAGATGCGTAGTTGAAGCCAGTTGCCAGTTGCAAGGGAAGCAACTGATTGGGGAAACAGACAAGAGTCAAATAGGGCTCAAAAACTTTAAACTATACGAGTGGTCTTTTTGTAGAGATGTTTAGAGAGAACCGAGTTCCCCTGAAGCAAACCTTATGACAACAATTAAAGCCACTGAATGAAAACGAAGAGGAGTTATTGTTGTGGGAGTGATAGTAGAACAAAGAAAAGATGATTAAATATAACACTTAATAGCTAAATGCTGAAAATAGTGCCTTAAGTATTGAAGAGATACACTTGAATAACTAGTGTGTCCAGGTCGGCTAGCCATAGCTGGGAGTCAGAATCAAGACACCACCAGTTGATTTGTTAGTGTCGCTAGCAGGCTAAAAGAAGTCAGCTAGGTCTAACTAGGTATTGTTACCAAAGTAAAGATGGTCTTTGAAGTTTCTGGAATAATGTTTTAGCTGTTGTTTTATAGCACATGAATAGGGAAGGGATTTCAGGGAAATCAGCTAACAGAACACTATGGGTTTTTTTTTCCAAGTTGACTAATAAAAGCTGTTTCCAAACAAGCTAACTAAATGCTAACACAATGGTGAAAGTAGTAAGGGAGGCACAACAGGCTATAGAATCACCAATGCTTAGTTCGGTGGTTCCCAAACTTTTTTTGCTGGGACCCCCTTTGTTTTACCCCCCCCCACTCCCACTCACACGCACTAGCACATCCTCCAACCACACACACCCATATTCTGTTCCATTGCGGTTTATTTCTCACCTCAAACATTTAGTAAACAATTAAGCAAATACAAGTAATCTGCAGGTAGTAAGAAAATAAACTACTAACTCTTTTACGCTACGTCCACACGCAGTTACTGTCCCTCCATTTACACAGACAGAGGCGTCACGGTGTAATTATTTTACGTGTAGTTGTTTTTTTTCCTGTGTAATAATATTCAACATTGCTGTCAATACATTTTTCAAAAAATGCCTCTCTGTGCAAAATGGGTTTAAAAACATAAACAACTGTGGGATACTGTTTGTCTGTGATTTGACAGGGGGAACAAATCGTGGCAGGATCAGCCTGATATTACTTGTATCCCGCTGTAACTTTACTGTATAAAGAGCTAACATCTCCAAAATGTCAGTAGTTAGTCATTACAACAAGTGTTTGTGAACTAAAAATCAAGAATGTGGGATACTGTTTGTCCGTGATTTGAACAGCCCAGCGCTGCTCCCGACAAAGGGAAAACCAATTCTGCAGGGGAGACCTACCTTGGCACTTATGCAGGTGAAACCAAAGGGAAGATATGCTTCACCATATTTTCTAGTCTTTGGCTTAGAATGAGGTTGGTTTGGAAACATATTCAAACCAACACTTTGGAAAGATCTGGCTTAGTTATACCTTTGCTTAATGGCAAACCCCTTGGAAGTATCTGAGTGAGAACTGGTTGGGCTAGTTGTGCAGTTTTATTAACTGTCAGATGTCTCAAATAAAAATGCAGTAAAGGAAACCTACAGCTTTAAGCTCTAACAAGCACAAAGAAGACTAAAAGGAAATCTAAATTCACTTTAATATCATGTTTATACAGAAAGCATGTTAAAACTCTGTGTATCAAGTTGATCAATCAATGTTAAGTATGCTATGTCAGCTCTTTAAGAGGGTTTGGGTTGTTTTGGATTGTAAACAGATTATAAAGGTTAAGCATTTGTTCGGCTTGAAATACAATACTCAACTGAGACTTGATTACTTAAAAATAAGGAATGTGCCACGGGTGCAACATCTGTGCAGATATATAACAGAGGAAGTGCCTTAATCTAATTTTTAGCTACAACCAGAAGATGCAGTGAAGTAATAATAATAATAAAAAAAAAGCAGTCCTGAAATTAAGTTATTTTTCTAGACAGCCAGTCGTAGAAAGACTTCAAAAAGAATATTAAAGCTCCACTGAGGCTTGACCTTGAGTCAGCTGTCTAGCTGAGCCTTCCATTTCGTCTCATCCAGGATGTGTCTATCTGACCTCAGAGGCCATGTATATGTTATGGGTGGGCTTTGTGTGGGACTATTGATGCTGACAACAATCTGACTCCACCTGCAGAGCAACCCCACAAAGAAGGCCAACACTGCCCACCAAGGAGGCCTGATTGCAAGCAGAGTGAAAGGTCTCGTGGAATTAAAAGACCCGTCACAGCCGGAGAGCAGAATAATAAATGGCCTGGCGTTTCACCGAAGGTGCTGTTTCCTGATATTTTCACTGTCAGTGGGTTGCAGTGAGAAAGGGAGTAAAACATGTTTTTGGCTTCCAAGTGTACTGAAATAGGTATCAGTGGGACTTCCCTGTATCATTAGTAGAGAATGTAGATGTGAAGTAATGAGGGTTTATGTGTTTAATCTAAAAGAGGAAATAGGAAATAACTGTCACTGTAACTGTAAACATAGGCAATAACTGTCAGACGCTGAGGTGCTTCAACCCTAAAGTTCTTATAAATGTTTTTTCTTCACTGGATAGCAATTTAAGAGATCAGTAGTTAGACTTTCTTTACCTTTTACCACTTCCTTCAAAGTTGCCTTTGAACATCAAATCAACCTTACATAACAGACCCAGAAGATATTCAAAAGATGGAATCAGTATATACTAACTATTTTGCCATTAAACAAGCAAACTTCTGTATTGTGTGATAGATCTTTACCACTACCTCAGCATAAACATGTTGAAAAAGGATACTGAATCCCTTAGGCATTAAAAAACAAAACAAAACAACGAGTGCTCATGTTTAACTCCAAATCTTGAAGAATAAAAAGCAAATTTTTCAGCTTTTTGTCATTTCACAGGTGTTGTATTAGAATCTATAGTGTGACAAGGCTCCTTGTTGCCAGCACTGAATGTAAAAAAATTAACTGATGCTAATAAGAAGACCCCTGATTGACTACATAAAATATAACTATCTCTGATCTGAACCTCTACTCTGAATGAGACAGTGTTAAATAAGCAGCTAATGGCAGTGTTCCCTCCCCAACCTCCACCCTGAGGCCTAATCACTAAGGTTCTCACTGCCTTAATTGAAGTCATATGTGTGCCCAGCTGTAGTGCTTGAATGTGTGAGTTCATAAAGTCTCAAAACGGCATGAAAAGGAGGAATACGACAAACCTAGAAACAAAGCTTTGCAATTAGAGCGAAAAAGCTTTTTATTTGTTGATCACTCTCTGTTTGTAGCATTAAAATTTTCAAAGCTTTTTCAAATTTATTTATTTATTTTTATCAAACTAGCAAAAGCAAGATAAGCCATGAACATAAGTGAAGCCCATGTGATTTGAATGAAAATTACACGAACAAGGTGGGGTAAGCAACCAGATGCTGCTGTTAGTAACAGAAAAACTCTCTACCATCAGTGCTTGGTGTGGTGTACATTTTGTGGAGACTAGAACAATTAATACATTCCATCACTAGTTTAAACATGAATTCTAGCTAAGTCCCTTCAGAAATTCTGCAGATATTTAGAATCACAGCATGTATAATTGTATGCATCTACATCAGAGCCCATGCGCTTAACCTTTAGACATGTTGACACCTTCAAATCTTCGCTCACTTAGAGGGAATGTGCCCCAAAGTCTTTGACACACAAGTGTGGAGAACGGGATTGGATCAGTAAAACTTTTTCCTAAAGCACACTCTATAATTTAAATATAAACTATAATATACAGGTAGTGTTTAACTGTACCGCTATCCATTATTGGGTACACCTGATCATACTTGTTAATACAAGTATCTAATTGGTTATTGACACGGCACCAACTAAATGCATCAAGGCATGTAGACGTACCTGCTGAAGTTTAACATATCAGAATGGGGAAGAAAAGTGATTTAAGTGACTCTTATTGTGGTATAGTTGTTGGTGCCCAACAAGTTGGTCTGACTTTTTAAGAAACTGCTGATCTACGGGGATTTTCCCACACAACAATCTCTAGAGTTTACAGAGAATTGTGTGGGAAAATCCTGAAATATCCAGTAGCAGCAGTTCTCTGGGTAAAAGTTCCTTATTGATGGAAAAGATCTGAGAGAGCCCACACTGCTTCAAGCTGATAAGGAGGCAACAATACCTGAAATAACCACTTGTTACAACAAAGGGATGCAGAAGAGTGTCTCTGAATGCACAACACACCAAACCGCGATAGGAAACAACGGCACAAGAGCTGCAGAAAGCCTACCTGAATGTTCTTGCTTGTTCTTCAGCAAGTTCTTCACTTTATAACCAGTTTACTATCTTTTGATG
The DNA here is from genome assembly GCF_018398535.1 of Haplochromis burtoni. Classification (NCBI taxonomy): domain Eukaryota; kingdom Metazoa; phylum Chordata; class Actinopteri; order Cichliformes; family Cichlidae; genus Haplochromis; species Haplochromis burtoni. Next base: position 504,815 of record NW_024582468.1, read on the forward strand.
GCTCCTTCCAGCAGGATAACATGCCATGTCACAAAGATTAAACCATCTCCAGCTGTTTTGCCTGAAAATGACAATGTGCTTACTTTTTGCAAACACACTCACCAGATTTCATTCCAATAGAGCACCCTTCAGATGTGATGGAGCAGGAGATTTGCATCATGAATGCACCGCTGACTGCAGCAACTACATAATGCTGTCATGTGACATGGATGAAAATCTCTGGTTCTAACACCTTGTTGAATCTATGCCATGAGGAATTGAGGCAGCTCTTAAAACAAAGGGGGTCCACGAAGGTACAAGATACGAAGCCTATACAGTCAGTACAATCACTTAAAACAACAGCAAAATATAAGGGTGCAAACACTGTGTGACCTGCAATAATTATGGTTCCTTTCCTGAATTTTGAACATAGCTATCTGCAGTGAGCTACCTGCATGCTCTTCACTAACATTTTCACTTTGTTGTCCATGTACTGGAGCTGGCAGGAGTACATTACTAGACATCTAAGGACTGAGCTGATGTGTTGTGAGTAGAAGACAACAGTTCCTGAAGATCACAAAAATGGCTTAAAGCTTCATTTTTCTAATGTTCAGAAAGAGGGGGACTCCTGTAGTTGAAAAAATGGATTCATCTTATTGAACGAGCGAGGCTAAACTAGTGACCAGCAGCATCAGGTCCACCCCTCAATCAGATCAGCTTAGGCTTCCTGCTGGCACTCAGTGAATAATGCAGTGGTGGCTACATCCATCTTTTGCATACAGTTTGTGCCCCATTTTAACCTGCCCACAAAGAATACCTAGAAACAAAAATGCCTTTTAAAAAGAGAACTAAGTCTACAGAAAACACACACACACACAAAGGCAAGAGTGGGGTCCATTTCTGTTGTCTGCTGCATAAACTGAGAACCCCTGGGGATCAGTGGACTTTGTTTCTGCAGTGCAAAAGACATAAATATGATGTCAATCTGACGCAGTTATACACACAGACACAAATAACCTTTATTGAAAATGTTTAACTAAATTAAAGTGCATGTTTAGTCAGTTTAGTGTAAATGGAGAGAACCATGGTCCCAGGTCAGCTGCCATGTTTCCTTGATAGTAGTCAATTATTACCTTTAACATTTAAATACTGGCCACCAAATACTGGATTACTTTTTAATTAATCAAGTCAGTGTGATAGGGTGTCCAATGGAGAATGAGAAAATAAAATTGTAAATTATTCTAGCACATTTGCTTTTTACTCCCCCCCTCCAAAAAAATAATAGCAACACACATGTGGAAAATTATAAAGCTATTGTAGAGTTTAATTTGCATTATATTATCATTTTTTATAGTCCCTTGTACGCTTCCACAGAGTTTACATGAAAAGTCAACATTTAATTACCGAATTTCTAGTTTCCTAAATACTGCAACAGTACACATTCTGATTAAAACCCCTCAATTGAAAATGAGCAGATGATAATCTGCCTTCAGTTTGAATTGAGATAGGCGCTTTATACTGAGTTTAATTAAATTGCAGGGGTGATGGAAAAGAACTTGTTTCGCAATACTAAAGCTCGTGCTGAATGTAACAGATCCTTACCGGTTTCTGGAAAAAAAATCATGTTGCCTTCTCGCAATGAATGTGTCTGAGCATCAGCTTAAAGGGTGTCCTAAAGATCTTTCTCTGAGTACGAGAAATAAACCATAACAATCCCACGCACAGTGTTTTAGCCATCTCCTCCTCAAAGTTTTGGACTGTGCTCACTTTTATTCAGCTAGTGTCACCCAAAATGTCAAAATAAAGTCAGGTAACATAACATTTCTTATGTTATGTAAGAAACGGTGGTTGCTTCTCAAGATACCTTGCCCTAGTTGCAAATAATCTCCAACTATAATTAAAACGTAAGTCCATCTATACATAATTGCCAACATTTATCAAGGAAAGCAGTGCATCCTGAGGGATATAAGATGTGAGAGGCTATTTCCTAAATGGCTCTTTTTTCACTAGCCCGTTACAAGTCATACTCACAGCTGTTAACGGCACTGAGACTTTAGGGGACGTGTATAAATAAACACATGAATCAGTCTCTAACATAAGCAGGAAATAATCAGTCACCATGTATACACAAAAGGTGTTTACGCTAAGGTATGTTTTAACCTTGCTTTAACATTCAGGCGTAATAAGTGGGTGCGTTTGCATTTGTGCATCCCTGCTCAAGGAGGCTAATGCAAGCATTATTTCAGGTTGCACAGTAATTAAGACATTTAGATCAGTTGCTTGGTTCAGCATATTAGTGCAATGGAAATGGCCAGAGGAGAGAACTTTGAAGGTTTATCTTGGAGGTTAGTTAAAATCCCACTGACTTGCTGTTTTTGCACAAAGCAGAAAGCACTCCAAAGATAACCCCAATTAGCATTTTTATTTACTGATCTACTTAGCCAACATTTATTTATCCTGACAACAATTTAACAAAAAAAAATCATAAAGCTGCTTCATTTATTTTTTCCTTTTTGTAGTTATTATGTTGTAGAATTACTTTGCTGAAAACGAGAAAAAGCTACAGCATCAAACATAAAATTATATCCTCACAACACTAAATACTTGCATTGTCATTCATTATAAGAAAGACGATTGGTTGAATAAAAACCCATGCGTAATAAGTAAATTCAAACCTTGTCTTGTTTTCATAGCAGAGCACCCTTCGGTGTTGAAATCAGATTTACTACCAGATCAAGACACTTTCACAGAGACACACATGCAGTCGTCCATAAGGACATGCAAGTAGCAACATGTCCCAGCCAGCAGGCCACCACTTTTATTAAAACGCTGGGTTTGTTTAGCTGATGCCTCATGCGTGCATGATAAATTGATTTTTAAAATAAAAATCACAGTGATGCTCACTCAGGCTACCTCGGGGAGGCTTCTGTCATGCTGATTAGAGTTGTTTGTCTCTATGATATTGACATACCACCACCAAAACTGTGAAGGCAGGGTTAATCCTGCATTTTCACTTTAAAAATTAAACACACAAGCTGATGATTTATGTTTCATAGGCCTGAGCTTGTTTCATAATCCATCTTGTTTTGTGTTCTGGGTACAGAATACAGAGGTCATATATCGTTTTTTGTTAAACATCATGTTATGTCCTGCAGGGGAATCCTGCATCTTTATGTGGAGCAGTTATGAGAGACAAACGTAAGAGACAAAGATGAATAGGTGTAATTTTCACAGCTATGATTATACCTGGTATCCTCCATCACTTCCTCTGAATAAAATGGCTCTCCATTATCGACAGATCACATGAAACTGGCGGCTAATGGTAGAAACTGCTCCATGTGATTGGGCACAGGAGAGTGGCGCTGCATTAGCATAACATCAATGTCAAGCTTAAAACCCTGGATTGAGCTAATCAGTATTCCCACTGTCACATTAGTGTGGTACTCAGAATCCAAAATATACAAGTGTTGTAATATCGCCATTCAACCATGTCTACATTACATTTCCCACAGTCTTCCTCTAATGGTGTTAAAGAACCTATGAAAATGCACTGCCCACAAGGTAAATGACAAACAAGCATTGGCTGTGTAAGTTGATGCGCTCTAACAAGTATGCCCATTCTCATTGCTATTTTGAGTAGGATGATGATAATGTATGTTACAGTATGGCATCTTAAAAGCTGCAGGTAGGTACTGTTGGTGTAACGGCACATTTGTAGGTGGCTGAACATTCATACAGTTTTTACTTTTAAACTAATCGTTAGGGAACTCATTTTGTTACTTTATATGTTTTATTTTTTATTTTTTTTAAAAAGCCTTGGTAAACCAAGATAGAGAGACTTCTGTGAACTCTTTTTAATTTATACAGGATTAAGCAAAATTCTCTAACTACTCTGATTTACTTTTCTTTATATTTTGCTTTCATGCAGTTAGATGTTCTTTTATATTTTAAAGCTGTTTTGAGCAATAGTTCTCTGGGCTTTCTGAAGGTTTTTCAAAGTTTATCAGGTACAAGCCCCGTCCTTGTATCTGACCTTTTTAAAGCGTAAAAAGGCATGCATACACATAAGAGACAACTTAGCAAAGAACCAATTTTATCTTCAGGTACTTTGCTGCTAGCAGCCTGTTACAAGAACACATCATTTGTTCCCATTTCTTTAGTCGAATCTATAAAAAATGGCAAAGATAAGACAGTTTGACAGGCAAAAACTAGTATTTATACACTAACAGGGTAATTCTCAAAGAGCTAAAAACTTGGCGTGCTGTGTATCCTTAAACTTTCAAGTGAACAAAAGAAGAAGTGGCAGGTCTAACAAACCATCTACAGCAGGTGAACAGTATTGGAACATCATGTATTTTGGAAATAGGAAAGAAATCCAAAAAAGACCTGGCACAGGACCTGAGAAGATGCATCTAAAGCTTCAGTTGATCCATTGACTGTTCACTGAAGCCTCATCAGAAATGCTCTCAGTGGAAGGGTGGCTGTCAAGCAGCCAGTCTTAAGAAAGGGAAACAATGAGAAAAGGCTAAGGTTTGCCACATTACACAAGAAACTGAATCAAAATCAGTGCCAACAGTTTTGATCCAAAGCTGAAATTTTTTGATCAAATCATTGTCAGTAGGCAGTGCCATCTGGGAAGTCATAGTGATTTCTGATTGGCAGAGGCTTCATATTTCAGCATGTTAATGATCCCAAACAATACATTAAAAATGTACTGGGATAGAAAAGCACACAATGGTACATAATCAGTCGTGGATTGGCCTCCCCAGAGCCCAGACCTCAATATTATTGAAGCAGACAGAGAATTCAAAGAAGAGCTTTGACTGTCCTTCAAGAAAACTGGAGAACTCTTTCTAAAGACTACATGAGGAAATTACAAGAACGCTTTTATAAGATTTCTGACTGTGTTTAAGAATAAAGAATAAAGGGGAATTTTAACAACATTTTCAAGGCTGGTTATAACTGTATAATCTTTTTTCTTATATACTCTAGTTACATTTATTTTTGCAATGTTTCAGTAAATGTTCGCACCTTTTCCCCACCTTTCTAGCAAAGTCCAAACAAATGAGGGTTGGCTCTTATCAAACATAGACGTACTTTTTCTTATACTGTGACTTGTTAAACCTTTGAAGACACATGGTTTTAAATTGATGTGAGGAAAAAAAAAATGTGAGGGAAGAACATCAGCAGCTAGACAAATAGCAGCTCTGTATGTTTGCTATATGAGATGGCTTCGGTGCCATTTTGTGATTAACGTTTTTTCCACCTCCCTTGACTTTTTTTTATTTAAAAGTTGAATAAATAAGCAGCACTTTCACACATTTCTCATAATCATTTCTGCGAGTTGAATGTATGAATGCATTTCATAAAATTTAAGAGCTAAGCGCAATGGCATGAGTTAAAAAAAGAAAGCTAGATGAATGTGGAAGAATGTGAGAGTCTGCATGCATGTGGGTGTAGAATTACATGGTTGAAAACACTGAAAATAATGGAAACTACATTTTCTGTGTCTCCTCCTTTGATGGAACTATGTGTTCAGCTATCTGGTCTTTTTGTGAGCCCTATCTTTAAAGCTATTCCCTCTAGTCAACATCATACCACTGCAAGGCTGCACATTTCTGATAAAAATACTAATTATGATGTTATTTTTCTGCAAAACTGTCAACATCTGTAGTGAATTACATTATCTTGTTCTGAGTGTGCCAGCATATTGATTTGTTGTCATGAAAGCATCTAAAGTTTCCTTTAACCTGCCCTGAATGATATATTGGGCCTATCAATCACTACATTTGGTGGTGTCACTAAGAAACTTTCTTTAGTGACACTGAAAGGGTTATGGGATTAAGTTATTTAATTTCTAACTAATATAATCAGATAACATACAAATGAATGAATTGCCTAAAAATTGCATTTTGTGTTATGACCAGCAGGACTGAGAATAAATCTAATTGCAAGATTTAACCAGTGCATCCCTGCCAGCAGTGAACAAGCAGTTTAGCTTTATTTTTGTTTTTTTATTTTATGTTTTTTGCGCGCTGGCAAAATCACCCCCCTGCCGAGCAGCTGGGATTTGTACATTTTCTGACAGATACCCTGGATTGGATACACACACACACACACACACACACACACACACACACACA
>NW_024582468.1:510956-600120 GCF_018398535.1 Haplochromis burtoni
ACACACACACACACACACACACACACACACACACACACGTCAAGAAGATGAAACATATGCATCTGTAAGTCACAGCATGTCATAGATAATAAAATCTGCAATCTTGGAAATAATAATAAAAAATCCTGAGCTCCCTGTCAGTCTGTAAACATATTTAAACAAAACTTTAGAAATGTTACTCTTCTTCAGTTCATTACATTTTGTGTGGATTCATTTATGCACAGCTCTCTTAAGGTCCCACCACTACACCATTTTAGCTTTGGACTTTATGCCATTGCAGCACCTTGATTTTTATCTTTTCAGCCTTTCTATTGTAGATTCGCTGCCAGGTTTATCTTGTCACATGACCCGATTTCATCTGAGGTTCTGATTTTCCCAGGTCCTGTGGCTGCAAAACAAGCCCACATCGTCACCCGTCCACCACTGTGCCTGACAGTCGGTATTGTGTGTTCAGGTTTTTGCCAAATGTGGTGTTGTGCATTATGGCAAACATCTCCACTTTGGTCTCGTCTCATCATCTTTTTAATATGTAAATTAAAAGGAGTATGTTTACTTTTATGGTAAAACAGCCAATCAATTTGACTCTTTAGTAGCATTTTAACAGTTTGCTCTACAAATAATACTAGTGGTCATATTATTAAATACCTGTATGCCTGTATGTCACTCTTGCAGTCATACAGACACCTGTGTAAAAGCAAACAGCAGCCTGAATACGATGACATTTGCAGGTAGCAAAACACTCTGGGACAGTACATTGAGCAGCAAAATGACATTCACAGCCACTTAGCTGCCTAAAACAATCAAAAGTCTTGTTTGACTGGTACTGTATCGCAGCTTTCCCTTCTGGCTGGGAATGCTTACTGCTTAGGGTTGTTTAAGCTGTCTAGAAGCTACTGTGTCTAGTAATAGTTGGCCACTTTCAAGGCTCAACATTATCCTCGTGCTTAGCCAAATGTCTCACCATATTGTTTGCTGCTTGGCAGGCATCTTGAATTAGCCACAGAATTTCCTCTAGTCTGCCTTGAAGCTATATATTAGGAAAGTCATTTACTCCATGGGAGATTTTGCATTGGCTGATGAGTGCTGTGTGATACTTCACATGGACATTTTCATTGCCTGGAATACATAACAACGCAACAGTATATCCATATTGTGCAATTTGATATGTGTCGGTATCAAAATTATTTCACACATTTCTAGAATCTGACTATTTAAGTCCAGAGAGATAGTGTGCCATTATCAACTGACTACTGAGAATATTCATTTGTTTTCATTTTAACCATATGCTGCTGTTTTTGCTATTAGTCTTTATGTCAATCTGAGCTAATCAATTCTGTTTTCCCCAATGTTTTCACAGATGTTAGAAAATAATATTAATCTTCTCTATTTTAATGGTGCTTCAAATCAACAGCAAAGTTTCTCTTTGATTTGCTGGTAGGAATGTATATTTTAAACATATTCATATTCATAATGTGCCATTGCAGAGATAATCTAAACTCATAATGTATACTTTTCAGGCTACTTTCCTTTCCTGGAGACAAAGAAACACGATCATTTAACTGATTTTTCTACCACTCCTCAAATGTTAATCCTTACCTGCATGCTGTAGTATGGTCCATTATTTTTTGATAACTGCACAGCTTGTTATCCTTTAAATTGTAAAAGCTTCCTCGCTGTAGACTACATGTGTGCCCACCGCATACAGTTCTATTTCCTTTTATTTTTATTCATGTGGAGCGTTCTCCCAGCACTTTTTCATAGGAAAAAAGTTCTGGAGGTAAAATAAATGTGCGATTCTCTTTGAACATCTGGTCGACTGACTGTCAGTCGGTGACACGGGGCCTGAGAATGACCTCATTCTGAACTGCACCCAACTAATTTTATTAAGCTAATTTTCAGATCTCTGTCTGCCTTCTAATGATGAAACATGGTTTGAATATGTCCCTGCACTAACTGAAGTCGATTAGAGGTTTGATGCTTTCTAACCTGTGGAGTTGACTGTGAGGCAGAAAGACTGAGCTCTGGATAAATGCTCCACTGCAGAGCAAAGCAAGTGTCTGACAGCCAGTGTTTAATCTGTCCATGTCAATCCGTCACTGTCAGCCATCACTGTCGCATGCGCGCGCTGAGGGGAGGATGATAGAAAACAATAGCACAGAAACAAAAATGTGTTGGAAGCAGCACGGCACAAATTTAGCTCAGATCAGAACTGCAACACTCTGCAACGCATTTCTTGGAAAAAAAATAAAAAATAATTGTGCCCACGTACTATTGGCCTTTGCAAATGATCCACTTTTTCACTTCTTAAAATTAATTAAAACTGTTATATTATATTTCTTACTTTTTCTAAGAAGTATAACAGTTTTAATTGCGTTTTTTAAAATAACTAAGCTGTAAAACTGCTTTTCAAGATGTCTAAAAGGGTCATGTCAAGAGGTTTTTTTGTTTTTCAATTAATAAAACTCTTCATTAATGAGTGGATCTAGAGATGGGAGAAGTTGATAGCTTGGGAGAAATGATTATCTAAAGCATAATTTAAAGATTTAGCAAGGTGTGCATACCATTGATGGCGGAATCGGTTTAAAAAATCAGAAACAGTCCATTACAAATATAGTATGACTATGACATAAAACAACTTCTTGGTGTTGCCTTTAATTCATTTTGGGCACCACTGCTACAGTACGTTCACAATGATTTCCATTTAAATTTAAAAAGGAAAATAAAAAGAGAAATGTCCAAACAAATGCATTTAAATTTGTGACTGTATCCACAGTATGACAGCTCTCAGCACACTGACAAAAAATTCCATAATTCCTATGGTTCTAGGTGGCCTGTATTTTAACGTAGAGAAAAGCTATAAATAGCCTTTTGTACCAAAAGAAAGCATTTGAAATGAAGAGACTGACCCAAAGTCATTGTCTGTGCATTGAAAACTATTCAAGGTGGCCTCATTATGTGGAGTACTGAAGCTATTAATGAAAGCAAACAGAGCAAATGAAAAACTCTATTTTGTTAAACTGACCTCAGTGAATATGAGGACACATTATAAGCTTTTATAATGTGAGAAATCACATTATAAGGTCCATTGGGGTAGAGCACTCAGCTCTCACACACTGAAGAGTACTGCGAGATTCGATTTTTTAAATTTTTTGCACTGAACCAAGAAGGTGAAGATAGTTGTGTCTTCAGCTATAGCACAGAAACATTCTGTGTCTGTCCGTTAGTCGAACCTCAGATACAGGAGGAACAATGTGGTTCTCGTCCTGGTCGTGAAACACTGGATCAGCTCTTTATCCTCTCAAGGATACTTGAGGGTGCATGGGAGTTTGCCCAACCAGTCTACATGTATTTTGTGGACTTGGAGAAGGCATTCGACCGTGTCCCTCGGGGTGTCCTGTGGGGGGTGCTCTGGGAGTATGGGGTGTCTGGCCCATACGAACCATTCAGTCCTTATACAACCATTGCAAGAGCTTCGTCTGCATAGCCAGCAATAAGTCGAACTCGTTCCTGGTGGGTGATGGGCTCCGCCAGGGCTGCCCTTTGTCACCGATTCTGTTCGTAATTTTTATGGACAGAATTTCTAGGCGCAGTCAGTGGCAGAAGGCTTTCACCTGGGTGGTCTCAGAATCTCATCTCTGCTTTTCACGGATGATGTGTTTCTGTTGGCTTCATCGGGTGATGGCTTCCAGCTCGCTTTGGAATGGTTTGCAGCCAAGCGTGAAGCAGTGGGAATGAGAATCAGCACCTCCAAATCTGAGGCCATGGTCCTCAGCCAGAAAAGGGTGTAGTGCCCACTCCAGTTCAGGGACGAGTTCCTGCCTCAAGTAGATCGCAGTGATTCTGCGATCTATGTCCCTACCCTCACCTATGGTCACGAGCTGTGGGTAGGGACCGAAAGAACAAGATCGTGGATACAAGCGGCGGAACTGGGCTTCTTCCGAAGGGTGGCTGGCCTCTCCCTTAGGGTGAGAAGTTCGGCTATTCAGGAGGGGCTGAGAGTAGAGCTGCTGCTCCTTCACATTGAAAGGAGCCAGTTGAGGTGGTTTGGGCATCTGACAAGGATGCCTCCTGGGTGAGGTGTTTCCGGTATGTCCCACCGGGAGGAGGCCCCGGGGCAGACCCAGGACACGTTGGGGAGATTATATCTCTTGACTGGCCTGGGAACGCCTGGGTGTTCCCCCAGACAAACTAGAGGAGGTGGCTGGGGAGGGGGAGGTCTGGGCTTCTCTGCTTGGGCTGCTGCCCCCGTGACCCAGCCCTGGATGACCGGAAGAAGATGGATGGATGGATGGATGGATGAATTGTCTTGAGCAAAATTTATACCTCCAATTCCAACTAATGATTAGAAACCCATATTTTATTCACAATAGAACATAAAAATATATTAAATGTTTAAACCTCCATCCATCCATCCATCCATCCATCCATCCATTCGCTTCCGCTTATCCTTTCCAGGGTCGCGGGGGGCGCTGGAGCCTATCCCAGCTGTCATGGGGCGAGAGGCGGGGTACACCCTGGACAGGTCGCCAGTCTGTCGCAGGGCCATGTTTAAACCTATAAAAAAAAAGGTAATTCTAAATTTCATGACTGCAATATGACTCAAAATAAAGAAAAAAAGGGATAAGGCCATGTTTACCATTGTGTAGCATCTGTTCTAGTATGTAATTTACCATTGTCTTGTTAAAATATGTTAGGCCTCCCCTGAATAACATTGATTGGATTCAACCTGTTTACCTTTCAGCAATGACAGCATCTTTCCAGATGTGCAAGCTGCCAATGCAATAGGCAGTAATGCATCCCCATACCATCAGACATGCTGTTTTTTTAAGTGATCACTGATAACATGATGGATGGTTCTTCTCTTTAGCTCAGAAGATTCATATGTTCAAAAAATAATTTCAAATTTTTGTTCCTTTGGCCAAAAAAATAAGTCAGCCTATTTTAAATGAGCTTGGCTCAGAGAAGACAGTAGTCTTTCTGGATTTTGTCCACATGTGGTTTCTCTGCATGAAAGTTTAAACCTGCATGTGTGAATAGCACAGCAAACTGTATTCACAGATAGTTTCCATGACACAATAATGCAGCCCTGCTTGAGTGCTCAAAGATCACAGGTATATTGATTTGCAGCCTAGTGCTTTGCACACAGAGATTTCCCCAGAATCTTTTGATTTCTTTTTAATACGTAATCATGTTACTGATGTGTTGCCAGGTAACTCGATTACAACATTTCCAAAATGCTCCTCTGGCTGTATCTTTGTTGCATCAAATATGTTTCCAGCCTATTTGTTTCCCCATCAAAATGTTTGTTGCCACTATCAGATTCAAAATGAGGTCATATTTTTCATGAAATAGCTAAATGTGTCATTTTAAACATTTGATATGTTTTTTATGTTCTATTGTGAATAAAATATGGGTTTTTGTATCATGCTTTTGAGATAAACAGATCCACTGAGCAGAATCAAGGTGCAAGCAGAAGAGTTTGTAAGGTTAATTTACAACAGGATTTGGGCGACTAAAGGACAGGTGGTTTCTCAGGTGATGGCTAACTGCAATAGTGGTGTCCAGAGAGGCTCTGTTTAGAGGGGAAGAGGTAGTGGAATGCAGTTCCTCAGTGTGAAGCTTCGAGGTCTTACCTGTCAAAACTGAATATTGAACCTTGAGAAGTGTAGTTGGCAGGCAAGCAGGAGTTTGGAAAAGAAGAGAGTGCTTCAGTGGAGAGTGGGCAGGCAGGTGAGCTTCAGGTAAGTCCATGTTTGCAAAGACAATCACAAAACCTGAATGCTGCTGCTGTACTAGTCAAGCTGTGGGTCTTAGACTCCACATGAGATAGCAGGTAGGTTTATCAGATTGTGAGGCAAGAAATCCAGGAAGGAAACTAGGAAGCAGACAGGACACAAGGGTTAGTAAGTAAAACTTGCAAACGTCAAATAATCACAGCCATTTTACCACCACAATGAAGACAACAGTCCAATCCGTGACAGCTGTCCTTGAAGACACACAGCACTGATGAATAAATGAGTTACACATGTGCGAGACCAAACCTGGAATAAGGGCAGCTCCACTCACTCCACACTTTGTGGAGGCCCTGATAATCCACTCACCTACCCATCTGAGAGAAAACAGAGAAAAAGAGAAACTAAGAGCGAGAAAGAATTCCCAGCCTGCCTCAGATCCTGATATTATTATATCTACAAATCATTGCTTTCGATTTTTATTTATTATTTTACACAGAATCAAAAATGTTTCAGAATTGCATATTTATGTAATAATACAATGTGACCAGGAGAAATACCATGTTTATATGGACTATGGGACTGAGAATAGCCATAGAGTTCCAAATGTCCTCGAGAACTACAACTACTCATCAGTTATCTTATGAATTCAATAGAGTTCATATCAGTACTGGATAGCGAATACTCCTGAAAGAGATGCTGAACAAGCTATGATGAACTGCAATTGACACTGTGACCCTGCCATACTGTTCAGCCAGCCTCAGAGTCTCTGTCTGTCTCTGTTTAGACATTCTAAAGTATAGATATGTTATGTAGTGAAGGAAGACATGCAGAGGGGCAGTGTGAGGACAGATTATATAACAGATTATAAATCATATGATAGCTTAGGGTTTTTGTGCTCCACAGGGACAGTTTATAGTCATGCAGTGAAAGCCAGCTCAAATATGATTAGTCAATAAAACTCAGCTAACAGTGCCACTGGACATTTTTATGTCCTGTGTTTCGACCCTGCGTTTTCAGTTTGACATTTTAGTTTTGTTTATTTATTTTAGTTCTGTTGTGTTTGCTTCCTGTTTAGCTTGTTCTTTGTTCTGCTCATTTTGAGTTCTGCATTTTAGCATATTACTCATGTTTTCTTTACCATGATTTTATTCTCAGTTTTAGTTCTGTCTCCTTTTATAATTCATAATTATTGTTATTGTTTACAATTAATTCCCAGACTCCTGTGTTCTGTGTTGTTAATTCTCACTTTCTGTGTTAGGCGTTTCCTCGTTTTGTCACTTCCTGTTTTATTTTGGTAGTTTTCATCTTTTGTTACTTGTTCCCAGTTTTGCTTCCCCTGTCTTTTCTTTGATCTGTTTTAGCTGTATCTTGTACCATCTCCTTTAATAACTCTGTGTTTTTAAACCCTCAGTTTGCATTAGTTCTTTGTTGTTTCAGAAGTCTGCATCCTGGTCCAGATTTTCCTATAATATGACACTTTCAGGTCATGGTGGTGACTGATAGGAGTTGGGTAGTGGAATTAGACTCAAAGGAAGAAAAGTCTGAGCCTGACAGAACATTGTCCTCGTAATATAAACCTTGAATAATAAATTACCAAATAAGAAGCACAATGGCAGTAAATGCTAGACACTGGGCATATGCCACTATACTAAAAATCTGCAGGTTAAATTAAATTAAAGAATCTGTAGTATAAAGATGAAACAACTTCCCTCTAAAGCTGCCTCACTATTATGTCTGCTTCAGGGGCATGAACCTAACTCCTCAACTAAGATGAGCCTCGGAGGCTTTGTAGACAAATGCCAGAACCTCCTCAGCTACTCCTGCTACTCTACTCTGAGCCCCTCCCAAATGACTGAGTTCCTCAATTTACCTCTATCACTTGGGTGAGCTTCCTCACCAAAAAAGCTTCCTCAAAAAAAAAAAAAACCTTCAGAAAAAGCTCATGAAATGCGTTTGTATCCCAAGTTACTTGAACTCCCCCACTAGAAGAATTCCACTCATTTCTGGTTAGAAACAACAGCTTCAAACTGGATGCTAACTTTTCTGATTAAAATTCATCTGCAAAGTGCTAAAAGAAGAGCAAGCTACAGGACACGAATCAATGACGCCAGTAGGACCACATCACAATTCAATACTGTGGTAATCCATGTTATTTGTCTACTGTGCATCATCATGTTTTTATTTTCTATTTTCCCCAACTGTATTTGTCTCATAATGGTGAACACTTCCTGCCTACTGCTTGTGTTATTCGTGCAGTTAATCACACAGCTTTAGCTGCACTCACTTTACCATATATCAGTTTAAACACAGGTGTAACTAATAAAACTAACAGTAGCTCTGTTCACCCTCTAAGTGTCCCTGTATATTTTAACTGTGATTCAGCTTCCAAATGAGTTCTGTACACTCAATGGGCGCTTCACTATGTACACCTGTTCAGCTGCTTATTGACACAAATATAGAGTCAAATGAATGCATTTAGGGTTATATACATGTTCAAGATGACTGCTGAAGTTCAAGCCAAGCATCTAAATGAGGATAAAAATGTGATTTCAGTGACTTTGAAAAGGTAGGCTGGTTTGAATATCATCATCAGTTCAATGTATTCAAATGGCCTACACACTCACCAGATTTCAGTGAAACACAGCACCTTTCAGATGTGACGGAACTGGAGATTTGCATCATGGATCTGTAGCTGGCAAGAAAACAAAGCACATGTCCAAGAAAGTACTAGCAAGGTGCATTTACTAAAGTGGAAATGCAAGTCATATTTTTAATTCTGAATTACTTAAAGTACAGATTGGAATAAATAAGTTCAGAGAATTGATTTGTGTTGCATTTTCTAAAGCCCATCTGACACACATTTGTCGTCTGAGTTTCTCAGTGTACGTTCAAGCGCTGGAAAGAGTAATCTTCCTTTTTGCCAGTGTGTTATTTGTCCTCTCTCGTGGAATTCACTGTTTAATATTAGCTTAGCAGGCTGTAGGCAAGACAATGATGCTTGCATCATTGCATCATTTGAAGAGGTTTTTAGTTTTCTTAACTAAAAACCTCTTCAAAGACTGTTTGCCCTATACCACCCTGCTGTGTTGGGCATAAGCTATGTGAATTCATGAGCCGGTCACACTCTTTGCTTATGAACTGACAAAAGAAAATACATTCACTTTCTATCAAAGGTTCCAGAAGTAATTGTTTCCCACCCCAAAATTCAATATCACTTATTGACTGCTTTTGTGAGATACGCTTGGTGTGTCTGTGTGTTGCTCATGCATCTTGATCAGCATCATGGCACGGCTTCAAAAATGTACAACTACATTAAATTATTTAGAAAGTGTTTCTCATTTCTAGCATATTGTACATCTTCATTTAAACATCAGTGGCATGTCTTACAGAAAATAAAGTAAAACCGGGACACATCACAGATTAGTGCTTTTTCTCATTTCTCTACTCTCACAAAATAATGATGCAATCGTAAGTCTGTCATCCTTTTGCTTATGCAAGTCTCAGTTTACTGTTATGGAGGCCTCAGTTATCAAAGTCTGTCACGAATCGTGCTGTTGTTTACAATAAAAATGTCACACAAAACATCCGGACAGTTAAAGTTATGGAAGATTGACAAATAATTCACACACAAAAAAAGAAAAAACAAAGAAAACAACATAAAATCGTACATATATTTTATTACTGGCATTTTTGGCGTCTGACTAAAATATTGCACCAATAGACTAAGAACGATACATGTGCGATCATGGGTAAAAGGATTAGCATGAGAAATGTTTGTACAAAACAGCTTTGCGTGTATAATTGTCAGCTAAACAAAAAGCCCAAACAGCAGATGTTCCATTCCCGAGATGGAAAGCCTCATGGCAATGATAATGAAGGTAAACCTCATTAAAAACAAAAATACAAAAACGGATACACAAAGATGGTCAGAAAAGAATCTATTCTGGATGCGTTAACGTCTTCTAGTTGTTGAGGAGGGGTTATAGATGGAGTTGAGTGCTTGCAAAATTACCATAACAAGCAGCGGTCCATCAGGAGTTCTGTTTTTGCAACCTGTCAAGAGCAAGATTTTCAGACAGTAACCATGATCAACAGTCACCACAGTCGTGTACATAGCTGCTGCAGTGTTGATGTTTGAAGACTTTGATGAAAGTCAGTGTGCCTGGTTGAGTTACATTCCTAGCATCATGTGGTATCAGAGTGCTGCACATCATTAGTGCCTTACACACACGTATGCTCGTGATGGAAAACTTTTAAGTAGTGCACTGAGTGAAAAAAATCAGAAACTCGCAATGTTAGATTGCATCTTTCTTTTTTTTTTTTATTCTATCTGTCCCAACCTAAAGTACAACATTCCTATCCTACGCTATTATTTCATTTTAAATATTCCATGTAGTATATGAGACCAGGAGAGTTAGAAGACATGCACCTGTCAATGCAGTGAAGAGAGGGAAAGTCATAAGTTCATATAGTGCCTGGCATAGCTGGACTGGCCTTTTGCCCAGTGGGCCGATGGTGATTTTTCGTTTTTATGGGCCGATGGGTTTTTTTTTGTTTGTTTGTTTTTGTAACGGCATAAACAATGAGAGGTGGTGGATTGGTCAGATGCTGGTCGATGTGTAAAAATAACTCAGTGGTTTGGTGGTGGCTATGGCAGAGCTTCCACAGAGGCAACAGGTGGATGAGGGAAGGGGAGCCAGGAAGAGGAGAGACCCGAGGCGGCCGCCGGTCCGAGTGTCAGGTGAACTGAACTTCCGGTAAGAAGTTATGACCTGCAGTCTAACTGGGTCAGATAGAAACCAAGTTTAGGTGGAGTTTATTTTCGTTGTGCTGACTTTTTACACTCAGTTCCAATAACTCGTACAGTTTCTATACAGCTGGGTGGGTGCTATGATGTTACTGATAGTGAACCGTATTTTATTCATAAGGTTAGTTAGTAGAGTTGCCAACCATCCCATAAAAAACGGAATCGTCCTGCATTCAGAGAAAATATTACGCGTTTCGTTTGAGACGAAAAGGAGCACAGTTTGTCCCGTACTTCAGCTAGGATGGAAAAAGACACAAAGCTGGAGTTATTCTGTGTTTACGCCGATGCTGCTTCTTCTCTAATTTTCTCCCCCTCCCTCTCCTGTTGCTACTTCAATCATGAAACTGATCAATGATCAGCTGATCAACTTTTCTCTCTTGTTTGTTTATCGCCCACTTTGAGCCAGAAAGAGGAAACCAGCGGATGTCGCGCTAAACAACAGCACGTTTAAGTTTGATCAGCTGTTGTTAGAATTTATTTAACATTAATTTCTAGTATCAGCTGATGTTTGCTGGAGCCACAGCTGTAAAAGCTGCTGGTCCTGATATTGGTTTGGATATGTGGTGAGAGGGAAACATGAAGATGAAACCAGGAGACGTCCTTACTGAATCATCAGAGCTGAACAGGTGATGGAGAAACAGGTTTACCTTTTAGGTGACATGAATGAGTTGAAGGGAAGTTATGAACTGTTTCTGAGAGACAAATAACACCAGGATCCTTTGTAGCTGACAGCTGGTAACTGTGCAGGGGCGGGTCTAGCAAAGTCTTGCCAGGGGGCCAGGTAGGGCATTAACAGGGAGAGGGGGACACAAAGAAATACTTTTCTTTCTTATTCTAATTTAAAATGTCGAGCTTTTATTAAATAATTATCTGAATCTTACAACCAAAGTTTTTATTTGACGTAAAATGTATAGAAATCATACATATACCAACAAGACAGCGTGCATCACTGTCACAGCAGCCTTTGTTTTCATTCAAAGGCTTTTTGGCTTTAATACCTGGTGGGCAGGTCTCTAGTCAAAATGCCTGAGCCGATTTTTTGTCCCAGTCCAGCAATGGTGCCTGGGTATGTTTAGTTCAGTTCCTTTGTCTGAGACCAGGCTGCCATTTATGTACTTTGTTTGAAATGATTTGGCCTCTGTTTAGATGACTTAAGTTTATATCCTTTGAGTAATGTCTATAGAGAGCTAGTTTTAGCTGTGCTATGTATGCTATGTAGTGTGTGGTTTGTCTTACTTTCTAACTGATCTTGATATATGGTTTTAAAGCTGTTTGTTAAACCAGCATCTGAGTAGTTCATGATTGTGTGAAAACAATAATCTCACTGGAGCCACTTACAGTAGGATCTGTATCTGTTTGTCCAATTTAGAGTGACATTGGCTAGTGCCACCTGCTATACTCTGATGCGGGATGGGTGCACCGAGACACAGAACCTCACAGACATAGGGGTGGCAGGGCACCTACTGATTAGAAGGTTGGTGGTTCAATCCCTGTCTGCTCCAGTCTTCAAGTCAATTATCCTGGGGCAGGATACTAACCCCAAGTTGCTCTCCAACTCATCTCTGTATGCGAATATTAAATATGGTTACATTTAGATAATAAGGATGCCACTGTGGGAGAAATTTTACAGAAATACATCTGAACCCAGAACCTTGTTGAAATTTAACAATGCCTTCCACTGCACCGGCCTAATCTCAGACTTTCTAATAAAATATCGCCACCTAGTGGTGGAGTTTTATTTTGTGGTAATTTAGCAAAACTGCATTACACTTATTTGCTTTAAAATAACAGTAAGTACAGCTGCAATAAATGGTAAAGAGGGACAATCAGGTCTCATTCACTGTGCTGATTGTTAAAGGAAGCTAAACATTTCTATTTAAGGTTCTATATATGTACTTGCTAGCTGCCAGCTGGCAGTTAGTTTTGCAATATATAAAAGCCAAGGACATGAAAGCACTGACAATTCAGACTAAATATGCGTGCATATCATTATTTCCTGCTGGCAGAACATACCAGTGTATGTAAACCCTTTATGGATCAAACTTGGCATAATGAAAATTCCCTGGTTATCTAACCTATCCTCCGCCCCCCCAGTGCCAGAGTTACTCAGAGTCAAGCTGTGCACAACACAACACAAGTTCTTCTTTAATAGAAGCCACACATTTGTGGACAGACTCCTTTTTAAATGCCTTAAAGACAAGGTATGAGCAACTTTCTTACAGTCTGCTTTAGTCCTTGCCAGGCAGATTTCCACCTCAACACTCTAAGCTAAATAAATCTCAAGCACATCAGCGCTCGATCAAGGTTACACTGGAGAACCAAAGACTTCTGTTACAACATTTGGAATATGAGTCAAATGGGAAGACTTAAGCTTAAGTGAAATCTGCAGCATTTGTGACAGTGATGAAAACGCAAAAAGACGTTTGCTCTGAGGCAAAAGCTTAAAGTGCCACTGGCAGAATAAAAGGATGCAATTCTCCCTTGCCTTACGTAAGCACTCATGGAACACAATTCTCATCGTAGTTCTCTACAGTAGCTTTCTGAAGCCACTCTTATTCTGCATGGCTTGATTTATGTGCACATCAGCCATCAAATTAATCTCAACCTTTTGAATTTAAAATCTGCTTCAAATTGAAGTGAAGGGTTCAAGAAGCCCAATATTAAATAATTCTGACCATTTACACCTCATTCAGTATCATTCAGTAAGTAGCTCAGCGAAACCAACCTGATGAGTGGGGTGGGGGGCTGCAGGAAAGTGGGGAAGAAAGAACAGAATGTGTGAAATGAACAGTAATTAATGCTGAACAAGGAAGGCTAGAAGAAAAGGCCAGCACACGCTTCTCCCATTCAGTCTGCCACTAATGGGAATATGATTGCATTCTGTCTTTTTTCTCCTCATGAGGGTTCTTTGTCTAATTCAATCAATACTTCAGGGCATTCAATGCACTCTGAGTGGATGCTCTGAATGAGGTGAATCAAAGCAAACCAATTCAGACAGCAAATGCAGCCAGTTTGACCTATGGTCCAATTTAGTGAAAAGGCAGAAAATGCTGCAATGCTTTGTTCTAAAGAGCCATGCCAAATGGTTCATACGACAACAAAATTTCCAGGAAAAAAAAGAATCTATATCAGAAAAGAGGAAGCACTCAGAGAATGCAAACCTACACCAAAGCAGCTAACTCTCTGGGCAGTATTTACTTTAAAGGGAATAATATTGTATTTTGTATATAAAAATTATATACAAAGGTAATGGATAATAGGTATTGATTTGTAAATAACTGGACAGAAATAACTTGAGCTTATTATATATTAAACTGCATTGTATTTCTAACTAACTAGGCAGCTCATTCCCTTTCTCTAGGCAATACATCATACATTTTGGGGTCAACTGGAAAGAAAGGCAGATGTGAAATATAAAAGTGAAATCAGAGATCAGGTGTGACATGATATTTGGATGGAAACTATAATGTGCTAGTTTGAATCCCCATATGCCAGTATCATTCCCTAAATGTTAATAATAATAGACATTTTATGAACATTTGACCTTATATGACTTTGAAGAAAAGGTCAGAGGTCCAAACTAACATGATATGTCACTCCCTATATGCTTATATGTTGTCAGTACAAATAATGGAAGTGAGAAACATAGTTTTAAATAACTCTCCATGCATTATTATCACTTTGACCTTCAGATCAATCTATTGACCTTGATGAGAAGTCAGGGGTCAAATGTGTACACTGCACTTTCTATATGCTGACAGCACACTTGTAACAATTGTAGTTTATAAGGCTTTTTGTCAGTTTTCTCCCATCAAATCACTGAAGACCATAAAGACATTGGTGGATGTAAGCCAAATTTTAATGGATTGTTAAGTAACGACACCTTACACCCCTGCAAAGTTTTATCGGAATTAATTCAAAACTTTTCCAGCTATCTCATTTACAGACAGAATGACACACATGCATTGAAGTGCTACCAAAAACAAAACGTCCTTCCGGAGATTACAGGCGGTAAAAAGAAAAATAACCCGCTGCCAAGAACAGCAGAAACTTTGAGATTTAGATCAGAAACTCACACTTACTTACTTACTTATTACAACGAAATGAAAAGCTGACTTTCATGTGTGACGGAAGAGAATGCCCCATGTCCTTCACTGAGAAGGCTGAGGATTAAGGTCCACTAAGGGTCAGCTGCTACAATGTTTTCTAGCAACCTTTTGAACCTTCCCCAACTCCAATTAATTTCCCAAGTCATGTAACACAAATAGTTGACAGGGATGAATGACAGCTGCCCAAAGGTTCAAACTAAGACCATCTAAAAGATCACATCTTTAATATGATCTTTAATGGTATATATTCTAAAACAGCAAATCTAATATTCATGTAGTTATTATGAATGAAATATAAATCCAAAGCCTCTCCACATCCTGAAATAAACAATCTAACAAGCATAGGATAACTGGGCTACACAAAAATGAGCAGAAACGGGTCGGATTTTGTAAGATGCAGATGCAATAAAGGATTCATTTATAGACATGTAGTGATATCTGGCACTAGTGTATCCCCCACCACCCTGTTGCAGATTCATGGTTTGAAGCTCAGTATCATTCCAAGCAAGGACTCATTACCTCTGACCAGGGGCTTCCGAGTCACTAAAGCCCTAACATCATTTAGCATGATCGTGCACCTAAAGTAGACCTGGCAATTATAATAACAGAGCAAAATGCCAGCAACTCTCAGTTGTTGCTGTGAAAGGGGCGTTTGATTTATTTTCCGTGTTGGTAATCATTCCTGTGTGTTTTGACCTCAACCTCAATCAGTGCACATGGGGCAAAACATCCACAGTCGTGCACATCACTCAGCTGTTCTCCAGCTCTCCTCCCCCCACTTAAACCATAAAATTGCTTCTGTTTCCTCTCCCCTGCTTTTCCTCTTTCACTGCCCCACATATTTTATCAAAGTCAAGTGATTTCTCTGGTGCAACTTTTCCAGAGAGGCACAATGCTCTGCAAAAAGGCACAAGGCAGAAAACTACTTTAAATTGAAGGGGTGTTTCTTTCTCTAATTTTTTTTTTGTTTGTTTTATGTTTTTTTTAAGGAAATAATGGATTGTGGTGCGCCACGGTGGTTAGCACGGTCACATCACAGTAAGAAGGTCCGGGGTTTGACTCTAAGCCAGAGATCTTTCTGTGTGGAATTTGCACGATCTCTCTGTAAACTCTGGCTTCCTCCAAAAGACATGGATGGGGTTAGGTTAACTGGTGATTCTTAAGCTGTATACACAATGGTAGTGATTCATTTGTTACACGTTGCTTTGAAGCTGAACAGCTGGTTACTGGATGTTCCTGGTTGCCACTCGAATGTATTTCCTATCAGATCACATGTCAGTCATCAGTATTCTACAATTACCTTCTTCTTCTATTGTTTTGCTCATAACTGCTTGAAGTAATCAAATATTATTTACTTTTTATGGTCTCTGATTGCCATATTGCTGCACAACATCACAGTCAGAATGTGATCCACTGCACTTAGGTAAACAGCATGTTTGTACGAATGACTGTAATAGACTTACTTATTAGAAAAAAACTTTTATGAGTCATGTTGATGCTTTTATGGCTAACTGCTGCTGCAGCTGTATTCTACATTAGGACTCGTCAGACTAACACAGCATCCACCCAAAGACTTTGAAGTAGAAAATGCCATTTATTGGGTTTCCATAGGCAAAATGCAAAGGTGCCAAAAAAAGGAAGCCCCGCATTTGTCTTTGATCTCTGCTGTGCCACAGTTTTCAGTAATTAATTAAAATGAATACCCAAATGATGAGAAAGTTCATTCTTTTGTATATTCATATTCTTCTGATGGAATAACTGGTTTGGTTTAGTTTGTAGTTCAGTTTTCTCCTTTCCTTCAACTTCTTATATAGCTTGTGTGTATGTTTGAAAGGTCTATAAAGTAACAAAGTCCATTCTAAAGCAAGTTATACTCTCTTACAGAAAACACTGCAGCTGAACTGACTTAAACACATTGTGTGTAGTCTAGGCTTTTCTTCCATTACTTATGTCACTGTGTGAAATATTTGCATAATGCCTGCCTTGCAGCTAGTTTGGAATGCCCTCAAACAAGGAATGAGCAACTTTCTTACAGTCTGTTTTTGTTTTGTTTTTAATTTCTTGGCTGAGGCACACTGTGAACTTTAAGGCCCAGTTCCAATATAACCCCAGCATCCTCTTCATATACACTCCCACTCTGATTGCAGCTTAACGTCAAGGGTTAAGTGCAGCTTCAAATCAGTGACCCTTAAGTAGGAGTGGGTTATAAAACCATTCAAAGTCAAGTCTGCATCAGTGCAGACTTACTAAACACACTCACCAAAGACAGTACTAGCAGTGTAACTCTAACTTGTTGTGAACTAATCAGATTACTGTCTTTGTTTCACAAATAATGTAACTCTTATATTTAAAGGTTAGCTTGTTGCTTTCTCTAATAAGCGAGTCATTACTGGCAAATATTTCCCTGTTCCTATTGTTCTGACTAAACAAGCAAAACATTAATAATAGTAATAAAGAGTCGGCATACAGCTGCTTACTACCTGAATACTCAGTTCAATTGTATCAGTCAGGTCAGCTAGCAGAATTTCAAAGAGCACGTTATTGAAGATTTCACATGACTCTGTGTCAGGCTGATAAGTGTTGAAGCTGTTATGGTGCTCTGAGTTCCACTTCATATTTCACAGAAGCAAGCTAAGCACACCTCCACAACCCTAGTCGTAAGGCTAACTGAAGAAGAGAATGACACCACTGCTACTCCTGTGAAAATCTAATGGTTAGTGTTTTGCTAAAGCTGTCACTTGGAGGGAAATAAACAATGTTGTTGCAGCTCACAGAGTGAAAAAGGTCCATATTAACACACTATAACACTAAAACAATGATGCACTATCACTGCATTAAGAGACAGGTGTAGAACAGGCTCCACACACTGTGGAAAATCCCCAATAAACCTATCAAAACCTAAATTTATAAATGGATCTTTTGTTTTGCTTTTTTGCATTGCAAAAGTCGCTTTTCTTCATAAGTAATGCTAATCCCTTACTTGATTATGCGTCAATGGCAGAAAAGTTAGAATATAAACAATTAACTTTAAAGTAGACATGAACCCTTACATATATAAAGGCAGTTAGCCAAACAACAATCTGCTTAAGAGAAAGACAGTGAAAGGATAAACAGATAGTACAACCTTTGTTTCTCACAGAAAAATCATTGCTGCAGCCAGGTGCAGTACAAAACGGATCCCCAAAACTGTTCCAGTGAGTTAATGGTTTTGTCACTAGTTAGCTAACATAATCTAATCTAAGTATTAGCCAAAATCAACCAACCAACCACATGATGTCACATTCTGTTCTGGCAGAAAAGGGCACTGAACATGTTCTATAAACCTAAACTTTAAACACTTGTTTCTTACATCCAGCCTTACAGACAGTTTTAAATCTATGAGCGTTCATAAGAGCAGGGCTCCACAGTTTACATTAGTCTTTAGTGGAGTGTATCATGTCCACTTTAAACGTTACACAGATGTTGCAACTGATTTGAGTCTGACATGGACAACACTCTACACACTTCAAACAATGAGTTACAATTTTTTTTTTTTACAAGGGCTGCTTACGAAAAATTCATACAATATATTGGTTAAACAAAGCTCCAAACAGAAACCCTTCTGATAAATAATAAATGCAGGAGCATTACTGATTAATTCTTTCAGTGCACTTTAGAAGATTAGATCATGGGCTGGGATTGCCAAATGAGATGCCATGTGAGAGCTGACAGAATTCCACAGAATTCCAGAGGATACCACTCAACTGAACACCAAGACGAATGTAAAAGCTGTTCAGAGTCGATACCACCTGAAGGAGAATTGTTGTGACAAAGGTGCCGGAAACGGACTACACCTGGGGGCAAGCTCAGCATCTGGCAAGGAACGAGGTTAAATGGAAGGCACTTTTTGTGGTCATATGCCTCACTATGGGATGAAGAGGATATAAGCATGAAGAGAAAGGTGAAAGGTGTTCCAGAGTTTGCCACTGTATTTTTAGCCTCTCCCTAAGTTAAGTGACTCTTGTGCAAATGCAAACTTTACTTGGGGTCACTCTCGTCATGGTGTGGGAGGATTTAGGGAGATTGGAATTTGGCCTCGTCTTACCCATGAGTAAAGTAGGCCAAATGTTCTGTTGGCTGGAAAGGTGAGTCTTCATACACTCCCAGAATTTAAGGAACTGAAGACCCAGCAGATAACACTATTTAGGCTACAATGGCAATGTTCCCCATAAAAACAGACAAAGTGTATAGCATATCATTAGCTATGATTATACACCCACAGGCAATTACAAAATTATAATGGTGAGGTACAATTAGAAATTGCATAAAGTTTAACAAAAGAGTGGGTGTGGTCTGTGTTTTCCGGTGCATTCCATGTCAGTGAAAACACAATTCCATGAATAGGCTGTATTGCACAATCCAATAGCTGCACTTGTCTTTTTTTTTTTTTCATGTTCAGATTGTGGTCCAAACTTTCACAGGTGAGCTAAGTGCTGTTGGCTTTTCTATACTCATAGAATTGGACCAGCAGATATTTAACCCAAGTTACCTAATTTTTTACCCATAGACATTATAAATGATGGAAATAACCACATAGGTTGGTGAGACCCTGTTATAAAACTAGATGCGACAACGAAGGGGTGAATTTGACTCAGAGAGTGCATGATCATTGGCCAACAACTTATGAATCACAAATGAGCAAATCCTGTGTGGATCAAGATTTACAAAACAGATTTGCTGTTTAGTTAATGTGGTGCAAAATGAGTAACCAAGATCATAAAGTCATCCAGAAAAGCATTTATGGAGGTCAGGGTTGAACCTTTCCCATATACCTCTACAGGACAAGGCGTCTTGCTATCAGAGGGATCATACCCCAGTGGCCTTTAAAAAAAAAAAAAAAAAACTATACAGGTTTAAAGTATTTCCAGATTGGCTTCATTTTTCAGAAGCTACATCGATCTTGAAGAAATCCATCCTTCATACACATTAGAAATCCCATCACCAGCTGTGAGAGGTAACCAAGAACACCAGGAAAGGTATAATTTTTAAGTTATATTACAGTAAAGTGTTAACGCTGGCAATAAAAAGCATTTATACACCAAAAGAGTTGTGTAATATATCTGTTATTATGATTCCTTCAGCCACATATGTGTTTGCAGATGCACAGACACACATAAACATATATAGATATGAATACTCCAGTACTGAATCAGATAAGAGGACTCTTCAACTACAGCAAAGAACAACAGGTATGCCTGTTCAGCTCTTGTCAGGAAGGATGTGCACCTTATGGGTGGTAAAACCAAAAACGCATGCAGGTCACACACAAGCACGCATGCACTCGCACACTGACACACACACAGGAAAAACCTGTCTGTGAATAAGAGCCTCTATTGAAATTCCTGGCCATAGTCTAGGCTCTAAATAAGCACAGAGGTGTGAGGAGAAAATCACCATCTCCATTTAAAGGGAGCAAAAACTTCACACTTCCAAACGTCATTATGCTTATCCAAGCCCTTATCGCAGCTCAGGAATTACTCAGTCCGGCTGCAGTCAGATCACAGGAGGCCGCCAGATATAACCTTCCAAGAAAGGAATAAAATAAAATAAAAAATACGCTGAAATAAAATGCCCACAGCTACTTTACAACCACCCTATCAGTGCTAAGCTCCCGCTTTCACTCAGCCATGCCGAGGGTGTTTTGCGCTGATAAATTTACCTAGTGTACATCTGAGTGCTGCAGAGGGAAAGAGTTCGTTGCCAGCCCGAGAGATCGGGAGACCCTACACGGGACTAACACACCACAACTGCCAATACTACCCCTATCTGCCACGGGCTGCACGATGGTGACATAAATCATTAAGTGCAATGAATGTGAAAAAATACATACAGGGGGACAATGAAGGCAATCGCAAGAAGGACATTCAGAGCGGCAATTTTAACTGATCGCAAAATATGCAAACATGAGCTCTGTCTTGATTAGGGAAGTAGCTTAGTTCACTTCTTCTGGTGCAAATACTATCATTAATATCATAGTAAAAGAGTAATTTGAAGAAAAGCAACCTGTAAAGACAGTAACACAGGTTGATTCTATTTGCAGTCTACATCGTCTGTGAGGTAGGAGGTGTGAGGTGCAGAATACTAATATAGAAAAATGCTTTTAAGCTTCAGGGGTCATAACCTGAGACATTTTAGCCAAGTCTCCAATCAATTCCAATTTTTTCACCACAGCATCTTGTGTCATATTTGCAAGCACAAAATGGGAGCAAATTGTTGTATCTGAGTAGGGACAAAGAGGATGTTCCAGGTCATCCCAGACACATTTGCATCCCATCAGTTGTGGAGCTAAGCATTCTGGGTATTATCCATAATTCTATTTTCTCAGTGGTGAGCATTTCAGGAGCAGTTCAGTGCTGTAGTACTTCATATAATGTGTAAAGAACAATATCATTAGATTTTTTTTTATTTAAATTTGAGCCCCATGCAATATTTTAAATGCACTTTTGACTTCAAGATACTTTATATCATATTTTAAAAACCTACTGAGCAGAATTACACTGTGACGTTATCTTTTCCACTTGAACTCGTTGTTCATGGCTCCACAAAAGCCAGAAATACTGCAAGGGATACACAGAAAATCAAATGCATTACACGTACATTTTCACAGGTGAAATCATTCGCAGGCCGAATTCTTGTTGATAAATTTCTACACAAACATCGGCGATAAAATGCACAAAAACACCTTTTCATTCGTACACACAGGCCTCCACAAACAAACCCTCACTGCAACAGCACAGCATTGTGCGGATTAAGGGTCCTCAGTGGTTGTTTGCCTTTTTAATGGTGTCCTAATTATCATTTAACCCTAATTAACCTGCATGGATAGGAGCCGGGCCTGATTAATCCCGCACATTGTTGGCCCGCTGTGGGGCGGAAATCAGCTTCCTCATTCACTCTTTAATCAGCTTTCTTCCGAAGCATTGCATAAAATGATGTGTGTTCAGTACATGCGCACACCCACACACAAAAAACCTTTTCAGCATCATCATTGTTGTTGTAAACATGACTCCACAAGGACAGGCAGGGTGTTCCAAGGCTTTAAAGTTTCCTTAAAAAGTTTTGCTAGTTTTGTCATTAAAAAAAAAAAAAATCCTCCTCATTTACCCATAACCATTTTTCAAATATAATGCTTTTCGATGTCATGTGAAA
Organism: Haplochromis burtoni; assembly: GCF_018398535.1. Lineage (NCBI taxonomy): Eukaryota > Metazoa > Chordata > Actinopteri > Cichliformes > Cichlidae > Haplochromis > Haplochromis burtoni. The sequence continues at coordinate 532,796 of NW_024582468.1, forward strand.
ATTCATGTTGTTTCTACTGCTACCTCAAAGTCTCCCTTTCGAGTTTTAGATTTCAATTTGATGCTTTCATGAACTGCTGGTTTTAATTTTTGGAGTTTAAGGCATCAGTGATTCTCACTCTGCAGAGCTGTTTATGAGAAAAGGGAAATAAATAAACAATTCCAGTCGGACCACCCGAGTAACACCTGTGTTGCTGCAAGACACAGAATTTCCTAAAAGTCAGCCAGGTTGGCCAGAATGAAGAGCGACTTAATACCTAATAGAAATTTTTAATTTTGGTGTCATGAACTTTCTTGAAAAGCTGTTAACATATTTGCATTGTTCTTATATTACACTAAAGAATAAAGTCTTAAAATGATCTTTGTTGGCTACAGGGTAAATGACACTTTTATATGTTTATACTGGTTTTGAATGAGCAGTCTGACTTTTTTCTTTTGTTTTCTTTTTTTTTTTTTTTAGAAAAATGTGTATTCTTCCAGTAAATCTAGAGGTACAGTGAACGTGATACAACCAACAGCATAGCATCAATACTGCAAATAGGGGCAAAGCAAAAACTTCAGCTGTAGCATCTAGCGACTGTACAGTTTATGGGGCTGTGTGTGTCACTGTTTGCATAGCTTTTCTGATACACAGACAACATGACTATGGGAATTAAACCATAGCTGGGACTGCAGAGATGCACGCGCTGCAACACTTGCTAAAAGAAAAAGAAAAAACCGTATGCAGAACCCTAACCATCATGCACAAGGGCCGTCATTGTAATAGACAAATCCAGTCAGGTAGGAGGCAAAAACCCAAAAATAGACAAGATGTCACCAAAAAGGGAACCAAGGGGGCGGGGGACACATAAGAATTCAAACAAAATACCAGCAACACTGTGGGAACACAAGGGACTAGTGGAAAAGCTGGATAACACAGTACAAAGACAATCTGGGAAGTGATGGAGAGAAACAGGGGAGTATATTCTGGGGAGAGTGATTAGGCCATTGGGAACAGGTGGTGCAGAAAGTTGTCGAGAAACCAACAAAGGGACAAAGGGAGGCAGTTAAACTAACGACAATGTACAGAGGCTGGCGATGGGTACTGTGAAGTAGGTTTAACAAAGTGTCCAAGAAATCATTTTCTTACCCGTTTACACAACATCAGCAACCCTGCGAAACTGTCACAGAAGGTTTGGTTATTAACTTGATACGCCAGCCTTGGGTTTCCAAATTTAGCTATGAGCACATACACATGAGAGAGGTGGTGCTGGCAGCATTTAAACAAAGAAGTCACAAGTCGATCACAAACAGGGACAGGTTACAAGCTGCAGAGCAACATATTTTAGAGAGGAAGGGCAAACTATCATATTATTTTTTTAAAAAATGCAAAAAGATTAAAAACAAGCTGTTGAGTCAAAGCAGCAGTGTGTGAGTGTGTGATAGGAAAAGTGCTCTACAGAGTGGAAGGTCTATCCTAATGTTAAGAGCTCTAGCAGTACTTATAACAGTAAAACTGCTTTGAATGTGGTCACTGCCACAAGACAAAAAGACTTTCAAAGGATCTATACTTTTCATGGATGCTTGTCAGGGAAAGAAAAAGACTTCGCTGAATGGACTGATAACATGCAAAGTAGGCGAGATGCCCTTTCTATCTCCCCACAGAGATGAGAGCCCTTCCAAGAATGGTAACACTATTTTACAGAGAACTGATTTGTTTAAGACAAGACTGTAGGCAGTGGGTTCCTACATGCTGATCTTCTCTATCAACCCCAACCAGTTCCAGAGCAGCTTAGGTATGCAGCAATGCAATAAGTTAGCAATTAGAAGTGTATCACCTTTGTAAAACTGAAAACATTGCTAGACCTGAAGGTTTTTCATCAAGCACCGAATGCTGATTTGTGGTACAATTACAAACATTAAAACTTTAAATGACTTGAAGCTAAGCTTAGCCCCAATCCAGAGCCATAATGTTTGTGTGCAGTCATCAGCACACTGGCAGACAGCTAGTTGTTTCAAAACTTGTTTTAAGCAGAAAAGGTAACTACAGCAAAGTGTTTAGAAATATCCAAGATTTTAAAAAAAAAATAGATGATAAGAAATACATAATTTTTTACTGGACAGTTTTAACTGTTCTTAATATGGTATATCATGTATATCATGAGCAGCAGTAGGAACGCTAAAGAACCAACATAAACACAAGTACTGGTAGATTCCCATATTTCTGAAAAATGTGGGCTAGCAAAGCTCTACATACTGCTAACCATGGCAGGACCATACTCTGTTTCACTCCTTGTCGTTAAACCTATTTTCAAAAATAGTGAATATTGCCTTAACATTTTGGTGTTTACTTAACTTTTGCACTGACAGGATAACTTTCTCAACATGCACAATTTTTATTTGCCCTCAAGACATCTATCTATACGTATCCCACTGTTCTGATGATAATGCTTGAAAACTGCAGCATGCTGGAGTAAGATGGAAAAATAATTTGAGTCGGTGGTTTCACTCTTTTACTGTTTTACTGCATAACAACACACTACTTAAATTGTATGCAATACTTTTGCATTATTTCAGTGAAACCATGTCTTCACATCAAATGGCTATCATTTCCAGAAAGGCAACAGGTGATATTTCATGGAAAAACTGAAATTCATTAGAAAGCAATTACTTTCCAGTCACAGCCTGACATTATCAAGCTGCTACATACTATACCTCTGAAGGCAATATTCCAGCAATGACTCTGTATCTTTTCCCTTTTACGCTTTTTTTCTTTGTCTTATCTATCTTTCATTTGTTCAACCATTTGTAACCAAATGCATCAGCCATGAGACATTGTGGTCCAATGTCTCATGGCTGATAAGCTAAACCTGGCCAGCATTACTTATTTTCTGTGTAACAGTTCCTGTTTTCCATCCATCCTTCAGTTTCCTACTGATTAGCTGGGTCTGTCTCGTGGTAGCAGCATGCTAGGACCACACATCCTTCTCCCCAGCTATGCCATCCAGCTTCTTTAGGCTCAGTAAGGATACGTATTCCTTTCAGTTTTTTGTTGCTGCCTGACGTCGCTTCTCTATGAAGCCTGTCTGAAAAACTTTTAAAAGAGAAGGCAACAGGACCTTCGTAAGCAACTCCTCGGGCCAAAATGGAAAAAGAACAAAAAATCCTTAAAGATACAGAAATATATATAGTTTTAAAATAAAGGGATTTTATAAGGTGGCATTTTATTTTATTCTTTTTCTATTCTTTTTCTTTTTACCATTTATTATTACTATAACAAACAGATAATGTACTGGCAGAAAGTTATCGAGACATTTTCTGTCTTTTCTACTGATTCAATTTTTCCTTTGCTTTTCTTTTTAACAGAGCACGGATGATATGATCATATGATGATCTTTTAACATTAATGAATTATATTTTGAAACATAAAGATGTATACTGATTCACTATCTTGAAAAGTGGTAGAATGTTACAATATGTTTTTTTAATATTTAAAAAAATGCATAAAGTTATGGTAAAATAAATGATTTAACCTTCTTCTGTGCTCCTCCCTGTCTGTGCCTTGCTCACCTGTCTCTGTCGCCTCTTGTCTTGCTGTCACAATACTTCTAGAACCTAAATTAGACATATTAACATATTAACCCCTTCCAACACATCAACACAAAGAGCTGATGGTTGACTAGCTCCCTACTATATCTCACACCCTGTTCACTTCATTGTGTCATCTGTTTTTAATATTGTAACTTACTCTTGTATAGTACATAGAAAAATAATTGAAAGTATTAATTAATACACATGATGAAATGCACTCACGATGACAAACTGTGAAAAAAGTCATTCGTAAGGTGTTTTACAACTAACAGGTGGATTTTCCTGTTTTAGTGGAGCTAGCAAACACTGGAGAATCACCTACTCCTTATCTATCTATCTATCTATCTATCTATCTATCTATCTATCTATCTATCTATCTATCTATCTATCTATCTCTATATAGATATATCTATATAGAGATAGATAGATATGACAAAATTATGGAGATAGTGTTGCTTGTCCTGCTTACTTGTTGACAATTAAAACTAAACCATGCTGTTCTAATAGGAAGAGTTGATGCTGTGAAATCACTTTACTGCTCATTAAATTGAGTCTCGGCTCAGCTGTATGGTGGACACCCTACGGGATGTTTGTAAGAAAGAAAAATCAACCACTGGTCAGTGAAATCGAAATGTAGCAAGGTCAGCAGGAGTGTGTTTTATAGCTTTATAAAAATGGAAAGGCGTTATTGTTAGTTTAGCCAGATTATGTGTGTTACTCATTATTCCTCACTTTTTTAGAATTATAAGAATTGCCTTTTGTCCATTCCTCAGACAACATTGGGAAAACGCTTTAAGGAGGTCAGTAAGTTTAAATTGTATTAAACATTTGGCTCATTAAAGAGTAATTTGCAATAAACTCACAAGTCAACTAGATTTAATAAAGGTGAGGGATTTAGACTGAGCAAAACAAAAACATATTTAATTTATATTTCTGGATTAAGAATTCCCGAGTTGAATGTACAATTTCCCGTCTGTAGTCAGTGATGGAGTTTATGTAAGTCAACAATAAAATATGTCACAAGTCAATATTTATTTAGGATTATTTAAAACATTTTCTGAATGGGACCCCAGTTAAATCAGTCGAACCATCAGTCGAACCATCGATCCATACGAGACATAAAATTGTTGCTACAGTATATCCTTCTCCAAAAACTCTTTCCTTGCTTGCCTTCTTTTTTCTTCCATTCCTTCTTTTCATTCTTGCTCTGTCTCTCTCAGCAGGCAATTTTACCCATTCACTTTTTTTCTCCTCCTCATGACTCAAGTCACGAGTCATTAGAAAAGCCTGACCTTCTGGGAAAGGTCTTGGGTGAGCAGTGATAAAGTGGGGTTGGCCCATTGAAGAAAGCTATGCTGTAGCACTAAAATAGGTGCAGCTATAGTCCAAAGAGCAGACTAATGGTCCTTAACCTCCATGTGTCATTAGCCTGGAATAAAGACTGGAGGGAGGAATACAGACTAGAGGAAAGTAAAAAGTCATACCCCCCTTTCTCTACCCTGTCTGACATGGATACGTGGATGACGTGAACATTAAATGTCCTTTATGTGCCTCTGTATAGACATTTTGCAATAACTGACAAAGTATTCGTTTAGTTATGCACTACTCAAAAAACAATAAGGGGAGAAAATCTTTATTGATATGCACTGTGTCATTTGCTGAGAACAAAAGGACAAAAACAATGGTTAAGTTTTGAGGCCTGGATTCAAAAGTCATACCAAAATTTAAAGCAAATTGAAATTACAGGCTGGTCTAGCTTATGTCATAGTGTTTCACTGATGTCTTGATGCATCCAGGTAAGGAAATGCTACAACATTAATCTGAATGTCATGACCATTTAGAAAGAACCATTCACAGAGAGCAGGGGAAAGGCTCCAATCACATTAGCGATCATGATAATTTGCATACTGCAACTGTACTGTTAATAAGGCCAAGGAAACCAGCAGTCAGCTGAGACTGAAGAAGTCACTTGGTTGAGTGATAAAACAACACTCAGTAAAATATATGTCTCCAACATGCTTATATGAACTCTTGACAATGTCTGCTGATGAGAGACAAGATGTGTCCTGCAGGATCTCCTCACAGAGACATCAGATGTTCTCAGAGTCAGGTCTGGGGCGAGTGAGGGCCAGTCAGTGACATGAATACCTTTGCTATGCAGGAACTTCCAACACACTATCTTGCACCAGCGGGAACCCAAAGTGTTGCAAAGGTTCTTCAGTTATTTGAAACAGAATCAGAATACTTTAATAATTGTTAAGGAAATTATGTAATTACGGCAGGTGAATAAGCATTGGCTACAATCAGCTGATTTGATTTTGCTTTTTTAGAGGGGAAATACAAACTTTTTATTTTTATTGAAAAAAAAGGACAAGAGTGCAAAGGTGAAATGTGTAACTCCTTAGCAGGAGTTACACATTAAGTTTTATATTTCTAATGGGTAATTATGTGACAATGCAATTCAGGTCATTTTATGGAGTAACACAAAAGTAATGTAATGAGTAATGTACAGCAATTAACTAACATACTTTTAAGAAAAGTATCATGTATCATGCCCCTCCTCTATGACCCTGATGAGCGCTCCTTCCATATTGGCTCATCTTCTAGTATCTGTTCCGCATTCTTGAGACTGTTCTGAGACTGAAGGTGAACCTTTTTTACAATGTCACATAGTGATGTGCCAAACTGGATTGGATATACTGTGCAAGCAGAATGGGAGTAATTACTGTTTCATGCTTTCAGCAGTGACAAGGACATTAACAAAAAGAAAAACTAGACAGTAATCAAAACAAATAATGTGAAAGTAATGTTCTGTGGCTACCACGCCCAAAACAATTACCTTTTTGGGGATATTTCTTTTGTGGCTCTCCAGTGCACCTGTTGCCACTTCATTTGCCACAAAAGCTGGTGGAATGGATTCGCAACGGTTTATTCCCCCCTTGCTAAACATATTGATACCCCTGAAGTTTAAAATACTTGCCGGCATCACCGGCCGTCTGCTGCGCTGCTGTGCTGACCAGCTAGCAGGTGTGTTCACTTACATCTTCAACGAGTCCCTGGCGAAGTCTGTGGTCCCCACATGCTTCAAAAGATCCACCATCATCCCTGTGCCCAAGAACAGCAAACCCTCATCCCTGAACGATTACCGGCCAGTTGCACTGACCTCGGTAGTAATGAAGGTGTTTGAGAGGCTGCTGAAGAACATCATCTCCTCCTCCATCCCAGACACCACAGATCCGCTGCAGTTCGCCTACAGATCCAACAGATCCACAGAGGATGCCATAGTGCCCTGCAGACTGTTCACAAAGCTGAGGGATCTGGGACTTAACAGCCGTCTGTGTGCATGGGTGTTGGACTTCCTCACTGGCAGAACTCAGGTGGTGAGGGTGGGCAGGTGCTTCTCCAACAGCATCACCATCAACACAGGAGCACCTCAGGGATGTGTCCTCTCGCCACTGCTCTACTCCCTCTACACTTCAGACTGTGTGGCCACCCATGGCTCCAACACCATTGTGAAGTTTGCTGACGACACAGTGGTGTTGGGTGCCATCTCCAACAACGATGAGGCGGCCTACATGGATGAAGTGAAGAATCTGGCATCGTGGTGCCAGGACAACCACCTCCAGCTGAACGTCAGCAAGACCAAGGAGCTGGTGGTGGACTTCAGAAGGGGTCAGCACAGAGACTACAAGCCCATTATCATCAATGGAGCTCCAGTGGAGAGGGTGCAGTCCTTCAAGTATCTTGGTGTCCACATCTCCTCAGACCTGACATGGGCTGCCCACATTCAGGTCCAGACCAAAAAGGCTAGGCAGCGCCTGTATCACCTACGACAACTGAGGAAGTTCAGGGTCTCTCCAAAGATCCTCAGGATTTTCTATACAGGCGCTGTGGAGAGCATCCTCACACAGAACATGACATCGTGGTTTGGGAACAGCTGTGTGAAGGACCAAAAAGCTCTCCAGAGAGTGATCCGTACAGCAGAACGCTGCTGCAGGATTGCTCTCCCCCCGCTTCAGGACACCTACACCAGGAGATGCCGGACTAGAGCAGCGCAGATACTGAAGGACCCGTCCCATCCTGGCAACAAACTGTTCCAACTTCTGCAATCTGGTAGAAGGTTCCGCATCATCCGGGCAAGGACAGAGAGACTCAAGAGGAGCTTCTATCCCCAAGCCATCCGTGCCCTAAACACACACACCCGCCCTCTCACATCATCTATAATTGACTGAGACAGGACTCTTCCAGACACTAAACCAAGGCACAATGTACATTTCAATTCCTTTAATTTTAAATATGTTTATATTGTCTATCCTGTAAAATAGTCAGATGTCTATTCATATTAATGTACAGAATTCACCTGCTTGCTGCTACTACTGCACATTCACCCAGTGTATATACTATATATATATATATAATGTTTTTCCTCTACCCCCCCCCCCCCCAATTTTTTTGCACATGTCGAGGAGCGTGTCAGGCTACATTTCACTGTGTGTTATACTTGTATAACTATGCATGTGACAAATAAAGAACCTTGAACCTTGAACCTTGAACTTGGAGTTATACTGTGATCGTCAAATGTTACCTGAACCTTTGAGCACTCCATATTGAATGCTTATGATCACATTCTTATGGTTCAACGAGATTGTGCTGGGTTTTGTTTACTTTTCGCCTTTTATATTTTTGTCATCACTCTCAGGTGTAGTTGCTGGGCTGGCTTGGCATTCCCCGCTCCACCCATGTTTGTATGAAGCAATCAGGTGATATGTGTCAGGGCAGGGTTGTGCCACAGTTCTTTGCCAGATCGTCATTGTCACTAAGGTAACCTCTGCGGTTTTTGCTTAATCTCGGAGTCATTTGTCTGTTTGCTCAATTTCTGTCCTCCTCACTGTGCAGTCTGCATGGAGCCTTACCTCGAAACTTGTTCTTGAAACTTGTTTGTTCAGGTCGCTACTTATTTCTGGTCTGCGTATACCACCACCACTGCTCCATTGAGTTTGAATACTGCAAAAGAAGGAACTCACCTGCTTGCAACCTGCCTGCCCGCACTTTACTTATGTTGCCTTGAAACTTCTGTTCCCCCCTGCACCCACCCCACCCTAGTAATGCTCCTGAGATCTCATTCGCTTGTCCAAAAAGCAAGACAATGAATATCCAAAAGACTGTGCCAACTTCAAACCACCAATCAGCGTCAACACTCACTCTCTTCTCCAACAGCGCTCTCTTGCGCTCCCCTGAAATGTAGCCAGATATTAACTCCTTGAACAGAAATGTTGTCATAGTTTTTAACAGGGTTTTGTTATCCTAAAATATTTTGTTTTGAACTGCAATTAGTTATTTTCATGACATTGTTTTTACTCACATGTGTCCTAATACACACACACACACACACACACACACACACACACACACACACACACAGTCCAGGAGAGGAAAGGTAAGGAGAGTAGAGAGAGCAAAACACACTTATATATAGTCAAGTGCACATAAATAACATGAGCTTCAGGCCATATTGCGACTGTAAAACATAATTTTCATTAGATGGGGGACTTTTAAAACATAGAAACTTGGTTTTAAACTCTAACTATTTATTTATAAGATCGATCAGCTATTTAGCACTAAATAAATAGCATCATCTTTGAAAAGATTTTATGATACGGAGAGTTTAACGCTAACAGTTTTATCAAGACTCCGGCTGCATTTTTATCAGATCTTTTGTGAAGGCAATTGAGAAAAATACGTTTTCCACACCGAGTAAAACTGAAAATATATACACTGTCACTCGTGAGAAAAATGCTTATTATGGACACATTGTATGCATAAATCATTAATTTACATTTTTTGACTTGAGTGTTTTTAAGGCTGAGATAAACACATTTATCTTGACTAAAGCCACCAGTTTTGACATTATTTAAAAAAAAATTTTACTGTGGCAATGCCTTTGCTGATATAGTGATAAGTGCTATATATCTCCCCCACCCTGCTGCCCCAATCTTCTAAAACAACAGCACAGGCAGTCTGTTTAGCATATCATGACCAATCGATTCATGGGTGTGTTAAGGAGTTGAAGTCGAAGTTAAAACAAGCAGACCGGAGTTGTGTATGTATGGTTGAGGTCTGCTCCTGTTATACTATTGACTGTATGAAGGTCAGCTATATCTTGCAGGTACATAATTTGTAAATATACTGCTTATGGTGGGAGAAAGTTTTTCCTGCTGCGGGCCAACACATGCTTATTCTAAGGTTGATTATTGAATAGCTGTCCATCACTTCGGTACTGTAGTAGACAGATATCCTGCTCAGAGAATTGGCACAGGCAGGAAACAGATGGTGCCATTTTTTATTAATGACTAACATCAACATCACGCAGTGTACACATCAAAACAAGATGCACATATCACATATTACACCAGTGACTTAATATATGCAGCGAAGCCTCTGAGCATAAACTATACATACATCATCTTGTGAAATGCATCAGGCTAGGACCACCACTCTGATGTTTGCAGTTTCTTGTGTGAAATAGCTGTACTACTAAGAATGCAGCAATTAACCCAGAAAGGTTTGTCCATGTATATTTATATGGCTGGGATATGTACTCACATAAAACATGCATGCATGCATGCAATGCCATCATCCGTCTTTCACTTGGAACATAGCATCACATATTAGAGAAATAACAGCTCAAGGCAAGTAGTTTAGGTGAGTCTCTATTAACAAGTATGGTCAACAGTAGTCGGCTCTATAAGGGTGTTGCATTGTTCAGGTCAGCAAAAATCCCCAGAGATGCTGTAAATTGTGAATCTATTCAATATGAAGTATCATACTGCTATGCTGCTATTTGTGTCTACAATAAGATAAAGGCTAATCACAATGATTGGATATTCTATTTTCTTTTGAATTTCCTCTCTTCCACAGAAGTGCATACGAGTTCAGCTACTGACCACAGTAATAAAATCAAATAATAGAACATTACGTCAATAATATCTTAATAATATTTTATTGTAACTTTCTTTCAAATATTACATTTTCAGTAAAACAATATGAATCCCTGCTTATTTTTGTTATCCTCTTCTTATACACTCAAGACTTATAAAGTCAGTAAGAAAAAAAAATACTGACAGGTGAATTGGATCTCTCATTAAAATGCAATGTGTAGCCTTGGCATTGTTGCAGACCAAGCAACAATGTGCCTCACACACTACAAAAACTGTTCAGGAACAGCTTGAAGGATACAACAAAGAGCCCAAGGTGTTGACCAGCCACAAACCATTTGCAACTCCCAGATCCCAAAGGATACACTCCTCATGTTCTGAAGCCCTACACAGCAGGGCGCCACAATATGTGATGTATAAGTAATACTGAGAAACAGAAAGACAGAATCCTTTGTGTGAAGTTTTTCCGCAGTAACAACTTGTATCAAGTGGGCAAAAATATGATAACTGGTAAATTTTACAGCTGCCATGTAATATGCAGTGACAGCTAGTAAAATTCCCTGTAGAAAAAAATCGAATTTAACCCTTTACAGAGCTTACTCCAAGAACAACTACTGTTCATTTTTGATCCCATTTGCCAGGAGTTTTTGAATATAGTGTAAAGATTGTTAACGTCCACACCCACACATGAATAACTAAAAAGATGAACATCAAAACCGTCTTTCTTTGCATGAAGCTAAGCTGCTAGTTATTGTTAATACAAAGTTACCATTAGCATATTTAGGACCCAGTTAGGAAAAAACTCAAATTAGTTGAAAGTAAATTACAAATTGCTGCATATCATAACATAATAATGTAATGCTTTAAATATAAATAAAATAAAACAGACATTCCCAAAGTCACGACTGCTGTTGCCCACTTAAAAACGGGAACATTTCATGAGGCCAAATCTCAAGTGTTCATTCTAATCAAAATACAACAGAAAGTGTATTTTCTTAAAATTCTTATTCAAAAATCATAAACCACACAAATTAATGGCTGTAAACTGCTTATGCTACCCATTCATATGCAAAGTGTTAAAGCGTATATATCAGTCAATTTAGGTCAGAGTCAGGAATAATATCACAAACTATCTACCTTCGATTACCAGTTTTAATTGAATCTTTATAAAAATAAATAAAGTTATATAAATATGTCTCTTAACCAGTGTTGGGTAAGTTACTTTAAAATAGTAACTTAGTTACATTACTAGTTACTTCTATCAAAAGTAACTCAGTTACTTCAAGTTACTCGTTACTTTCAGAGTAACTAGTTACTAGGGAAAGTAACTTTGGTTTTACTCAGAATTCTCTTGTTAATGTGTTGCTTCCGTAACTGGATACCCAGCAAGATTGCCAGTCTTCTAGCTTGCTTACTTGCCACAAGTGCACTGTGCCACCTACCAATAGAAAGGAAAAAATAATGTGCACATTTCCACGAGAGAAATCCCACGCCTGATTCTATCCTAGCCTGCTTTTTACATCCAACACAAAAACTGCAGTCGTGGTGCTTTCGATTGTACTCAGAACTCGGAAATTCTGCCTTCTGAATAGGAAGATGTAGGTAACACCAGACTGCAGATGAGCTGCATACAGGGCTGGACTGGGACAAAGAAAATCGTCCCGGGCATTTTGACTAGAGACCGGCCCACCATTATAGGAAAAATCATAAAGCCTTTGAATGAAAATAAACACTGTTGTGACAGTGATGTACACTGTTCTGATGGTATATATGCATCAATCTATCAATCGTTTGTTGTAAGATTCAGATAATTATTTTTTAAAAGCTAGACATTTTAAATGAGAATAAGAAAGAATATATCTTTGTGCCCCCCTTTCCCTGTTAATGCCCTACCTGCCCCCCTGGCAACACTTTGCTAGACCCGCCCCTGCACAGTTACCAGCTGTCAGCTACCTAGAAAAAGGATCCTGGTGTTATTTGTCTCTCAGAAACAGTTCATAACTCCTTCAACTCATTCATGTCACCTAAAAGGTAAACCTGTTTCTCCATCACAGCTCTGATGATCCAGTAAGGACATCTCCTGGTTTCATCTTCATGTTTCCCTCTCACCAGATAACCAAACCATATCATGACCAGCAGGTTTGCAGCTGTGGCTCCAGCAAACATCAGCTGATACTAGAAATTAATATTAAATAAATTCTAACAACAGCTGATCAAGCTTAAACGTGCTGCTGTTGTTTAGCGCGACATCCGCTGGTTTCCTCTTTCGGCGCAAAGTGGGCGATAAACAAACAAGAGAGCCGATCAGCTGATCATTGATCAGTTTCATGATTGAAGTAGAAACGGGAGAGGGAGGGGGAGAGAATGAGAGAAGAAGAGGCAGCTGTGCAGCAAAGACACAGAATAACTCCAGCTTTGTGTCTTTTTCATTGTAGCTGAATTACGGGACAAACTGTTCCTTTTCACCTCAATAAGAAACGCGTAATATTTCTCTGAATACCAGACGGGACGGTTGGCAACTCTAATAACTTATGAACAAAATAAAGTTCAACATCAGTTAACATCATAGCACCACCCAGCTGTATAGAAACTCCGTCATGCTAGCTAGCACGCAGTACGGAAAAAGTCAGCATAACGAAAATAAACTCCACCTAAACTTGGTTCATATCTGACCCAGAGAGACTGCAGGTCATAACTTCTTACCTGAAGTTCAGTTCACCTGACACTCGGACCGGCGGCCGCCTCGGGTCTCTCCTCTCTGCCTCCCTTTTCCTTCATCCACCTGCTGGCTTCCACCACTTGCTAATGTTACTGAATCTGTGGAAGCTCCGCGATAGCCACCACACGAAGTAACGAGTAACGAGCCTATCTAAATCCCAGTAACGAGTAACGCGTTCCTCGATTTTGGCATAATAACTAGTTACCGTGCTCGTTACCACAATAATAACGTAGTTACTGTAACGCGTTACTTAATAACGCGTTAGTCCCAACACTGCTCTTAACATACTTGTAAATAATTTCAAAGCTAGTTTCTCTTATCACTGCACTGCACTGTAAGTATCCTTTTTGGCCCACCAGGGGGGCCAGTAAAGCAAAGACTACAGCTTAGCTACAAAATGTTATAGGTCAAGCCCTGAACATTTTGGTTCTCATATATAGTCTTGCACATAAAATGTCAAGCTATAGGTACCCTATATGACACTAGGACCAAATTCCAACATATTATACTGAAGATTTAAGAATGAGTTAAAGATGCAAGAAAAAATAAACCCTTGAATCTGAAAGCTGCAGCATGTGTCATGTTGTGGGAAGCATTTTGCTGCCTTGATTTGTCATGCAAAATCAATGCAATGTTTGTTCATTATAAATGAAAACATGAAACATTTCTCCCCAGAGTAGGGAGTAATCTCTTTCAAAATGACAGCACAGTATGTATGATGTGACTCATATGTACATTTCTACGGTCAATAAACTTTTAAATGAACACCCATGTCAGATTTTGGAAAGATTTGTTAGGCAGTGCTATCCAACCACCAAGGGAGGGAATATCTGTTAATCAATGCTGAGGTGCAGTAAAGTTGTAGTGATGGGATTTCCGGCTCTGTTTTGGAGAACCGTCTCTTTTGGCTCCGAACCGGCTCTTCAGGTTGTTTTGTTGCTTTAATTAATCTATTATTAACAACAATATAAAATTATGCACAAAAGGAAAAAAGTGGCTTTATTTATATATGTTTATATATAAATATATGCGGTGGCCCCTAGAGACAAAACACATACAAACGCCAAAACACATTTCTAGCATGAACTGAACTTCCAAAACAGAGCTACCTAGATCACTTAAATTGCGCAATTGAAAGCATGAAAACATATGTGTATTGTTTGTGTATTTATACACAAGCATTCATATATATTCAAATAATTTAAAAAAAAAAGTTCATTTACCTGTTACTGTTATTTACGTTGGTACTTGCTGGCTTGTGTAGCCACTAGGTAACAAAAGCTCAACACTGCACCTAGCATCCTGGAGCACTTCTGTTGTGTTTTGTACGTGCTTCCGAGTTTGTACGTGTTTTGGAGTTTGTATGTGCTTTGTCTGTAGGGGCCACTGTAAATATACTTTTATTTATTCACTCCACATAAAATGTAATAAATAAATCATATAATACAAAAACCAACTATTCACATTTCAACTTTTAACTATTTAAATTTTCAGCTTTTTCCTTTTACAAATTTAAAGTGAAACAACACAAAACACTGCAAACCACAACAGAATTAAATATAAATTATAATAGTGGGGGGTGGGGCGGGGGGGCAGCAAAGACTGGGCACAGACTGGGCACAGTGAGAGGTGCATTTGGTCTTTTGAGGTAACAGTCCAGCCATGAGTAAGGCCACAAGCCAGTGCTCTGGCTAAATGTGGAGAGTTGAGTATGGAATGCCATCTGGCATAAACTCTTTGCCAAATCAAACATGCTCATGAAGATCATCAAGAATAAGATTTCAGATGAGAATAAAAATGGATTGGTTGGCTATACCAGTCTGGCTGTCCAGATTAACAATGACACCTACTGTCATTGTTAATCTGGCCATTATTAACCTGTTCCCCAACTGATCCACAATGGAAACTGTGCTACTGCTGGCCTAAGACAAGGGAAGAGAAGAAGTGGAAGGGATGTTTGGGAGCAGTGAAAGAGAACAAAAGGCAGGAGTGCAGAGGTGAGAGTAGGGACTTTAAATGTAGCGACTAATAATGTGAGAGACGTCACTCATATGATGGAGAGCCGGAAAGAAGATGTATTGTGCGTGTGAGAGATCAAGTTAAAAAGAAGTAAGGCCAGGGGGTGGATACAAGACTGTTTGACCCCAGTGTAGAGAAGAAGCCAAATGGAATAGTGGTAAACTTGAAGAAACAACATGTCAGTAGTGTTTGGATGTGAAAAGGGAGTGTGAGATAGAATCATGAGTTGACGCTGGAAAAACGGGGGTGTGATGTTAAATGCTGTCAGTGCATATGCCCCAAAAGAGATGACAGTTAGAAGACAAAGAAGAATTCTAGAGTAAGTTTGATTAAGTAGTAGAAAGTATCCCTAAGGGGTAAGGAGTGGTGCTTGGAAAGGACTTCAAGGATGATGTAGGTAAAGGGAACAGAGGTGATAAGGAGGCGCTTGGTACATATGGTGGTAAGGAGAGGGACACAGAAGGGGAGGTGATAGTGGATCTTGCAGAAAGAATTGAAATGGCTTTAGTGAATACATACTTCAATAACTGAGGAACATAGGGTCACAGGCTGAAAGAGATAGGAGACTACAAGGTAGGGGGAAATAGAGCTAGTAAGCATCAGATTGTAGTGTGTCAGATGACTTTGGAAATAAAGAAGGATTAAATGATGGAAGCTGAAGATGGAAGAACATTATGCAGTATTCCATGAGGAGTTGAGACTGCGACTCTAGGTGGTAGGGAGTGGTTACCAGATGATTGTGAAAGTACAGCTGAAGTTGTGAGGAAGAGAAGAAGATATTTGATGTATCCTCTGGACAGAGGAAAGAAGACAATGAGATCTGAGGGTGCAAAAAGGAGTCACAGGAAAGTATTCAAAGGAAGAGGTTAGCAAAGAAAAAGTGAGATAGCTAGGAGAGCTTAAGAAAGTAGACAGGAGCATTGGGAGGCTTGGTGTATAGTGAGATTTAAAACTCAAAGGAGAATGTTTACAGTGATTTGTATGTGAGGCTGGGCAATAAAGAAGTAGAAATGAACTTCTATACTATCGATGGGCTAGACAGAGAGATCAAGCTAGAAAGGATGTGCAGCAGATTAAGGAGCGTCTGTTTAGAAGATGAATGGGTTGTTCAAGACTTGCACACTACTGGTAATTTATCCAAGAACAACTGAAACTCCGTATTTACGCAAATACTAATTTCCTGCCCATTATTACTTACTCACATTACTTAACATGCCATATGTTTACATTCCAGATGAGATCAAAGCCACAAGAGGCAAGATTTCAGTTATTGTCATTAGTTCAAGTTGACCAACGTGGCAGACAGGAAAGGTCAAGGGAGAACTAAAGTTACAGTAAGCATATCCAGTCTTGCCTGAAGTCGTTTGAGTATAGTAAAAATGATTCATATTTTACTGACTGAAAGGTGTTCACAATAACCGTTCCCTCAAGACTCGTCCTGTTAATATAATCTATTACATTAAAAAGGAAGCAAACATGGGTTAGTGGCAAGACTAATAACAGACCCTATACCGTTCTCAGGGTATCAACAGTTTTCATAAGAAAACGAAAAAAGAACATATGTGGTCTTAATGAAAATTGCACATCAAAGACAGGAAGTAGATTAATTAGAGCAAACATCAAAGGCTGGATCTTACAGGAAAGCTTCATATGATCACATGGGTGATTCATGGTGGTTCTTAGCACATATCATATATCAACGACAATGTTGTTTTTTTTCTACAGACACCCCTTTCACCACCGATCACGAAAGCCTTACTGTTTGTCACAGCAGAAAACCAGTATGTCCTATTGCACTCGCTACTGCCTGGATTTGATGGAATTTCAAAAATGCCAGCAGCAGCTTTCTGTTTACATTACAGGGTGACATATACAGGCCAATATATAGCTTTGATGAACAGAAGTGCTTTCTTGCATCAAAGATCAATCAGATGAAATTCAATTTTCCTTATATTGCTTTGGTTGCCGCAAAATGTTATGTAAGCTAGCAAAACTATAACCGTGTGTGGCCTCACTAGGTGTCAGTTCAGCAGCAATTTGCTTTTTTTTTTTCTTTCTTTACTTCAGAATGCGGAGGGATAAAACTGAAGTGATGAAGGAGAAGCATGCAAGACTGCACAGCTTTAAGTCAAGCTTTGGTTTCAATAAAAAATGCATATATATGTTCCTCCCTGCTGTTTTGAAATAATATATGCACTCCCTTGTGCTGCGGTCATTTATTATACTGTAGCTTCCACAGTGCTTATGAACAATTTCATTAATGTATCCAATATTCAGCTAGCAGTCATCAATATAAAAAGACTGAATTAATCTTACTGTGTCTCTCACATTGACTGATTGCCTTGTCGTCTATACACTAAGTGAATTAATTATGTAGTCTCATGTCAGCTTATGAGCACCTGAGATGAGAAAAGGAATGAGGAAAGCTGATGAAAAGATGTGTAGTACAGTTCATTAGAGACAAATCATCCAATGATTCAGACTTTATGATTAATATGCATGCTGATGAACATAGCAATATTAAAGAATGTAAAATTCAATTTCAGGACCTCTGGTGTGTGCTGCTTGAATACCAATGACGATCAAACATTTAGTTAGCAGGATCAGGCTAGTGCAGGTTTTCAGCATATGTGTACACGTATCCCTTCGCTCTTTGAAATTCATGACGGTGTTAAAGCTCCTGGATTTAATTAAACCAATTCAGGCGCAGTGGCAAACTGCATTGGTTAATGCAGTGCTGTGAAACAAGCAAAGGCAAACTGGGAGGTCACAACAGCAGGGACTGCATTGCTACGAAAACAATAATAAAAACATTGTTGGAGCAGTGGCGAAATGACAAGATATTTTGTGCGTATATCTGTCTCTCCCAGTGAAACATTCAATTGTCTGTCACACTAACCATACACAGAGTTGATAAGGCGACTAATTACTAAAGCTAGCACCAAGCAGGAATGTAACTATTTTTGATAATGCAGTCAACAAATTAAGCAATTTACTGGATTACTGTTAGATTAGTTTACAAAAAATCTTTAAAACTGAAAAGAAGTAAGTCAGAAGAATTTGACTTCAAGCACGATTTCTTAAAAATTGGAAGCATTTTCCCCCCTGGTGAACAAGCTTCATGCTGCACCAGGTCAGGCTGCTTAGAGCTATGTGCAGTGGTATGACTGGTTGATGAGTAGCGGTGCAAATTCACATAAGGGAACCAATCCAACAACCTTAATACCAGCACTACGGTATTATTAGTTGCAGAGAGACAATTTTCTTCTTTTATTTTTACTTTTTAGATTTCTTTATGGGACATTGCACTGCACAACACAGGGCAGAATCAAACCCAGGCCCCTGTGGTAGCCTTTTGGCACATGGGTCACCTGCTCAACCTGGTGAGCTATAACAGTTGTCCTCTTTTATAAAGCAAATAAATCAATGCAAGATGTCAGGAGGGGTCATGCTGATGATTTTATCCTTTGGAGGATTTGCTATTGGTGTCCTTTTTTTGATTCCTTAAATTTTAACACACAGATTTGTCTCATTTTCAAACTTCATTCATTCTTCATTCTTCAAGTTTCGTACAGTGGCCCTGAGAGGTCAAAAACACTGAAACTTGACAAATAGAAAATTGCTGCAAAAGCACACAAAACACAACAGACGTTGAATAAAGTAAAAGTTCAACATACAAAATCACCGGGAAACACTAATGTGACGGGAGAGCTGCGTAAATGACAGGAACCGAAAGATGCAAAGGATTGCACTTAAGAGCTGTGGAGGATTCGCTTGTGTCGTGTTTTTAGAAAAAGATGCAAGGTAACGTGTGCTGTAATCACATGAATCATATAATACTGTAGATACATGTTTGATTTAGTTGTTGTGATGTTTTTCTATTTGCTGCTTATTTCTGACGTTGCAGTGCGTTTGACCACTCAGGGCCACTGTAATTTGGGGCCTAAAGACCACTGGTTTGGATTAAGGAAAAGATTGTGCTGTCAATAGCTCAAGCTGACTAGAAATCCACCCACACTTATTATTGGGATTGCAGTTATATTTTTAGAAAGCTAACTGCTACCCAGAAACTAAAGTCAGGTAATGGTCTCAGTTCATCCAGGAACGTGTCTCCTCCATGAAATTCTATGGCATTAGCCATCAGCAGCCAATCATGCCATTTCTTGCTGTTCATGTTCATCGGAGCCTCCAAGCACTGTAGCAGTCAAGTGCTGTAGCTTATATAAGCCACTGCACAGTAGCGTACTGATGCAATTTGCTATAATTGCCAATGACATGATCTGACACAAAGTATAGCTCCAAACCATCTCAACAGATGTTTCACTAGTGCACCTTTTGGTCGTTTGAGCAAAGCATTCCTCACTTACCACTGAGACCTGCCAAGTTTATCTGATGACAGAAAGCAATGGCAGGGCGAACAGGGAGTCATTAGAGAAGGTAAAGGCAGTGCACTGTGGAGTGTTTTTGGGGTTAAATAAAAATGTCTAAAACTTGTAACAATCCCCAAAGGCTTTAAGCCTAACGTGCACTTGCTGCATGAAAGTCTGAGTAAAGTACAGTTTTTTTTACCCTCAGGTTGCCACTTGACTTTTAAAAAGTTGTCCTCATTTATGAACACGCAGGAAAGAAGATTCTCTTTCACTCGCACCCACTATCTTGAGTGGAAAAATTCAACTCACCCACATATCTTACCTTGGGAAGCAGGCAATCTTCCATGTGTCTACAATTATCTTTCAAGCCTGTGGCATTCCTGTCTGCATACCATTATGATTCAATTTTGAATAGGCTCTAGCTTGTTTACTGTTCTCATTATGTACTTATTTAGGCTATAGCTTATGTGATTTTGAAGTATTTTACTTCTTTATTCATTTAAACTCTGTCTAATGTCTACAAGATTACGCATATATTATAATAAGTCTAGAGTTTTGTGTACATCTGAGATCACTGAGTTGCAGCTGGGTGTTTTTTTACACACATAATTTTACTCTTATTGAGATATGTAATCCAGTGTCCTGCTTTTTAAAATAATTATCTGCCACAGAGAAGGCCTTCGTTTTTAATTTTAAACATACAAGCTTTTCATGTGCATTTTTTGTGGCCTGTAAAGCTATTGGGTCAATTAAAAGCATGACATACAAAAATAAAAGCTGTAAGATTATGTTTTTATTAGATGCCAAATCCTTCGAATACATTAAAATAACTGCTTCAAAATCATTTTGATGGTACACTGACTCTTACATTCCCATTCCAGCTTCTGCTCTGGCAGTATATAAGCTGGGTGAGTGGGTACAATCTCCTGGGAAAGGTGCATTGCCAAGGACGCTGAGAGTGGAGCTTGGCAAGATACAAGGCCAAGCAGCAGGGGACTGGCTGAATGACCTCTGAATGCATAGAGTCAAGAGGGAGCAATATGCAAGGAAGCAGGAAAGAACAAGCCAGCATACTATTACAGTGGCATGCAAACGATTGTACACTTGGGGCAAAATTTCTGAGAATAGCTGAGAGAGTAAAAGATGAGGAGTAATCTTAAAGGGGACATATTTCTTTTGAAATATATTTTAAACAATCTTACTTGGGCATTTGCACACTTTATAGCCTCATAATAACAGAAAAGCAGAGGTTTGGGCATCCTACATCCCCTTTTTCAAGTACAATTTGTGAATGCTCTTTAAAGCCTCTGAGAAAATTCAGTTGTCTTTTAGGGGATTTTCACCAATTCTCTCTGCAAAAAGCTTTTTTGCTCCTGTGAGATTCTCCGGCTGTCCTGCATGCACTGTTCTTTTGAAGAGCATCCACAGATTTTCAGTTTAGGTCAGGGGACTGTAAGGGCCAACTCAAACATTTCCACTTGTGCCTCTTATGATAGTACACTGTGGAACTAATGTGTTTTTTCATCAAAAATGAACGTGTTTGCTTTCAGAATTTGCCGTAATTTAATTGACTCTATTTTTCTCTCTAACACTGAAATACTCTGTATGCCACTGAAATACAAACACAAAGTATACAGCAAGTGATCCACCCCCGTGCTTGACAGTTGGAGAGGGTCTTACTTTTCATCCCTCTAAACATGGCTTTGCACATTGCGGGTAAAGTTTCACTGCATAAGGACCAGTACTCTGCTAATTCTCCCTCCGCCTTTTAAATGTACCATTCTAGTAATCCCAGTGTTGTCTTTAAAAGTTTTGATGATCTTAAATTAACCTCCACTGTTTCTGTGAAGTGCCACTGATGGTCTACATTCATAAAATAGTCTGCTTCTGTTTCATGGACATCAGGTGCTTTCATTTTCAGAGTGATGGGTATCCTCATAAAAGAGGATGGCTGTCTCATGGCTGTTGGTTGTTAGGACAAGCTTTGAGAAATCAGTGGATTTATACATTGTCTACTTTTATACTAACACAAGTCTTTACTTTTAACACAAGTGTTGAGTAACATTTGCAGTAATGTAAAAGTACTTCTACTTCAATTACATGAAGTTTGGGATCTCTGTTTTTGCCAAAAGGCTTGTTGTGATAGGTTGCTACATTCTTCAAAACTATGCCATTGGTTGTGACATGCCTGAATGACTTAGTGCGCATGGCTTGAACTCACTAAACCGGTTTGAAGCTGCAGGTTTTAAAACTAGTTCTTTTTAATATAGCCACCCATTAATATAGATTGGCTGACAGCATAAGTATTAGATGCTATTTCATGCATTAATTTATGCACTTACTGTAGGTATTACAATTTTGCAGCATTATTGTTTTTTAAAATATATACATGTAGTAATGTGGCCGTCACTGGACCTGGTAGCAGCACTGGTTTCCAGTGTCATGTATTGATTTAAAGCAAGCACCAATTCAATTTTTCCATTACAGCTGGTGCCCAACAAAGACTGATGAAAGTTAGATCTGCTGAGGCAACAGGGAGCGGTCTCTGTGCTGACTGATCATTATCTTTTGTCCTTAGCCTGAGCTTCAGCTCTGTGGGTCACTTACTGTACAGCTCCTACTAGCAGCTGGCTTATCATACATCTTGGACTCAGCTACTTTTCTAATAGCATTACAAGCAAACAGCGATAATGTCATATGTTGCTGCAGCACTGCAAGCGATGACGAAATGGTGCTGTTACCTCAATTGATAAATCGATATATTTTGGATTTAAATGATAGAAAAAGTGGAAGTTTTAATTTGAGATTGAGTGCTTACAGTAGCTGGTAAAGCAGATGCTCCACTGCTCACAGGACAGCTGGTTCCTTTCCCAGCTCCTTCATAAAGTACATCAGGAGAGGAAGTTTACCACTTAACCCCATCAGTTAAGTGTTAAGTAACATGGAGACCAATGCAGCATTTGATGCAGCCAACTTTATAGAGCCCACGGGACATGTGGAAGAACCTTAGCAGAAAATTTGCTATCTTAATTTGTTTAATATAATACTAAAGTGTAAGTATTTCTTAATTAGCCTGAGGAGGCGCCACACATCACTGATACTACTGAGCCATTTAAGCCTTTTAATCTGCAGTGTATAGTGCTGGACAGAGAAAGGCTTTTTTGAAGAAATTTATTTTGTTTTATTTGATTTTATTTTTGGTTAGCAATAGAGTTTCTAAGCTGATCACATTTATGTTGCAGTAGGCAGATCAAGCATACAGTAATAGACTAACCTTTGCAAATTATGCCATCTCCACAGCCAGGTGGCATGTTTCCATTTTGTGACATTAAATGAGGTGCTGTAAAATGCTTAAAAAAATAAAATAAAATAAAATAAAAAATACACTATTTACATTTTGCACTGCTTTTTCATAGATTCCAGTTCTCATTTAAATAACATGTATGTATTTTCCCAGTGTGCTGAACTAAAGTTCAAAAATGCCACGATCATTAGCACTTGTGAAACAACAAGCCTGAGTATATGTGGTATATTTGGTGGCTTTTCCTTCTTACATTTGTTGATTTCATTGTGCTTCATTGTGTTTCTAAGTTATCTTCCCTTCTGTGTCATCATGTTTAGTGTCAGTCTTAACGTTAGTTACTTCCCTCTGATTACTTTCTGTTTTACTCCCTAGTTAGTTTTCTAAAACTTCCTGCTTTCTCTCCTTTGTGATTGTCTGCCTTGCCTACTTGTTTTCACGTCGATCTTATTTCCACCTGTACCTAATCCCAATCACCCCTGTGTGTTTTGAAATATCCCTGGGTTTCCCCTAGTTATAAACTTATTCTCACGTTATTCTTTGTGCATATATTTTTACTTCATATTCTGTTTTACTTTCCCTATTCACATTTTGTGTACCTTTGATTCTTTTTGCTTGCATGGGCATTGATGGCTCACCTTTTGATCATTAAATATGCCTCTCAGTCCTGCCTGTGAGTCCTCTCTCCAACATTCATGTAATTTAGAAATTACTCAAATTTTGCAAAATCTAGCTCTGGTTAGTCTATTTGGTGATGGGAAAGTGCTGCATGCAGTCTAAACTCTAATTTCATTTCTTTTCAATTAATGCAGTCTCAATTCAGTTGCCATACAATGGCTCATACTTGCAAAGTAAAAAAAAAACCTGAAGCATAATATTAATTCAGATCCTTTAGTTGGTCCTTGGTTGAAGCACCTTGGCAGCAATCCCAGATTTGCCTGTCCTTGCCTTGACAGGATGAGGTTTGCACACATGAACAACTACTTATCTTCTGTTAAATTAGATGAGGACAATCATTGAAAAGCCATTTCAGGGTCTCTCCAGAGATGTTTGCTTCCAGTAAGGGCCCTGGATGGGCCACTCATGGACACTCTCAGAGTTGTTTCTTTGCCATTGTCTAGGCTATATTCTTAGAAAATTACTGTTTCTCAAAGTATAAGTCTCCTCTAGGTCCGTTTAATTTTCCCAGCCAATTGCAAACCTATTTTCATGGGTTATATGAGTTTCATGGGAGGAGATTCCATACTGTATGAGTGTTGATTTCTGCAGCAATGTTCTAGTGAAAGTGTCTTGTGTCTCCACATAGGATCTTTGGTTCTTAAGCTGGGCAGACACTGTGCGATTTTTTCAGTCGCGCGATTCAGCTCCTGCTCAAACTGTACGATTGACTCGCAGGGGTTAGAAGTTCATAGGTCATGATGCAGGGTCTCAAACTATACGACCCGATGCTCTGATGCGACCCGAGTGCTCACACTGTGCGTCCATAAAATGAAGGTTATAACAGAAATTCTGTCGCTCGCTCTCCCTCTCTGTCTTTCACTCACACAGACACACCACCATCATCAACTTTGCTAAATTGCTAATGAAAAACATTGATCAGGCAGCTGTGATTGAGCAGCAATGTAGATCCAACTATTTTTGCGGTTGTTGTGGTCGTGATAATTTTGTGAGCCCACATCGAAAAGGCTCGGATGAGCTTTCCAAAGTTCTACAAGTTGTACCTCCATCGCTTGTGTCCAGATCACACGCTGCACTGCCGTGCTGCGCCGTCTTTTTCGCTGACATTTGTGTTTGCGCGTGCGCAGTGTGAGAAACTGCGGTGACACCCTCACGACGGTCGCGAGGATTTCAAACACAAATCAGTGTTCAAAAAAGATATGACTTCCAATGCAGAGGTTGGGACCTATAAAAACCAAACTTGGTGGGAAAACGTGTGGACCTAAATTGAAACCCTAAGAAATGTGCATGAACCTTTTGGAGACAAATGAAATCGCAAAAGAAAATGGTGAGGTAGTGAACTGAATCAAGACTCGTTGAGGAATCTACATAAAACAGTCCCTCAACTCATCCATTAAATTTCAATTTATATTATTTTGTTTTATTTAAAGATTCTTTTTATGAAGATTTCAACCAGCGGTGGTATTTGGGCATCTGCTAGTACCCAAAAACTACTCTTAGAGTGTCTTTCAATTGTAAAACATCACAAATCTCATTGCTGTCTCATCATCCCATTTCACACTCTCAGCAGGCTACAGTGGTAGCTTCTATTCAGTTTTTGTTAGTGAAATAGCAGCAGTGAATACTAGTGTGCTGTCAGGCAAAAAAAAATTACATTTTGGTTTTGCTATGTCATTATGTGAGATTCAGTGCTGATTGACATGGAGAAAACACATTTAAACCATTAAACCATACAAGGCTTTAATGTCACAAAGTGTGGGCAGAAAAGCCTACGACTGCATGGCAAGTAGATTCACACCCTGTACAGACTCAGTATACTAGAGTTACATGTCAGTCCAAGTTAAATCCTTGGTACTTCTTCTGATACTTCACTACAGTGCATAGATTAAAGTCAGTGACAGGTGATAGCTGCTGATTATTTTCTCATGCAGGGCTACAGACAGGAAATACAATGATGGATTTTCAGGGCTGGTGTGTAGTAAGCAATCAAAACACTCCTATACTGCAGCGACAAAGGGAAAGCGCTCATGCTTAAAGTGTAAACCCAGTGCATTTGCTGACACACAAACACACTCCCTCTGTCAAGCTTAAATCAAGTCTTCAAGGAGGTTGCAGACCTGAAATAAATAGAATTCACCAGAAGCGCTTTGCTCCAATTCTCATACAAGTCCCTTTTGGTACTTTACCTTTTTAAATACTTCTTAGCTACCCCGTGTAAAGGGTATTGACTTCCATGACTTACTGTAAGTTGTTACTGTGGCTCATAAGGGCAGCACCAACATTAATATTGAGACTTCTGTTGGATCTGTTTATCAGCTTTGTGAATAGAAGTTAACTTAATAATCTGGCATCACCTTTGAATGGAGGAAAACAAAAAAACAATCAACTAAGAGTTAGAATCAGCAAAATCCATGGGAAATCTAGACAAGTTCATAGTTCAATAAGTTTCATAAAATACCCTAGACTGTTGATTTGGAACTAATAATTAAGTAACTGCAATCAAAGGTACATCTCAGTAGTCAGTGATATTGAAGGATTTGAAAGTTCTGGATAGCACAGGTTGGCAGGATTCACACCTAAGCACCAATAATTACACCATGGTATATATATATGATAATTTATTTACAAAACTCATGAGGAAAAATTCAATTCAATTCAATTTTATTTATATAGCACCAAATCACAACAACAGCCTTCTCAAGGCGTTTTATATTGTAAGGTAGACCCTACAATGATACATACAGAGAAAAACCCAACAATCATATGACCCCCTATGAGCAAGCACTTTGGCGTCAGTGGGAAGGAAAAACCGGAAGAAACCTTCGGCAGAACTAGGCTCAGGGAGAGACGGCACTCTGCTGTGACCGCTTGGTGAGATGGGAGGAAGACAGGATAAATATGCCTGAAAAGTAAAGGCTGTCCCTCCCATTCTACTTTTAAGCACACTAGGAACAACAAGTAAGCCTGCAGTGCGAGAGCAAAGTGCTCTAATAGGGTGATATGATACTACAAGGTCATTAAGATAAGATGGGGCCTGATTATTTAAGACCTTGTATGTGAGGAGCAGGATTTTGAATTCAATTCTGGATTTAGCAGGATGCCGATGAAGGGAAGCCAACACAGGGGAAATATGCTCTCTCTTTCTAGTCCCTGTCTCTTGCTGCCGCATTTTGGATTAGTTGAAGGCTTTTCAGAGAGTTTTAAGGACATCCTGATAATAATGAATTACAGTAGTCCGGCCTAGAAGTAATAAATGCATGAACTAGAAAAATACACAAAGATCCAATTAAGGCTATTTAACTAACAAAGAGAAGACTATATGTGTGAAGGAGACGGAGTGTCTGCCATAGGAATGTGTGTGCCTCTTTGTTCTTCTACATGTAGTTGGCTGGAAACAAAGAACTTTAAATTTCCTTACAATGTCCAGTGATGTTTAAGTAAAGTAAAAGTAAGTAAAAGGTATGATCTAACAACACTTCAAGTCAATTTTCCAGTTGTTGATCAGAGTAGAATGGTTTAGTCTAAACAGGGAAGTTTGGTGGTCAAATTCATTTACTGTATTTTGACTTCCACACAAAGGGAAAAGTGTGGTTTCCTCAGTCCTATGTTAACCAAGTTAGCATTCTGTGCTAAACATCTCACAGCTAACATGATGATGTTAGCTGCTGTTGCTAACGTAATCCTTTAACTTGGTTCAAGTAAGAGGAACATAAGGTGGCTGTGGCTCAGGTGGTAGAGGTCTATGAATTGGAAGGTCAGTGGCTCAATCGCCTGACTCCTCCTGTCCATGTGAATGTTAGATTAAAAGTGGTTAGCTGCTGTATAGATAACTATCAATGTGTGATTGGGGGAATGAAGCTTAGTAGAACGTAGAAAACATTTTGGATGCTCAAATGGAGTAGGTCCCTTTTTTTGGTTAGTGGTGGGTACCAGCTAACCAGGAAATCTTCCACAGAATGTCGCATCACTATAGTTAGAAGGTTTCTTTTGTATGTACTGTATGTTTGTATGAAGTTAGATCAGTCTGATGGTCCGTTCAATTTGAGGCCAGAAATCAGGATTTACAAATTCCAAGTTTACAATATTCAACTGGAATGCCAGATCAACTCGAAAGTCAGAGCATCCCCACCAACTGACTGAACAATCCAACATGTAAACACTGCACTGTCAGTACTGTGTATTTGTGATTCACTAGATAACCCATATGCAGCGCACTGACCAAGCTCTCTCTATGATTATGCTGCAGCAGTAGTTTTAAGCTAAAAACACCCAAAACAAAACAAGCCTTGTGCCGTAGTGCTCTACTTTTGTTGTACACTGCTTAGGTGCAAAAAAAATTATATATACACACCGTCTTAAGCCAATGAGGTGGGGCATTTGTAATGTCACTGGTCCTTGTGTGTTGAAAAAGATGGAAAGAAGGTTTTGGCACTGATCAGAATACCTCCTCTGTGCATTCTTTTGACGTTTACTGAATCCTACAACTGTTTACAACTTTCATAGTTCCCATTTCCGTATAACTGTATATCTCAGATTTCTGTAAAGTTATTTATTTCATATTCTGTATAGTTTTTCATATTTATATCCTGTTCATAGCTTGTACTCACTACAGCCTGTACATACTTATAGTTATAGAATATTCACAACATACTTAATACCGTGTACATTATAACACACCATAATAGACCCATTTCTGTAATATACTTACAAATCTATATAATTGCTAATATATATTGTAATATATCTATATCACTAAAGCACTTCTGGATGGATGCAAACTGCATTTCGTTGCCCTGTACCTGTGCATGTGCAATGACAATAAAGTTGAATTTTATTCTATTCTATTCTATTCTATTCTAACACAACCAGCTGGGAGAACACCTTGGGGCAGATCCAGAAACTGCTATACATCTGGAAGCTTCTCAGGATCCTCCAGAGAAAAACACACCATTGTGACTAAATGGAAAAGGATGGATGGATGAATAGATGGATGAATGCACTTAGCTGTTGAATAACATTGACACATACCAAAAAAAACTGAATGCTACAGTATATTACAGAAGCGGGTAAATATCCATACACTGAAATGTCTGAATGAGTAAATTCAGCTTGTAAATAGAGTTGTTCACAAACAGTACTGCAAATGACGTGCACTTAATCCAACCTGCCAAAAGTTTCTCACTTCAAGGAAATACTAACAGGATCTGGCAAAAAGTCATGTAGTCTCTGTCAACAAGTCAAAGAAACATAATGATAAGGAGTGATTAGGGATTTGCTTCCACTGCTGTATGAACAGTATGTCAGCATTGTTTTGATCATACCTTTTCTTGTTCTGACTAAGTAGAAAAGTGACTGATAGAGGCACACACTTTGAAAACTACACATGCTGCTTTCTCTCCTTTTTCCATCTGTCTCCCACACACACACAGTACAATGTTCACTCCGGAGTATATGCAAGCCACAGGAGCAAGCCCCATTTTTAAGGTGGAATGCCAGTCGATGTGAGCAGATCCATCAGTGTTCGTCTCCCACTGAGATACGGAGATGATGGATGGATCTAATGGATTGATTTAAGACTCAGCTCCCCGTACTGGCTCACTGTATAACTGAGTGAATGCGAGAGCAAATAACTTCAGCTGGTGGGGAATGCATTTATACCGTGCACTTCCTCAACAGCTCATCCGGCTCAGTTCATCCATCACTCTGGCTGATTGTCATGTTAGGCTTTCTCAAGGTTATTCTGTATGCATTATTATTTCTTAATAAGGAGGTGGTTTGACACCAGCATTACTAGATCACTTTGTTTATGTTTACTTTAATACCAAAAAGATTATTTTTTACCCTGGGCCTTCTTGGAGTGACTGATCAGGAAGCTATACATTATGTCAGTTGGGATTATATTACAGATTGGATTCTTACATACTGTAATTACCAGTTACCTGACAATAAAATTATATTCAAATTAAGGAGCATATTAAAAAATTTTTTTTATTTTTAGGTAAAACAAATATCTATTAGTCATTAGTTTCATAAATCATACAGCAGATAATCCCATACAGTTTGCTGTAGTAAAAAGTAGCAGTGCTTTGTTCACCAAACTAAAGAATCTATAATATATTCATTTTTGCTAGCATTTTAATACAATTTTGTTTATTCATGTATGAGCACTTCTTCACACTTTGCAGAGAGCGAGTTTAATAATGAATATTTCTGTAGCTGACGTTTCATTTATATGTGTGTTCATGCTGTGAATTATTCCATTTAAGATTTTCTGTCTACCTTTGCCTGCCTGGTTTTTATTTCTTTCTATTAAAGGGAAAATGACACATAGAAATCAAAAACAATGTGTCACCTGCATCATTCAGCTGCTAATTTGTGGATCTGGTGGTTTAGACTCTGATAAAGCTTTCATAAATCCAGACAGCCTTGCTTTTGTTCTGCATATTTCCAGTCTGCTGAGAAAATGTGGGATCATTGTCTTTGTATAACCAACTGCAGTCGAAAAAATAAAAGACTTCTGAGACATCTAGAAGACTCAATGAATTAAACATACAGGTGCTCAGCTGGAAGCATGTGGATCAAGCCAAGTGTGTTTATGAGCAGAAATTTATGTTAATTACTCCTTAGACATGTGACAATTTGGTGAGAAAATTAAAGGAGCTTCATTATCACAGTACAGTATGTCAAGTAAAAGATAATAGACGTCTTGGTTTTATTCTCTTTACTCCTTAATTCCTTTTTTTCCCTGTTTTTCAACAAGCACACACAGAAGAGTACTGTGCTGCTCATCATCACAGAAAGGAAGTGAATCATTATGATTCAGTGTTATTTGCACACAGAGCCACATGTCCCATGGCCATCGAGAGTCAAAGAGATTAACACTGGTTGGGAAAATCTGGAAATGTGCAAACAAACAACTGTGAGCCCTAGATCCACAAGATATGTTGCATCTGGGCCCACTCCCAATGTCCACACGCGTAGCTTCAAGGACTTTGATGAGCATTCCTGCTGAGACGCTGTGATGGCTTAATCTTGTCCTTATGTCAAATTGTGAAGTTCACAGCTTGCTGACAGACTTTTTGAGGCACGCTTTGCATGTGCATTTCTGTAGACTTTGCCTGAGGAAATTACCCACATTGGAGAGCAGTGTTAAACAAAGGGTTACAAGCATGCGACCAACAGCATTTACAACTTCTTTTTGTTGTTTTAAACCTACCCAAATAAGCATGGAGGGAGCAACCAGCCCTGAGGTAACAGAAAAAAAAGATATTTGCAAGAAATAGAAAAGGCTTTATTAAACACATCTTATCCTTGAACGTATAGACTGAGAGACTCAACTAGCACAAAGCCTGTTTTGATGCCATCAACATTCTTTGCCATTCATAGTCATACCATTTCAGGCCATAGCACAGTAAATGCCCCTTTTAGGTGACGTCTGTTAAGCCTGTGGACGTTTAGTCATTAGGGCTAAAGGTGCCTACAGAGTGACTCATTATAAAAGCAGGAGGACACATCATAAAAACAAGGCCTCTGCTTACACAACTCAGCTAGATATTTCCTTTTTGATGGAATCTCAAACACATTGTTTGGCATGTTTTTACCTCCACCTTTCTTTTGCCCTTATTCACAGAAGCATAATTGTTGCTTAGGTAAGTAAACATTTCACTCTGCATTCAGTTTGTAGATGTAGAGTCTGTCAGTAGTCACACCACATTCGGAGATGGCTTTAAATTTGACACAGTCAGAAATTTTTCCCTGGGTGTATTTAGCCAACTGCATGCTGCAGTGGCTAGCGCTGACCTCTATGGGACATTGGACCATGATCAAAGGTATCTCCACAGTCACAACCCGCCATGATAACACTGGTCTATTGCCCACTGTTATACAGTGTATCTGCCTCTAGGGTGGGTACTGGTTTGGGGCCCTCATACTAGTCTAGATATTTTCCTCAATTCTCATTTGCTTTCGAGCAGACCACAGGACTGCATGTGATTCTAATTTTCTGAAAACGAAACTTTTGTTTCATAAACCTATCAGGGAATTGCTGATCATCATCTGAAGAGTAATTTGTACTTTCAACCAAGAAGATGTGTTTCATATCCATCCAGGTAGTCGCTATGTTGCAATTACAGCTGTGCAAACCTTAATCACATGCATACAGTTGGAGAATACTTATGCGTTTTTGCTCCTAGATAAAACTACTTACACTCAGCTGAAAAAAAAAACCCAACTAAAGTAATTAAAGTGGCAAACCTGTTTCAGCTAATTAAGTGTCTTTGAAATGTAATACATTTAAGTGTGCTAAAGCCTAGCTTTTATTCTGCAATTTGTTTTTGGCCTTTCTTTACCCAGCTATGGATGTTGATAATTTGCATTACTATATTGTTGAAAGAAATACAAATACAATATGAATGATCTCTGTGCAGGCAAGGGTAAGAAAGTCTCTACTGTGGTCTAATACATAAGTGACTCTAAAGGACATGAGCGATTAGATTAAATAGAAAAAATAATCATTTCCAGGCTGTAAAATCAAGACAAAAGACTTAAAGGCAAAACGAAAAATTTGTGCCTTTAAATTTGCACGTGTTATTGGTGATTTTTATTATACAGGTGAAAAAAAACCCTGTAGGTTATGTGTAATAACCACCAGTCTTATTACCATTGGCTTTATATTCATATTAATAGTAAAAGCTGCTGCATCACTGTGGCTGTGACATGTGGCTTTAAAAGAGTACAGACCAGACTTGAACATCACTGCTGTGCTGATATATTCTTGTTCAGTCTTAAATTGCCACCTTCATCTCTGCATTACTGAATACTTCTTTGTAAAACCTATCACCCACTGTCATTGTTGGCCAACATAACCATAACTTCAAATCTCAACTTGTGCTCAAAACAAATGGCCCTCCATTTATCTCTCCAGGGATAGTGCGTCTAACAAGGGCAGAGGCTTTTTGTTCCTCTCTGGTATTTTCACCCAGATCAGCTTCTCTTGTCATACACTGACACCTGTGTTTTACCGCAGCATGTTTTCAAGCAGAATTTTGCCCTTCTTTTAAGTGAGAACGGCTGACTGATTGAGTAGGACAGATGACTATTCAAGTTTAGGCTAGAGCCAATCCCAATCCTTCCTCTGGTTTTCCACTCAAGGTCGATGGTGGAACAAGGGTAAAGGGTGTCATTCGGCTTCCCAGAGGTACAATTCACAGTGGCAGACAAGCAAAACACCTGAGCTGTCAAGCACCAATTTAAGACCTTGCAATATACTTGCCTTACTTTTTCACAACTTTTCACAACTCAGGAATGATTGTTACAAACTGCCGGTTGGAAAGCCATTTTTTAAAATTATGACTCGTTGACATCAACAAAAAAATGGCAAAGACAAGAAGTATGCATACTTCAGTGATTCACTCAGTGATTTTGAAGAGTCAGAAGCTCTTTGTGAATAGCACGTTCTTTGTTGTAAGTGCCGATGGTAGAAATGTTAAGTCAACAAGCTACACAGTCACATGTTCATCTGACTTTAAGGGAGTGAAGCATACCATGATGAATATTTTGTTCTTTGATAATTTACTGCCACCATTTATAGGTTTTCCATTTCAAAAACAGAATCTTACATGCTGACACACATATTAAATCATAACCGCACACAATTTATTGTGCTTGTTTTGAAATGAGAGGAAATTTAAAGCTTTGTGGTTAAGAAGGAGAAACAGATAATTGGTCTCAGAGGATGTGATACATAATCTGAACTTTGTTCTGAGTATCATTATGCTGTTTCAACATGTACACTGCCAGTAGCACAGTTGGCAGTTTTCCCAGATTTTTTAAACTACTTTAATAGCACTTCAGCTAACAAAGTTAAACTTAAAACTACCCAAATCTAACAATGTGCATCAAAGTACATCAGTGTTCAAAGTACATCAATGTACAAAGCAGCTTTAGATGCAAGTCTTGCCATATACATGCACATGTGTACTTCCATTATTACATTATTATCTTAAACAAACTAAAGTCGTTTAAAATAGCCTTTCATTGCTGAGATGTATTTGAACTCAGTGAGCACAGGTATATACAAGTATTTAATTAAGGTCCCAACTTTAATACCACTTGAAAGAAAACACATGTATTGCACAATATTAAATATAAATATATAAAGTACTATGTTTCACTTACTGCATTATAGCCTTACATTAACCTGTATTATCACTATCCAGCCACAGGGTGGGACACAAGTGTACTCCTAGCACTATTCCCAAGTCCAGATAAATCGGAAGGGTTTCGCCAGGAAAGACATTCTTCAAAAAGTCTGTGCAAATCACATATGAGGATCATCAAGAATGAGATTTCCATATCAGTTCAGTGGAGCCCCTGGGTTAACAATGACTGGGCCAGTGCTGTTAACCAGCAGGGTGCTGGTGGAAACTATGCTGATGTTGGGTAGAGACAAATGAGT
The DNA here is from genome assembly GCF_018398535.1 of Haplochromis burtoni. Classification (NCBI taxonomy): domain Eukaryota; kingdom Metazoa; phylum Chordata; class Actinopteri; order Cichliformes; family Cichlidae; genus Haplochromis; species Haplochromis burtoni. The sequence goes on from NW_024582468.1 coordinate 566,843, forward strand.
TAACATTCTTGTATGTAGTGAAGGACGACATGCAGTGTGTGGCAAAAGAGGATAGGAACAGTGTGAGATGGAGGCAGATGATTCACTGTAGCGACTCCTCAAAGAAATGGTCAAACAGACCTGCATTAATAACCACACATTTTTTAATATTTGTACTTATATGGATAGACTATATTGATATATTTTGTAAGACTGCTCCTAAGGACAGAAAATCATTGATTATAAGATTTGGACATGATTCACGTTCTGGTTTAAACCTCTTCTATTTACTCTTCTCTTGCTTCCTGTGAACCTTGACAGACACTTGACAGAGAGAAAGAAATCTGGCTCTGGAGCCTACCTATATTTCAAGCATGCTGATTGGCTGTAGCTCTAAACCCTGGGGCAATATTGCACCAATCACCAAAGACAGTTTGTCTTCACCTTTGCATGAATGTCAGAAGCTTCAGGGCAAGATTACTGGAGGGGCTTTGCGGGAATTCAGTTAGTCAATTTGATTTCCATAAAACATAAGAAGCAACATATCTCTGCAGTCTGACTTGAATAGATTTTTTTTCCCAATCACATCCTAGTGTGAGAAGCATTACTCTGTTGAGAGAACGTGGTTTTTCTCTCACAGTGGGCTTGATATACTGTGCACTTTGAATTTTCTGAATGCCGACTTTTAAGGCAAATAGAAATTAAGCTATATTCGTCTTATTTAGAGGTGATCTTACAGTGATACAAACTAAGAGATTATGTACATTTTTCAGGCATCGTAGCTTTTGGAATTTCAACATGTTTGTGGCTGAATTGCATATTCATGACTAATTTCAATCTTTATTAATTCAGTATTTTTTATAGGATATCTGCATCAAAATGATAGGGTGCTTTGATCTATAAGGTAATTTGCACGATTAATGAAAATAGACTTAGCTGTTTTTCATGACTAGTATTCAAATAATTTTTTCAAAAATCACATCTAATTCAATAATATATTAATAATAATAATAATAATAATACAATATGATATAAAATCAAGATTAAATATCCCCAGTTTATTCTGACAAATTCGTCTACAAAACGGTCAAATTACATTTCAGCAGTACTAAATGTGTCAAAATCAGGGTTTGGTTCATGTAAACCAGCGCTACCAGGGTCATTACTTTGTTATGAAATCATATGGGAGTGCGGTGGTCTACATATTGATAAATATTAAATATGATATCCAGCATGTACTTGATTACCCTTGTTGCATTTCTTTCTTTTCTTTCTATTAGACCTACATTCATAAAATGCTAAGCCTCATTCCAGAAGCAGTTTATGGCAATATATTAGCATATATACTCTATAATGATGTACTGCTTCACTCGACACTCAAATATAGTTGAAAAGCAAGGAAGAGAAAGACCTTGAAATCGACTATATCACTGTGCCCTTCTGTGTCAAGAATCTCTAAGTATCAACAGTAGAAATTGTTGCTTGAGAGCACAGTGCAATCCCAATCTCCACCCTAAGGTCTAATCGCTGAACCCTCACAGACTTAATGGAAGTCACAGCTGTGTGACTTCACAAAGGCTCAAAATTGTATAACAAAGGGAGGAATGGGACATAATATTGTCATATCACAATACACATTACTTGGAAACGGCGAATTACCATTAGGAAAAGAAAGAAAGAAAAAAAATAGCTATAGAGACACAACACCAGAATGTTTTAGAGTCACTGCCAAAACTATCATGTCAGGAGAGAAATAAACATTTGCAAGAATGCTAAGCTAATGGTTAAACTCGCCATAAATAACCACATATTATAAATAACCACGTCAGCAAATAGCCACATACTGTCATGTACAGATGCATTTCTCAACAGTTTTATTCCCTAACCTATTCTTGTGCATACATTATACATTATGGGTCAGTATAGAAGGCTAGTAATTTTATTATGAACAAGTCCCTAAGGATGAGAATGTCTGCAGATATGCAGACCTAGAAATTGAGTGAAAAAAAAAGTTTGGAAAGACCAATTTAAAGCCCTTGTGCCTTTTTATGCCCTTGTGCCCTCAGCCCTGACATGTTTAGCTGGAACACGCCCCTCAAAGTCCATGTCTCAGGAGCCTGGGTCTTTTTGTACAGTTGTGCAATTTCTGAGCACAAACACTGAATAAAGACAATTTCTAGATTTTTTTTTTTTAGTAATGTTTTTCCTGGACATAGCAGGCACTTACAGTTGTGCACGTTCTGTAAGTATTTGACATAGGTTTGTAATTTTGCATTTGTACATCACAACAGTGTATCCTAAATTAAGTATTCAAGAAGTGATTTGAGAGAAGCTTTTCAACTTCAATTCAAGGTTTAACAAAAGGAGTGCATTAAGTGTTTTAGTATTATGGCTATTTTTATACATAGTCCCCCATTTTCAATTGACTGAAAATCAGTTTCATGGTTGAGTGAGACCTGTTTCCTCATTATTCTGTGAAAAATTAAGCAGATAAAAGATCTGGAATTGATTCCAAGTGGCGAATTTGCATTTGGCAGCTTTTCACTACAATATCTTAAAAAAGAGGGTTAAAGAGATGTTAATGTAACTAAAGGAGGTCACCAAAGACTGAAACACTGAAATAAATAATCACTTTAGATGATTCTTGAAAAGAAACCCTATGCAATGCCCAGATCAACAACACCAGAAAGCCCAGAAAACCGTGGAAGACAGTGAAGTAGATAATTGCTCTTAGGGAGGTGGGGATATCATTGTTAAAATCTACAATCAAATCAATGCCTTTGTGTTTACAACAAGAAGCAAACCTTTATACTAAAAAACACAGGAAGACTAAGACAAACTACCAGAAATGATCTAAAAGAGTCTGCACAATTTCGGAAAAAGTATCTTGAAACTAAGGTCAACTTGTACCAGAATTAAGTGATGACAGCTCATAATATGAACCATAGCATATCAACATATCATCTGTCAGATATGGTGGAGGTAATGTTATGGCATATTCATGTCTTCAGCAGTAAGTATACAGGGCTAAACGCTCTGCTCAGATTCAGCCAAATGCTGCTTTACTGTTTCATACTGCGAAAAGATAGTCACTAAAAGCAAACTGGAAAAGCAACTAGTAGCTTCTCAAGGCAAAGAAATGGGATATTCTCCAATCTTTAAGTCAGTCACCTGATGTCAAACCAACAGAGCATGTTTTTTATTTACTGAAGACAAAACCAGCAGAGAAACCCAGAATCACTGAAGGAGACTGCACTAAAGGCCTAGTAGACCATCTCAAAGGAGGAAACATAGTACTTGGTGATGTCCATGGGTTCTAGACTTCAGGCAGCCATTGGCTGCAAAGGATTTCCATCCCGTTATTAGCCATGTACAAAAAACGCTGGGAAATCTTGCAATACTTTTGTTAACCCCATTATGTCATCATTCAAAAACGTAGGCGCCTAACTGTGTCTGGATTTCATACAGTTGCATGTTGCATTTGATAACGCAACGAATTCACAGAAGTTACTGGCAATAAAAATCCTGTTTTAGTCAGATTCTCACATACACCAATTAATTAATTCAGCCCTGTCCTGGACCTAAGATCCAGCCAAAGGCGAATGATTAGCAGGGGGAGGAAGAGACCTTCAGTCATATCCCTCTTTGTCCTTTTGCACAGAGAATCTCCAAGTATCAACAACAAAAAATTGTTGCCTGAGAGTTTGTCCCAGGGGTCTGATTAGCTCCATGGGCCCCTGGTACTGCCACTGGAATGGCTCTCTATAGTTTGAGCCCACAGCTTGAGGGCAGTGACTCTTTGTTGTCTCTGGTGTGTCCTGCTTCATTTACCACACACAACCACAACCACAGACACTCATGCACACAGAAGACTCGAGTCTGCTCCTTGTGCACATGAATCCTGCCTCTTAGTAAGTGGCACCTACTTGTTTATGCTTAAAAGGAGAACAAAGGTTTGTACCTCTAAACTCAGTGGAAGAACACAATCTTTGTTTTTATTTAACTCATTTTCTAAACAAGACCTGAATGGCCACATATACTGTCTACCCCATAATACCTACAGGACTGATTCCTAAACTACCATCCTACCATTTACAGGAAATAGGTTCAGGGAGACATCAGCATCAAAAAGAGTGTGAAAGTGAAATAAACATTGTCATAAACTCATAAGCCAAATGAGTTTTTGTTTTTTTCCTTCTGATTACTGCACGTCCTCTTGATGTTCAATGCATTGAAGTGAATGTTTTTTGTCTTGCCAAAATAAAAAAAACAGGCAGCCGAACTGGTCCACTGTGGAGAGTTTATTTTACATACAAATATTTCCACGTTTGTATATAATATTGTGTATGAGAAGGAAGAGCTACACAGTGATGAGGGAAAACGTGCACATATCCATCTTCAGGAAGCTGATTAAGCCCTTGTCAAAGTGTGCTGTTTGCTGTTGAGGAAGAGAAATCCTTGACATCTTAATGACCTTTGTGAAGTTACACTACATCCAATTAAGTATGACACATGCATACTGTATGAAATCCCAATATATCTAAACAGACCACCAGAAGTCTTCATGATTTAAATTAGAGTTTAAAAAGAAATGTGCGCAACTGTAACTGCAGCAATTGTTACTTCACTTCCTCTATTGCCATGGTGATAATTGCTATAGCCATGAAAGGACCACTGCAACAATTAACATTAACCAGTCTGGCACATGGCCTGCACAGTGACCTAAATAATAAACATAAAATAGAGTTATTCTCTCTATCACACCAAGTGCCTTATAGCAAATGGGTTTAAAAGTATATATTCACTTTTGAAAAAGTAACTTTTGTTATGTATTTTCATAATACTGTTGGTATTTTACAAAGTGCAGACCAGCTGCTTCATATATGTATATTTATAGTATGCCAGCCTCTTCAGTTAACAGTAGCTCTCTGTTTGTCCTTGATAGCTTGCCACGCAGCTGGTAGACTATGTTGCATCTTATTGTGAAGGGTTTTGACTAGATGTTCTAGCAGTTTAGCATCATCCAGCACTTAGGTCACATTCAGCTATGGGCAGAGGCAAAAAAAAGTTTGAGGTTTTGTTCTTCCAATGAACAATGTTTGACTTTTGTCTTTGTCTCAACTGTGACGTAGGGGTAGGCAACACACACAAACACACACATACACACACACTCATTTTCACATGTTAGTGAAGACATTAAATTGACATAATACTTCGTAGCCCCTTACCCTGACTTAAACCATTACCCTAAACCTAACCATAAGCTAATTGTAACCCTAACCTGAAAACCACATTTTGAGCCTCAAAAATGGCTTCAGATTTGTGAGGACTGGCATTTGGTCCCTACAAGTATAGTGGCATGCCAATTATTTGGTCCTCACAAAGATGTTTAAACAACACACACACACGGTCCCAAGCGTACATCCTCACTTGATGCCCAAATGATTCTATATGTTGTTTTTGTTATTGTCATTCTCTAAATCCCTGTATAGCTCTGGTTCACCTGTAATTTGTGCTCTCACTTGGTTAACCTAAATATAGATCAGTGCTAATTGCATGACTTGTTTTTGAAAAAAAAAAAAAGTAGAAGGTTGTTACCTGTGTTAAATCCATTGATTCCATATGGTTGTGGTTTACACATTCAGCTAACATGCAAAAGATCCCTTTTTCAGTTCTGGGTGGAGGCTCAAAGCCCTTGGGGGTTGCATCAGGAAGGGCATCCATGGTAAAATCTGCCAAATCAAACATGTGGACCTGCTGTGAATAAGGTGGCAGCTGAAAAGAGCTTTTTTAACTGTGTTACATCCATCCTGCCTCCTCCTTGCCATTAATTTCAAAGCTTTGCTTTTTGGTTGCCAAGGTGATGAGTTTCAAGTGCTGCTGAAACAAAAGTTCCTATTGAAATATATTTTCTGCAAACTGGTCATAAAATAATGTGAATTCTTCTCCCAGTAGACGTGAACAAACATATTGCTTTTATCACAGCATTTCACATTTCTCTGCAGGCTGTCCTACATGTGCTGCATATGGACTGGGACAAATTTGTTGTCGGTGTTTGTTTGTTTTACTTTTGTCGAGTTGTGCTTAGTTTTGGATAATATATTAAAAAGCCACCTTAGAGAGAAGTGATGCCAGTATCTTGACAGGGATTTGATTCAGCAACCAGCAGCTTACCAGCGAGGTTAAAGCCAGCCTCACCAAGGAACTTTTATTCCATCCAAGCTTTAAATTAGTCTCAAGAATATTGCAAAGAGAAAAATAACCACTTTTAATCATCATGTTTCTGTCATTTACATTTATATAGCATGGGTGTAAAGAGCCTTACTATCTAACCCAAAATGGCAATAGTTTCCTCAAACTTGGGGACCCTTGTTTAATAAAATAACAGTTGACATAGCTGATGTAAATATTTGTCACTAATAAAATAACCCAGACATTTCTTTTTTGTCCTGAAGGGTGAGAATAGGGATAGAAATTTGTTTTGATGAGACAGCAAACGCCAAATGCGCAGCAGGTTAATGTGACCACCGTGTCTTTCGAAACACAAAGTGATTATGAAGAAGACATGATAGAAACATTTAACCAATACGTCCTTGCTTCTTTTTGCAGCACTGGCCTTCAGGCAAAAGAAACTTGAAAAATAAAACAAACTACACAAAGCCGCTGAGTGGGAGGATTAACGTTAAGAAAGTTTTGTTCTCTAAGCTGTAGGTGCAAAGAGGGTCGGCTATGCAACACTAATGCAGACTTTAAAAGTTATATTTTTCAAAACTTAATGTGGATAGAACAGAACAGACTGTTTACCAGACTGATAAAAATAATATAAATAATAATAGTTTTTATTGTTCTCTGCGTTCATATATTCGGACACTCACTGAGCACTTTATTAGCAACATATGTGAAATATAATGTAAAGAACGAAGCTTGTGTTTTTTTTATTAATATACAAATAAAATAATGTTGTGATTGCTACTTTGGGCTAAACACTTTATGTTGACCACTAAATTTTTATATCTGCCTTTTTGAGACGTGAGATACTTTAATATTTCTTCATTATGTTAAGAAGAAACAAGCATCAGCTAGATTATTTTATTCGTAGTATACTACTTGTTGTTGTTTTTTTAATTTTTGTGTTTTTTTAAATAAATAAACATGCTGGCCATGTTAGATCTTCGACATTTTACACTCAGTGGCACATAGGACAGAAAAAGAAGGGTCATTTTAGCCTTGCTGTGCCACAGAAGATGAAACAGACTGAGTTCTGCAGGAAATTTACATCATAGCTTATGAAGTAACTAAAAACCTTCCACATGGCCGGACATGCACCTCCCGAGAAAATTACATGTCAGGTCAATGCAATGAAAGTTAAAGTGTAGGGTCAAGAGGGGTTACGGTTACGTTAGGACATACAAGTCTAAATCAAGCTTTAGCAATGATATCTTAGGTGTTAGAAACCTTATTAAGCCTAATCTTTCTCTAGTTTCAAGAAGACTAATTATGACGCCGTAATCCTCTAATGCAAATGGCATCTACACACTTTTGCTGTGTGTGGCTGTGTTGTCAACTCATTAGTCAAGTCAGGAAAAATCAACATGGTATAATAATAAAGATGAATGATAACCCTGAATTTCTCTTAGCCTAGCTTTCTGAAAAGGCTTCATAGTTTTTAAACTGGCTTCTTGAGCATAATGATGATTTAATTAATCGACACAAACATTAGTCTACAGATTTGGCACTAGGCTGTAATCTAGGAGTCTATGAACTGATCCATAGCTTAAAAAGTGGAAAAACCTTAAACTGCAAATTTCTCATAACAAACGTAACGTATCAGTTATTTTGTGAACAAAAAAACATACTTCTAGTGAAAGAAATTCACACATCACTGCCACATATCAAGGGTACTTTGATTATGCAAAAATGTCTTCTTGATTCATTCACTTGCGTCTCTTCCTTTTTTTTTTTGCATCTCTTCCAATCAATAACATCATGTAGACGTTCAAACTAACAGACCTTTTTTCTATACGCTTATTGTTGGGATTTTTACCATCATTTAACATTTCTTGTGAATTTTCTAATTTATATAAGGATTAATGTTATGTGTCATGATTTTCTTTGCACATAGTAAACCACCACATAGTTCTGAAAAAAAATGGGAACTAACACTGACTTGACTTAATAAGCTCCTGCAGAAGGCTCCTCTCTTCTTGCTCCGGGTCTCCTCAAAGTGTAATTAAGGAACTGGAAAATCCTACATAGCACAGAGGGAACAATTTCCGGGTCGCAGGAGGAGAGAAGACGAGAGGAAGCATCAGTTAGACTAATGAAAAGCACCCAGAGTCTTTCAGTTAGTCGAGTGATTAAAGTGGTAGGTTCAATTTTAAATGCCCTAAAAAATGTCAATGCAGCCTCAGTTATATGGCACTCCAACATGTTTGGAGTAGCATACATTTTGGGAATATATTCACATTGAAGAACATGATTTATCCACCATAAGGTCGTCTCAATTCTTTTTTCCATACCATCATGTCCTGTTGAAAATCATACTGTTGTTATGAGAGGAGGCCAGATTTTCTTGGTCATCTTCCTGCAACATATATAGCAGTAATGTATACCTTTTTACACAACTTCACTGAGTGTGTTCATCCCTTGCATCTGCTCACAAAATTAATAACAGCTTCTTTACGCTGCCCAAACAGGGCTTTATGAGCATGCACTTTTTCCTGAGACTGTATCTGGATATAAGGCGATCTGTTACCTGTCTAATCTTCTGATATTGTACATGTCTGCTTCTCTCTCACGAATGAGGGGAAACCATAAGAAAATCCCTTAAAAAAACAAAAATGAGTTGTTTTGGCTTTACATTAGATTTGCATTATTTAGCATCTATATTTGCAATATGCTGCTGATATATATTGTTCAGTATATGGATAAGTAATTCACCTTAACATGCAACTTGCTTTTTCCACTCAAATGAAATATTCAATAATTCCGTCTTTGATTGAGCAAAATGCTGTATAAACATTTAGCACTAAACGAAAAAGGACAAAATGTATTTAGTGTCACCATTCACCATATGAGTGATTTGTTCAATAAATAATGCTATGCTTTTATCTCGGCTTTTCCATTATAGACCGCAGTGACTGATTTATGAATACTAAGCACTTTTCTGTTGAATTGGATAGAAAAACAGACCAAATACTTTGGTTTTCTCCCTTTGCTTTTGTAACATTATTGAACCTTTTAGCCATCCACATCCTTATAGCCTCTAAATAACAAAAGGCAGTGGTGAATTGAAAAGTCAAGGCTATTATTTCAGTATTGGCTCACACATTGTACAGCGTGGTTCAAGCAGAGCTGTTGAGCTTCAGGAATGTCGGACATGTACGGTTATGACTGAAGGTTGAAAGCATTTCTCTACAGACACTCCTGCTCAAAGACTGAACAAAGCATCTTCAACCATCTCTTACAGTGGTATACCTCATTCTTATAACCCTAACCTTTGACCTATGACCTTTAAGCATTACATACTAAAATGCTGTAGTTTTTTGTCTTTACCCAAATGACTGGAGCAGAACTGGCAGAAATCTTTGGTTTCTATAAGTTGTAAAAACTTGAGATTTTAAATATATTCATGCAGTGTGTGATTTTGCTAAATTGTGTGGTATCACTGTGATGCCATAGGGTGTTGCATTGGGAAAAAAGAGTATGTTCTACAGCTCTCTCCATACTCTTTCATTTGATATATTACTCATTATGGTTTCTTAAAAAATGTTTCAAGTAAAGCGCTATACAAATGCAGGCCATTTACCATTTTACCATTCAAAATTGAACTTGGACCCACAAGGCCTGACCCAGTATTGTTGTGTAGTTTGAACCAATCCATAAAAAAATTGGGGCAGTATAGTTTTTACTGATTTACACATTTGCCATGGACCTTGACCCTCACCCAATTTTCAGCAAAAATAAATCAGCTCGAGCTGTTATTGGTGTCAGACAAAATTTTAAAATTATATCTTGAAAACTGTGGATGCTGTGCAACAAACAGACAGACATACTGTCTACCCTCAGGGGGAGGATAATATTTACTTGATTTATAGTAAGCTCTTGTAATTATGTAATAATTACTAATTGTAACAATAATGTTGCATAATTGGGTCATTTTCACATGAACAGAGGCATTTTATATGACTTTACAAGTTAACAATATAAGTAAAGCATATGTCTTATTTTCCTTTTTCTGTCAGAACAAAACTGGAATGTTTTGGTAAAAAATTATGTACTTTATTTTATTTTTGTAACACACTTTGAAGCAGGGTAACAGATTCCTTAATTGCAAAGTGCAAATCAAACAGTGCCAAATTGTAACTAACCCGAGGACAACTGTTTGAATGTGCCCGATTTGTACACTGAATTTTTTTTTTTTTTTAAGAAAGTTAAAACAGCATCTTTTCATCGTGGAAGACAGTTTGATTATTTATTGAGTTTTTAAATTACTTTGTTATGAGCTATTAACTGTTTTTGATAGTGGGACACGTATCTGTACTACACAGAAACTGTCCATGTCTATAGCGTCTGGATATCTCTTAGTTCGCAATAGACAAACGCTGTCGTTTTAGTAGTCACAAAATGCCACCCAAAATAATATTACCCACAAAGAGCATTGAGCATTCTTTATTTCCTATGAACACTTTAGGGACAATATAGCACAGTTCAAAGCCTAATAGAGCTGTCAAGGGACATCCAGTTATGTTATTATTTTATTGTCAATCACCAACAAGCTTCTCAGGATCTTAGCACTTCTGTCATCTCTCAGTGAGTAATTACAACAACATATTATATGGAAGCGTAAGCGTTACAGTGCAGCAAGTCAGTGTGTCATTTTACAACAGCTGTTTTCAAAACTGTAAACCAGACACATCCATTCAGTTAGAGCATTTCTATTGTCTATGTTTTCTTTTTTCTGTTTCTTTTCTTTTCTTGGGCTTTCTGATTACTCAGTACTCTTAAAGCCACATCAAATATTTAATGCACAGTTTATAGCTCTTTATATTATCAAGTAGTTAACCTTGCTTGACTGGCTGACCTCTGGCTATGACTTGGGGAAATTAGCCACTACATTTAGGTTCAATAGGGTAACAGCCGAGGTCAACCTGTGGTGATTTAAATAAAAACAGATACACAGTTTGAATGAGAGATCCCAGTATTTGCTCCAAATTGAAACTGAAATTGCGAAACAGAATATTTTAGACTTTTTTTTAAGTGATTAGAAGGCTGCCATCATCTCGTGACATTTCAAATGCAGTGACAATAGACAGGCTCATCACCATATTCTCACAGTATTCTCAGTAAACGCCAGCAGTAGTTTACGAATGTGGGTTTTTATATAATCCTGTATTTAGACACAAATTTAAGGCAACTTAATAAATGAATATTAACTTTTGATTACTTTATACTTTTACTTCAGTACTTTTCTTATGGATTTATTGCACTTTAGTATACTCTTATGCCATTAAATTAATCTTACATACAACTTCAAGACATACTTCTCAGTTAAATATTCTTTGAAGATGTATCAAATCATTATGGACTGATATCAGTTAAACTACCCAACTGCATATAATGTAGAGTGATGAAAAGTAGCTATGCATATTAGAGAATTGTAATTGAGAAGTTCTGAGGCACTTTACTGTTTTAATTTCATGCTACTTTATACTTCTGCAGAACCATTTCAATGAGAAATTGCCTACATTGTTCTCCACTACATTTATCTGACAGCTATAATGACTTACTTTACAAATTCAAATTTCAAAAACCTTTAATGAGAATATCTATCCAATAGCAAGAATTATTTTCACCTCGGCCAACTATACCATTAAAATCCTATTTAAATGCTAATGTTTCTGTAATTGTATAACACAAAATAATACAACTCTGACAAAAGCCAATTAGTCGGTACTTCTATATTTATTGTAGAATTTGCTGATGATATGCACTTTCACTTAAGTAGTGTTTAATTCAAGATCCACAGTTGGAGTATTTTCTTAGAGAACAGCACTACTTTTGCTTACAAATGGATCAGAGTATTTCCATTACAACCATATCCCAGCTGAATGGCTACTTACAGTACGGATGAAGGCTTCAGTAATAGTGCAATATCAAAAGCAATGCTTTGCAAGTGTTCTCTGAAAATTAGAGCGGGTATATTATTTACATTACTTAAATATTTCGCGCCCCATTCCACATCTCATTTTGAAAAGTGAGAACTATCGCTCCAATAGAACTTGGGTGGAATGAGAGTAAAGTGAGAAAACGCCCACTTAATTGACACCAATTGTAAGCCATATGGTCATATGTTAACGGCAGTAATTAGAAAATCGTAATTTTCCAGACAATGCCATTGGCAAGAGATGCAACACACCGGTGTCGATTTTAATGACCACACTGTCGTCCAGAACTACAGGTTCGAATGCCTCTGGAAACGTCAGAAACAGGACAGAGGTAATTGGTCATTACATCTGGTCAATACAGGCGCGAGCACAAATAACTGTCTGTGTGCACGTGCACACACGCACACGTTTTGTCAAGCCCTAACAGGTCCACCGGGGTTTCAACAAGACCTCGTACTCACTTTTTTTTTTTTTATCTCCCTCTCTCTCTCTCTCTCTCGCCCTCTCTCGCGCTCTGAAACAGCGAAAGCTGTTGGCTCGCGCGCGCTCAGTCTAATTATTCCACTCTCCCGCAGCTGAGTGGCGAGTGCTGAAAGCTCCGCACCGCTTTCCATCTCTTCCTTCCGCACTGCGATTCCGTTAGGAGACGGTCCTCTTTGGCGGACACGTACTGGCCCACCTGGACAGAGGTTTTCATCAGGACACGGAAACGTGTTAAAAGGAGGCTCGTGCAAACGACAAATGCACGCGACCCGAGGCCGGTGCCCCCAGACCCGACGGGGAGGGAGACAAGCAGAGCAGTGATGGGACAGTTCTCGGGAGGATGCTACCTGAGTTTTTTCATCTTTGTGCTTCTTGGTTCGCAGGCGCCGACCACATTAGCGAGAGGTAAGCTCAACACCGAGACACTTTTTGAAGAGCTCAGTGCGTCTCAGTCCTCCCGAATAAACTCAATAAAAAGGTGTATGCCCCGACAGACTGTGTTTCTGACGCTGACTCTACTTGTTTAGGATTTTTTTAAAGTAATCTTTTTTCATGTCCAGGTAGTGTTAGCAATTTATGTTTGCCTGACAAACAAACAAACAATAAAGCTTCAGACACCTTTATAAATCACATAAATTCAAATGAAATTAGGACAAGTTATTTCTTCTTTTTTTGTCGTGCGCAACAGACTGGCTAAGATTTGTTTATAAATGCTGCTTTAATAGGTTTAACGTCAGTTTCTTCTAGTGCAACAAAATGCTTATTACTAATCTAAATTTGCTTCCTTAAGGATATTCTCTCTGGAGTACAGTTAAAATGACTAGGTTCTGGTTGACTTTGATTTCACTCAAAAAATGTTTGAGAGTCTCATCGTGTTTTTTGTTTATTTTATTTATAAGATAACATAACCTTTATTAGTTCCACGCGTGGGAAATTTGTTATATTTTCAATGTTAAACCCATCTCATTTAGACAAAGTCAGTATTGTGATGGACCAGTTATAAGTGGTTTAATAGCAATTAATAACAATGTCTTAATTCAATGGCAGTGACTTTTACCTCAAGAACACCGACTCATATCCTTTAGCACGGCATAGTCCTGTCCTGTCACTCATTTTCTTACTGCTCTCATCTTACTTTTCTTCTTCTGAGGCTTCTCAAAAAAGCTTACCATTCATTCATTCTTTCTGTTGCTCACGATGACACTCACTGTGAATGAAAGCAGACTGTAATAAAACTGCTCACACTTTAAATACTGATTATATCGTCTATAATATACAAACGTGCTGTTTAGTGACTAAATTATGCACAAGGTATGGTATAAATGACACATTATTCACATTTCAAGTGGGCTTTCTAGCAATTATATGCTCTTGAATATATTAACATTGGTGCCCATGTGCATCATTGTTGGTTGCTGGGTGATTGTATGGTAATGGAGCAAACTAGTGAAACGTGCTTTGAATGTAGTTTTCCACTCCTATGTTTTGTCGTACTGAAATTGAGAGCCAGGACGATGTTTAACATTATTTGTTAAATCATGGCATTTTGTTTAATTATGATTGCCGGCCATGAGTATGGGACGAGGCGGGGGGGGGCGGGGGGTGCAAATTGTGATGCTATGTTGATAGCATACTGGTAAAACTAGAGAAGCTGATAGCTTGGTGGCCTTCCTCATTTTTCTTGCTTTACTTTAAACAATAAAATAACCCCCCTCTTCGCCAAATATGCACGCGCATGCATATCTTCTGACAGTAGCTGCTTTTTGTTCGAATGTTGACAGGCATGCAAAAAAAAAAAAGGCTAAAAGGCTCATTATTTGTGCGCATACAATGTAACTGGGAAAAAGTACTGTACTTCAAAAAACCAATTTGGGGCTTGCTCTAGCCATTTTTATGTCCACTCCTCTGCAACTGGATGATCAGAGGGTTGGGTTTTTTTTAACCTTATGAGGTTGCAAGTAGACTCCTGCAAAAAGCTGTAAACAACAGATGCAGCTTCAGCTCCTTTGAACATTTTGTCAAATCTAGATTACATGTGTTTTTGGTGTTTCCCCTACATAAGACAGGCCTGTCTTTTATGACATTATATCACGTGAAAGTAAACATCTGAATTTATCAGTTATGTGTCACTACCAGATTCAGAATGTCTGATCATCAGTAAGCTGGTTACTCATGATGGGACGTGTTCTATTTAGTCAGCAGATTTGAATGTTCATTGACTTAATGATAATACAGAAAACTGTTTTACTTAACTGACAACACTAATGAAACCTGTGGTTATGCACATGTTATATGCTGTCTTTTGTCAGAGAATAGATAATCAGAGAATCTTTTTTGCTTCCGCCAAATCCATCCTGACCTATTGACATCCATTTATCTCATATGGTAGCGTAACAAAGGTGCATTTGCAAGTCAATTAGTTAACTAGCCCCAAGGTTTTTATTTTTGCATCCCAAGTTTTGAAATCAGCTTCAACTTGGAAATTTACATAGCATAAATATTATATTAAGCCAAAGTATCTTAAGGGCAACTTTGCATGTAAGGATCAGGGGGTTTTACCGATCTTTTAAAGAACAAGTAGGTTTAAACTAAGGCAGAAATGTGTTTGAGATAACCTTTCAAGACTGACCGTAAATTGTATTTATAGAACCAGCTACCATGGCTACATTTCCATGTGAAGTGTTACATGATTTTTTCAAAGGCTTGACCTAATATGCTTGGATAGAAAAACAATAATAATGTTAGTGCATGAAAGGAAAGTGTGCTTGTCTGCCCTACACATTTTTTAAAGGCTGCATGGACGTATTTTGTAATATATCTTTCGGATTTGAAATGGCTTTCACTTGGGCTTTAAAAATATTTATAACATACAATAATATTGATGTCTGCAGTCAAATACTTTATTCAGACATGAAATTAAGTGCTATGGAAAGGCAGTCTACACACACGCACACACACACACACACACACACACACACACACACACACACACACACACACACACAACTGGTTAAATAATGTAAAAGCAAGATTACTTTGAACATGATAAAATATAAATGACACGTTACTCACACGTGTTGACACTAAATTTCACTTCCATAGCCACATACATGTAGAGAGTCCCCTATAAGTAAATATTATTTATCAGTTAGATGCCAAGTTAAAACACGGTCATCCAAATGCATTCAATGATGGGATAAATCACTTGTGTTCAACAAGCAATTTTATTCTTAACGTGCCGAGAACACCAAGTGACAACAAAAAAAAGACCTTAACCCAAAAGAGGAACCTTGCAGTCAGTGCCTGCAGGGGGATTCAGCGAGGAAATGCTGCTGATAAAATGTTGAGCAGCACCAGTGAACATTACAGACGTGTTCAGTGTTTCTCCTAGGTTGACTGCTTTGGGGGACAGGTAGGCTGTGGGAGTGATAACCCCCACAAAGCTTCTTTAACCTTATCAAGTCTAATTGAGGAAAACACTTCTGACAGCTAGTAAGGAAGACAAAGGGTGAGCTGAGCAGGGTCGCACAAAGATACTATCAAAAACAATTCCAGCAGTGCCAAACAACACCACTTGAACAAGAGGTTCAGTGGTCAAGTGCCAAGGAAGGCTGGTTCTGTGGCTTGATATCCACCTCCACTGATGATCAGATGGATTTCAGGTGTGGGTGATTCAGGCGCTCAGAGAGGGGCGTAGCAGACAGGCGTGAAATATAATAAGAGAGAGATCTCTATTAAAAAGAGGCCAGAAGAAAGTTAGTGGCCATAACAAGCTTATTCCCCTGTGAATAAGAGCTCTATTGTTGTCTAAGAAGAATTAATATCATATCTGTGCGACATGGCTGCAGTGGGTTGGAGTGGGTTCTTCATTATGATGAACATGGGCACTCTACATATATATTTCTGTACTCTAGATGCATCGAATATATTTGCGGCTGAAAATTGCTCCCCAACGAAAACAGCATCAATTTGTTGAAGAAAAATCACGTAAATATGACAGATTTACAGAGCACAAAGTGGACAACATACAATAGCATATAAATGCATACAAATAGTATAACAATGACACATACTATGGCATATAAAAGCATTAAATAAAGCATAGAAAACCACCTGAACACAGCCAATTAGCAAACCATTGGTATAGCAATTACTTTAGGCTATAGCATAATGCACTTTATGTATAGCTATTAATAATGAAGTAGCCTAGTTTTAAATAACGGGTTCACGATTGTCAAATCTTTATGCATAACATCTGAATTAGTGGTTTTGGAATTTTTTTTACTGTCACACCAGTGGGCGAGTCAAAATTTCAAGGTGTATTTATTGCACATGATGTTCCACCAGTTCCTCCATAATAATCCATAATCATGACTTTTCAGTCATAGCATTTATTTTTGTCTGTGTTTTTAGCTGTTTTCTTATGCATAGAATAACATCAGCAGGCTAATAAAATATTAAGTTGCACTAGCTAGGTTAATGATTTTAGCTTTTGTATTTAAAACCTGGCTTACAGTACACTGGTGAAAAAGGCCAGTCCTACTTCTGCTTTAGCTTGCTGCCCACTATATTAGCAGTGGTCAACTTCTCCTGACAGGTGATTTACTCAGGTGCAACTGAAGTCATAAGACAGGTAGCTTTAGCAGCACTGTCTACTGACAGCCTTTCCCCTCCTTTTTTCTGTGGTCAGTCATGTGGTGTGATGGGTATGTATGATTTGCTATACAAATGAAACTGATCCATTTCCTCCCTTGTTAACCTCTTTGCTGTCAATCAAATTGCTTTAATCTGTAATGCTCTACAAATACACTGGTTTTCTCTATTACAGAAGTTCTTTAAATTATTATTTTAGGGCACCCATACATACAGTAAAACAGTCTATTCATAGCTTTTTGTGTAGGTGTATAGCTTACAGTTTGCAATAAAAACGTATCCCTGCCTGGCCTTGCCTCACAGCCCATCAGTAGGTATACCGTTTGGCAACAACTAATTTCAGTTTTTCAGAAGAAAAGTTTCTGTTAGTCTTAATTTTGAGTCAAAATTCCCATGTTACTGTAAACGTATTATTTAGGCTAACATTCAAATATTAAATCAATAATTGGTAATGGCACCTCTAATTTTTTACTAATACTGCTAGTATTGTGATTTTGGCTTCTCAAAATTAAATGAACATGATTGAAAGATATTGAAAATGCATTTTCTGCCAGTAGAACACAAAGCAATCAAGTGCTCCCTAAAATCACTGCCTAATAACCATGTCTACATGTGCCAATCACAGCTGTTCCCTGCACCACTCAGCGAGAACTTTCCTGAGTGCACTTAACCGCACTGATATACTACAGACCATCAAAACAAAAATCAGCTGT
Source organism: Haplochromis burtoni (assembly GCF_018398535.1). Lineage (NCBI taxonomy): Eukaryota > Metazoa > Chordata > Actinopteri > Cichliformes > Cichlidae > Haplochromis > Haplochromis burtoni. The sequence goes on from NW_024582468.1 coordinate 584,838, forward strand.
CTGTCACTGGGGAAGGCAAAGAGCTTGTCTCTTGAAGCAGATCATCATCAGTTCTTCAGAGAGACTTCAAATTTAGGGAAGTGATGTTCACCAAGAACAACTCATATGCAAAGAATGCTGTAGAGCTGTGTGCACTGTAAACCATCACAACAAACTTATTCAGCTATCTGAAAATACATCACAACTTGCAATATGATGATTGCATGAAAGCAAAGAAGAACAATACAGTGGTTGCTAACATAAATTGTATAACTGAGAATGAGCCTGTAAAGCGGGTGAGTGTATTCATCCAGCTCACAAAGACACACTGAAATCACCACAGGAATCACATTCAATTTGGCTAAATATATTTGTTCAAATAACATACTGGACAAAAGATGTGCTATGCCCTCGCGGATATTTTTTTCCACTGTGGCAAAACCTGTGCTTTATGCAAAAAGCAGGGAAAGTAGAGAGGGATCTCACAGCTGTTGGGACTCTGCAATAAAATGTTGATGTCACCAAAATCAATTATGTATCAGTGACAAATGATTGTGATCTCAGTAATTGTGATAGCCCTTTTGGGCATATTCATGCACCTCTAACCCCTGTGTATTATTTTTAAAATTCAGTCAGTATTTTTATTTCAGGAATATTATTTAGTTTGTCATTTAACATCTGTTTTCAGTGAAGTATTAATTTTATATATTGAAATTGCCGCCAAAAACAGCAACAATAAATAGCAATTACTGCATCTCTGGAAAATAAATATAATTTTATGTAACTTCTACTAAATGTTTTTCTTAAAAAAAGACTACATAAACAATTGTTGATAACACTGATGATGATAAGTATTGTATCAAAGCTGTAAAACACCACTATCTTGATGCCACTATTAGTTCAATCAGTTTGTATTTGCATTTAAAGTCTTTCAATTCTCTTAGTCTCTTAACAAAGCAGAAGAACAGAGAGAGATACCAGCCTAGCTGAGCTTTTGAATTCATATCACTGCATACAGTGAGAGAAGACCATCATTTGCATGGCAGTACTGTCCATAGATTTTTGCTGAAGGGCTGTGAAAAGTGGCTACATCTAGTAACAGAGTCGTTTAGTTGGCAACAGTGATGGGATCTGAAGCGTGATGATGGATTCTGTGGGGGAGAGGGATGTTAGGTGTACAAGCTGGCACAGTCTGCATTGAAAAAAAAAGATTGAATTCTAAAAGTGAAAAATGAATATCTACCTAACAAATGAAAACTGGAATAGTTGACAATTGTGCTACAAGCCTATTTTGTCTAGGCTAACATGTAGACAAAATTTAAGTAATCAAAGAACCTGATAATTCCAGAAGGTTCACAAACCTTTTCTTGTAACTGTGTGACAAGGTAAGACATTAAAACAAAAACAAACAGCAGAAAGGCAGGTTTCTGTGAAAGGCATGACCTAAGGATGTGAATGAATTGGACAAGATTCAGCAGCTTCTTTTAAAACATCTCTCAACATCTCAGGTCCAAATGGGCTATATTAGGTAGGGTCGTAAATGTGCATTGCACTGTAACTTGTCAACCCAAAGCAAGACTAATCAGGTTGGTTGGATAACTACAGTGCTGTTATAACCTTTGTGCAACAAAAAGCTTATGCTATATGTATAATATTAGGACCATGTTTGTTGTCTTTCATAAATTCATTGATCAAGCTTCTGTGAGTTGACCATGCAACTCCTTGTGCTACTAAAAATGCATCTGGGCTTGAGCATGGAGTAAGTGAAAAAACTTAAGAGAGAAACAGAGATACAGAGAGGGAGGGGAATTGAAATGGGGAGGTGGATAAAAGGCAATGGAGTCATCTCTGCCATGTTTAATTTATCACAAAAATGACTGCCAGAATCTTGCTCAAGCTCTGGCTTTCACGTAACTGACATTACACATGATATGAATTCACGAGCCCAGCTGGGCTAGTATCCACTGTTGTTTTTATTCTGCTGGAGATCGCATGGTGGTCATATTCCCAGTTTCACTACTGCATTATTTAAGGGGAACCCATTTCTCTCCCCAACCTATCAACCCCATCTTCTGTCATTTATTCTCCACATTCCGAAGGAGCTGAGCTCATGCAGTCAAAGAGCCAAAATAAATATTCTCTACAGGGAATATAGAAAGCTGCAAAATCAAATATGTGGAAATATTGACCGTGTTTTGGCTGCTTGGACAAAGCCCTAACTGTAAGATAGCTATTCTTTTTTTATGGGATCCTGGGATTTTGAAAACTTTTAGATATAATATTTCCTGCAGATCTTTGATTGGAACAGAGTCCTTTTTGTTGGCTAAAAAAGCCAAAAAAAAATAAAAACCAATAAAAAAACCACTATATTATAAACTGGTTGCTGGAACATTATATATCTATTCAATTCAAGCATGGTTGTGTAGAGCTCTTCCTTACTACAGTTACTACAGTAGAGTACAAAGACCACTAATTGTCTCAGCAAAGATTTCAATTTATTGTTTGGGATTTTATTTTTAAACACACAAAACATGAACAGATTTCCCTGATATTTATTATGTGTAGTTGTGCATTTACTCATTTAGTTTATGCTCTGCCCTATTTCAGTCATCTGCTAGTTGTGTTTATGGTGCTCCAAATGCAACAGGAAAGTTGCAGAATGCTCTCTGCTGGACAGACTGGACAGATTACAAATGTGGCTACAGAGGGATTGCTTTACAGTTAATGTCAGATGATAATATTTGCTTGGCTATATATTGGTTGAGGTCTACTTAAGTGTCTAGCCGGCTTATGTGAGCTTATATATTTTTATAATCATTATTTATTAAACAGTATTGTTACTTATGTTATCCAGTGACCAGAGAGGTTTAGGAATAAAGAACTGTGGACAAAAACACCAATAGCCACAGAGATCCCGAGAAGAACAAATGAATCCCTATTAATTTTAATCTAGAGTGACACCCCAAATTTTTCTGGAATATTTGCCATATGTTTTCTTTATACTGTTTTAACATATTAAGGTTTATAAATTAGACAGCATGAAAAGCATTTTTGTATATTTTTATTTACATTTTGTATGGCTTCTCAGTTTTTGTGGTGTAATAGTAAAAAGAGAGGACAGACTAAAAAATAGATTTGTAAAAGTCAGCCAAACCACTATTTATCCATTAACCCAGATAAACCCAGTACTGACAGGTACTGATAGGTGTTGAATCCTCAAGCATAGCTTATACAGCTTGTGTTTTCCCATAAACCCACTGCATTATGCCCATATGTATGTTCTATGTGCTCACAGGTGGGAGGAATAACATGGTGCCAAATATTGCTATTTCACTTCCCTCCTGCAGGTTTGCCCTCAGCCTTGTATCCACAACCTTTTCACTTACTCTTCGATAAAAGCGCGTATTGCTTCCTTGTGTTTTGAAATAATACTGAAAAGGAGGCCTTGGAGATAACTGCCCATCCACAATGCACCATTGAATGTCTCACTGTTTAACTCAAGGGCACTGGCACAAATGTTAGATTCATAGCGTACACCATTCACTTCAATGCCAAACACTCTCTCTTAACCTCTCTTTCTCTTTCTCTCCCTTGTAGCTCACAGTTTATACCTATGGGTAGCACTGTTGTTTCCTCTAAAGTGCTTGTGTTTTTGTAAATGCCCAGACCCTTCATCGTTTTCTTGTTGTCCACACCTCCCTTGCAATTCCTTTCGGTGTAATTTAGTTTCAGTTGTTTATAGCTGTGACAAATGTTTTGGTTCTGCTATCATTTCTCAACTCACCTGACTGAAGGAGGAAGGAGCCAGGACTGCAGAGGTAATGTAAGAGAGCAGGGCATGTAAGATGAAAAAAGCAGAGGGAGAGAGAAACACAGACGCGAGCTTTACAGTGCAGAATATCTGAGTATCTCATGTTATCAGTAACTGCCACATCAGTTTGTCAGTAACACCGAGCGCCTATCTCTGCTCTCCATGATAAATTAATTTCAAGCATAATCAGAAGCAAATACATATTTAATGACTGGGTAGTAAAGTACTGGTATAGTGTGTGTTTACAGAATGTCTGTTTAGTATGTGTACATTTTTTGTACATGCAGAAGTCATCATGATTTTAACCATCACATCAGCAGTTTTTGAAAGGCACCCCAGTCTAAAAAGGACCCTCACCATAGTCTATCATATTATGAAGGACATAACTGATTGATGTGAAACATACTGGAAACGTATCCAAAAAAAAAGGAAATTGTAGGAATTCCATAGAGATAAACCTGCGGATCACAACCAATTAAGGCTCCTTTGTTCCTCACAAAAGGTATCTTGCCCCCATTATATTAAATGGTTGTGCTTTAGACCAGTATGTTTGTCTTTTTTTGTTGGTGGTGGTGTGTGGGGGAGGTTGCGTAATGCACAGCTGAACCACAGTTATGCACTTGCGTAGACAAAAATCAAAGTTTGCGAGATGAAAGAGTTCTTAAATGCCATGCTTTTTCCAAACTGATGGCATTCAAGATGAACTATGTTTAAATGTTCTGGATCTTGTTTTTTGTTTTGTCTTTGTCCCTTCTCTTTTATGAACACAGTACTTTTTGAAAAGTTGGTTGACTGTTGCGAGACAGGCTGGTTCATCCACATTTCTCATGTCTAGTATTGCCTTTTTGAATTCATATGCATCCTCAAGGGCCATTTGGTGCTTTTATGAGTGTCACAGAAACAGGATGGGGTTTAAGAGTCCCTCTGAGCATATGAAGCTGACATAATACCTCTCTGAAGTCATGTGTGACTGTATGTTTTAAAACCAACAAAGCTCTGTCATTGATAAAATAAAACGCAAAGCTGGATGACAACTGCCTTTGTGCCTTTATGCTTTTCATTCCTGGAGACAAAAGAGAAGATTATCAAACACTCTTTGACAATTGCTAATCTAAAATGTATGAAACCGAAAATTATAGTGAACTGTGCAAACAGACTGTCTCATCGGTCAAAAAAAACAAACAATGAATAGCAACTACAACTCAAAATCGCAGCTTATTGCTATGATAACCTATAATTGGTAACTTCTGTTCCCAAAATAGTAAGAGATAATTATTTCTTAAGCAAAGTAAGCTTTTAAACAACTCTCTGTTTCCCAAAGCAATAATAACAACATTAGTGTAGTAGCGAGACTTAAGTTGTTTGTAAAAATTTAACATCAGTTGTTTGTAAAAATTTAACATCAAACAAACTAAATGAAAACAAAATAAATGAAGCTTCTGATTAATTTGATGGCTCTGGATCCTCAAATAGATGCCTGTGTTTTTGATGGAGAACCCAGAGCTCCTGGAGAACATCTCTCTACAGAAAAAAGCCCTTTCTTGGTTCAAACTTGCCCCTAACATTAGTCACTTGAGACTGTTCCTATACATTTGTTCTTTCCATTTTTTTTATTCATTTTTTGAACATATTGTGTTCCATCCATCCATATGTTCAAGACAGATCCACTGCTGCTATCTTATCTTGAATATCGATTTCAATGTGTTGAAGTGCAGTTGGTCTGCAGTTCATCTTTGGACATGCATTGGGTCAGAAGGTTTTATTGGTTCAGACAGGAGGCACGCAAACTGTTATTCAATTCAATTTTATTTATATAGTGCCAAATCACAACAGCAGTTGCCTCAAGCCACTTTAGATTGTAAGGTAAAGACCCTACAATAATACAGAGAAACCCTAAGCGGAGGATGTAGAGGAGATATTTAAAACCACACTGTGCCTCATTACATCTGCTTTTTATTTAACTGTTTATCTTGGCTTACTGTTTTGTTTTTATTTATTTATAGCAATGAAAAGCAGGTTTATCCACAGCTTCAGTAATTATAAGTTCAGAGTTCACCAAACCTTCTATGACGTTGATGTCTCTCTCTCTCCTCTTAGACTCTTACAGCTGTGCTAGCTGTGAGATAAGCAACATAATTGATGTTGGCAGTTATCTAGGGCAGAACATTTTGGGTGTATGTTTTTGGATAATATTACAGTAACAGCATTACCGTTTTAAAAAATAACAAAAAAATAAATAAAGACACAAAACCAGTTTCATTCACAAGCATGATTTGAACCATGTAACCGATAGGTTGAGGTAATTAGTCAAAAAAAGTGATGAATTACATATTACTTGCTAGTTTTCTTAAAAGTAACACTCTACGTTACTTAATTACTCACTGGAAAATGTAATTTTGTTACACAACTGGTTACATTCCTCTTGCATCACTCTGTAACTCTGTAAAATGACCTGAAATGTAATGCCACATAATTACTTTTTAACAATATAAGCCTAATAATTTAAAAGCAAAAATAAAATAATAAAAAAGAACCAGTATAAACCTGAGACGACAGGCACACACACTGATATTTCCCTATCCTAAAAAGGACATGCATAAGATCTTGTTTATGAACACAAAACCAACAACACAAAGCAGTTGAAAATCAGTCCATGGAGACTTCAAAGCGATGTAAGAAGAAATAAATACAGATGAAGCTAGCAATACCATACCATAGCAATCCTGTCCTTGCAATACAAATAAAGGTAATGTCCATCTCCAGTTCGCACCACCATTTTCCTCTTCCATGCAGACATACTGAAATCAGCATATTGTAGCAAAAAGCTCAAGAAGAAAAATGCATTGTTTATCTTTTTTTTTATTCTATCTGCCTGACGTGCAGATAGCATAGTATTATCTGCACGTCAGGCAGATAATCTGATGTTATTACTTTTGTAATCTTTGTAACACAAGTAATGACATATTGTAACTGTAATATGATTACTGAGTTTAGTACAGTAATGTGTTGCATTAATATACTACAATACAGAGAAATGTAATGCGAATACAGTATACCTGGAATGGATTATATCCAACAGTGAGCACACACATTATCAGCACTACTCAAGCAAACTTCAGACCAAGTAAGGGGACTCCTCATAGCCTTTTTGTTATGAAAAAAAACTAGCTTTCTTTGCAGTCATTGCAAGATTCATGCTCTGTGCGTTTAAGTTACCACAATGTGCTGTTGAGATGACTGTGACTCTTTATTAAATGTGGCTTAAAAGGGTTACCTTGAAGATCCATGTGACCATCACTAACGTAAAGGTATTTAGGAAATTCATTGATTATTCATAACTGAATAACTAAACATAAAACAGGATAATGCATAACTGCATTTGCTCTTGTGTTTCATAGATATAAAGCAGATGGCATGCAAACATGAGCTGCTAGGTAAAAATGTAAATCTATATCAACCGGTGAGGAACCCAGTGAAAGGAAAAATGGAAGTAAATGGTAATAGTTTAATCAGAATAGTCACACATGTAAAAGGGGAAGCATCAGCCAAACGATATATGACTATACAGGGAGTGCAGAATTATTAGGCAAATGAGTATTTTGTCCACATCATCCTCTTCATGCATGTTGTCTTACTCCAAGCTGTATAGGCTCGAAAGCCTACTACCAATTAAGCATATTAGGTGATGTGCATCTCTGTAATGAGAAGGGGTGTGGTCTAATGACATCAACACCCTATATCAGGTGTGCATAATTATTAGGCAACGTCCTTTCCTTTGGCAAAATGGGTCAAAAGAAGGACTTGACAGGCTCAGAAAAGTCAAAAATAGTGAGATATCTTGCAGAGGGATGCAGCAGTCTCAAAATTGCAAAGCTTCTGAAGCGTGATCATCGAACAATCAAGCGTTTCATTCAAAATAGTCAACAGGGTCGCAAGAAGCGTGTGGAAAAACCAAGGCGCAAAATAACTGCCCATGAACTGAGAAAAGTCAAGCGTGCAGCTGCCAAGATGCCACTTGCCACCAGTTTGGCCATATTTCAGAGCTGCAACATCACTGGAGTGCCCAAAAGCACAAGGTGTGCAATACTCAGAGACATGGCCAAGGTAAGAAAGGCTGAAAGACGACCACCACTGAACAAGACACACAAGCTGAAACGTCAAGACTGGGCCAAGAAATATCTCAAGACTGGTTTTTCTAAGGTTTTATGGACTGATGAAATGAGAGTGAGTCTTGATGGGCCAGATGGATGGGCCCGTGGCTGGATTGGTAAAGGGCAGAGAGCTCCAGTCCGACTCAGACGCCAGCAAGGTGGAGGTGGAGTACTGGTTTGGGCTGGTATCATCAAAGATGAGCTTGTGGGGCCTTTTCGGGTTGAGGATGGAGTCAAGCTCAACTCCCAGTCCTACTGCCAGTTTCTGGAAGACACCTTCTTCAAGCAGTGGTACAGGAAGAAGTCTGCATCCTTCAAGAAAAACATGATTTTCATGCAGGACAATGCTCCATCACACGCGTCCAAGTACTCCACAGCGTGGCTGGCAAGAAAGGGTATAAAAGAAGAAAAACTAATGACATGGCCTCCTTGTTCACCTGATCTGAACCCCATTGAGAACCTGTGGTCCATCATCAAATGTGAGATTTACAAGGAGGGAAAACAGTACACCTCTCTGAACAGTGTCTGGGAGGCTGTGGTTGCTGCTGCACGCAATGTTGATGGTGAACAGATCAAAACACTGACAGAATCCATGGATGGCAGGCTTTTGAGTGTCCTTGCAAAGAAAGGTGGCTATATTGGTCGCTGATTTGTTTTTGTTTTGTTTTTGAATGTCAGAAATGTATATTTGTGAATGTGGAGATGTTATATTGGTTTCACTGGTAAAAATAAATAATTGAAATGGGTATATATTTGTTTTTTGTTAAGTTGCCTAATAATTATGCACAGTAATAGTCACCTGCACACACAGATATCCCCCTAAAATAGCTAAAACTAAAAACAAACTAAAAACTACTTCCAAAAACATTCAGCTTTGATATTAATGAGTTTTTTGGGTTCATTGAGAACATGGTTGTTGTTCAATAATAAAATTATTCCTCAAAAATACAACTTGCCTAATAATTCTGCACTCACTGTATACGGATCTTGAAATTAGTCCTACTCTTACCATGGACTCTAAAATCATTTAGACTAGCACTGTCTTAGAAGAATAGAATAGAATAGAATAGAATAGAATAGAATAGAATAGGCCTTTATTGTCATTGTACATGTACAATGAAATTATGGAATAAACACAAAATAATGGTCAGCTGTTCATGACTTCCATGGCAGACACTGTCCGTTCTTGCTCCTTTTTATCCTCATCTGTTCTGAGGTAAAATGGCACTCTTTATGCTCTTTATCCACTTCTCTTTCAACCATCAGCATTCAAAGTAGCACTTGTGTTGGTGTTGTTCTGTGAACAAGAGTCTTGCTCTTATTTTCTTGATAATAATTGTTGTCACAACATACCATGGACAAATAGCATTACAGTAACATAGTCTTTGTAGTGAATTCAAAGCCACATGACCTCCTGCGGTCATATTGAATATGTTATATTTATAATTAATTTAAATGTGAAGCTTGTGCTGTTTGATTATTATTTAAATTGAAAGTCATTAAGAATTTTGAAACAAAATATGAGTTCTTTACATTGGTGAATGACTTGAACCACTTAAATGTTCATTCATACATGAAGGGTGTGTGTTTTCCTCTGCGCCGTCAATGTGGTTGCAAGGTTATGCATGTGTAACTTTGATGAGGTTCCCCTTCAGCCAAGGACTCCCCTTTGTCATTAAGACAGATAACGTCTATTCTGTGCATCGATGTGGTTACATTCGTTTAAAAGCTACTTTTGTTTCAGCTCACAGACAGCAGAATCAATAAATCGTGTTACCAGTTTCTGCTTCATTTCACCTTAGCCGGTTTAGACCAACTTAGCCCCAAAGCTGAAGACAAAACAGAACATATAGTATAAAGCCACAGTGCCTTTATATAGCATTTAGCATAAAGCATCTCAGATTAAATAATTATTATTAATTTAAGACCAAGTCACAGCATTTCCCTGAAGACACCAAGAACATCTTATTGTATGCCTTCACCTATAAAACCCCACATTCCTCCCCAAAGTATTAAAAAATAACCTTATTATCCTACAATTCCTTAGAATAATGGATGCTGTTGTTTCCTGATATTTTCCACAGTATAGCTTGGTGATGGACACACATCATCCTGCGGCACTCACTTCCACATTTAAACTGTTTTGCATCATCTGAGTGGGATAAAGGTCCAACAGAGGTTTGCTTAAATACAGATTTTTCAATAACCTATTGGAAAACATAAAAAAAATATGTCACCACATTTATTGTGTTGTCCACATTAAATGTGGTGATTCAGGTATTTTGTAAAGTGGCTGCATATTCAATAACGCCTCTTTGTGTTTGCGTATATTACTTTTTGACAACTTTGTTGTCAAAAGTCACATTCGAAATAGATGTGGAACCCTCCGTCTTAGAAGGTGAGATATCTACAGTGTTTCTGCTGAATGACTCTTGGAATTGTCAGCCTGTCATGGTCTTCAGCCTGTGCATACACATGTACTGACAACAGCCATATTCAAAGCACTGAATTGTAGAAGCATTCGAAATTGAAATGTCAGGTTGAAACCGACATGCCGCGAATTAGAATGAGGGAAATGGAAAAGATGAGCTATTGTGCAGTAGCATCTTCTCTTGATATTTTTTCTGTGCATAGTGTTTACTGACTGTAGCCAATACTTAGAGACCACAGTGGATAAAAACTGCATTTTTCAACAGAAAACAGTCGAGCTTGTCTTCTGTGAAGTACTATAATGAGAGTCCAGCAATGGCCACATTCTCCCACTTGTTATCTTGAGATTTGCTAATGTCTAGGTATACTTCTCTTTTCCTGTGTATGTGTGTGTTGTATACCTGTAATCCAAAACAAGGCCTGATAAAATGAAGAGATAAAACCCAATTACCAAGTAAGCAGTCCTGAGTCATCTCCCATTTGTTCCAACCATTGTCTTCTCTACTACTCTTTATCTCGATTTGTATGGTTTACTCAAAGACCAGACCAGCTGATTGTAATCTTAGGTGAAAAGAAACGAGATAAAAAAGAAATTCTGAAAAAACAGAAGTGCGAATGAGCTAATCGATGCCAAGCAGCTTGCACACAGGGAATCTCTTTTTCTTTAGTGTAATCTTCCAGCGTGATTGTGAAGTTTGTGTGCGCCAAGCTTCTGAGGGGACCAATTAAGGAACGACGGGGCAGGAGTCTGAACTGGTGGCTCTCCTAATAGCCTACAGGCTGGAGTGGTCCTGATCCATAGTCAGTCGATAACACGAGCCTCCCTAGTCTCAACCAATGAATGCCAACAATCAGATTCAATACAGCAAAGAAAAATAAAAGCCAGAATGTGAATGTGACAAAACGTCCTTTTTTCCCCCTTTCGGCACCACAAGATGTAAGATGTTTTGCACAGTAAACCCAGGTCATGGCTGAAAATAAATTGAGCCGAAAAGATATTTGAACCCCCAAGCAAGTGTGAGACAAACCACAGAATGATTTTGACCTTTAGAAAAGATCCTACAATCTAAGATCTTTTTAAGCTTTAAGCTCATCATCTGAGTGCAAGTGTATGTGTATTCTTTTAGGTTGGATTTGGTCTGTTTCTTCACTGCCAGCTGTTTGTTGTATCCCGTACATAGTGGAGTGATATGCTCCTGACATTCAGCTCTCTCTGCTGACCTACAAGGTATATGATAACCTACAGGAACAGTGAGTTTGTTTTCAAGGCTAATGGAGAGCACTCCCAAGACAGAACAGAAGTGGGTGATGTTATAGCCCATCTCAAAGGGATTTTGTTCACTCTTTGCAATTTCACCTAGATGGTATACAGCCCATAATCTAATGTGACTGCTTTAATCTAATCGATAACCATAGCTATCGTTTACCACATTATAGTAACAAAGTATACTTTGAATTACTGCACTAAGTGGGTTACTTTGTGTTGAGCTGCATGATATGTGCAGACTTGGGTAACCCAATTGCATTGTGATAAATATAATGCATTTAATAATACATTTAAACTCCTTGGACGATCGGGGCAAGCATTTTGCCTGTATACTGGTATAGAGATATCTGAAAAGTTCTCACTACAAATGAAATCATAACCAATATACTGGTACGTCTGGTATATGGCCCAGCACTCAATATAATGTAATATAGTATATTATAGACACACACAGAGAGATATTACTTGGTTGGGCTGCCCAGGTACAGCCACCTATATATACAGCAACTCATCTGTGCAACCATCTGTGATTGATTTGTTAGTGGACAATCCCTTTGCTTTATTGTTTTTCTTGGAAAGTTGACCAGCTAGCTCCAACCATCTTGGTCTTATGTATTCCCTGTTGGCTGACTCAGTAACTGTTGTGGTTTAATTCAGTTGCTTCTTCAAAAAGATCTTGTTCCAAGGTTGGGCATAATCCAAATCAGCTCTTGGACTGCATAATATAATATAATATAATATAATATAATATAATATAATATAATATAATATAATATAATATACACTTAGAAGTGTAAGTTTCATTATGCTGGTGAAAAACCTGCTTTGACATCCTGTCATTTCATATTATTTCCACTCTTCTCTTTTCAACCTGACAGATAAAGGCATTTTTGCATGTCCATTGTTCTTTCTATTGTGTTGTTTCATTAATGCCACCCATTAACTACTTCTGGGAAATATCTGAAAGTGGGATGGACAGAAATGCATATTTTACAAGACAGCCTTGTTGTTGGCGTTAAAGCTGTGCAAGTACTGTAATGCCCAGGAATCCTTCTCTTTGTGCTTAATATGCTTTATTCTAATTCTTCATTGAAGTGAGATAAATTGCTAAATGCTGTGAGTAATTGAATATTTTTTGTACTCATCCTCACATCTATATTTGCTATAACCTAATACTGCATGTCCATTGCCATATAAAATTAACATTAATCTAAAATGAATATATTTACATAGGAATAAGGTATTGATTGTAATTTGTGGTTCTTCTAGTGAAGGAAGTTAAGAGACGGGTGGAGGTTGCAGGCCTAATCTGGCTATAGGTGCCACTGATTTCAAAAGCATTTGCACCTCATTCCTTCAATTCAAAGGTGAAGTCAGTTTTGCTTGAGAAGATAGCTAAGCAAAATAAGAGTGAAGTGATATTAGTGATATTAAGAGCTGTTCAATTTTCATAACAAATAGTAAGGAAAAGTGTTTCACTGCTTTATTAACTCTTTAAGCATACAGCACACTGGACCATCCTTTATGGCAGATATTTCTGTCCTGCAGTTCATAGTGACACACTATCATACTGTTCATGAAAGCAAATGATGACAAATGAACATAACTGTTAAGTGGTGCAGATAATGTAAATACTAATATTAAGTTTTGAGTTTCATGGGTTAACTTGATATTATGCACTCAGCCTTCAATAATAACCAAGGTAAACCCACAGGTGAACAATGAACATGTCACGGTCCTGGGTTGGTGACCCAGTGCTTTGAGTTTCTTGTGTCTCTGAGTTTTTGTATTATGATCTTAGTTCTCTTTGTTGCCCCAGTTTATTCTATAGTCTAGCGTCTTAGTTTGGCTTTCTTGTATTCTGTTTAGTTTTCTGAGTATTTAGTAGCTGCCCTCTGTGTCTCTTTGTTGTTGTTTGTTTCTGTGTTTCTTAGTTTCTCTGTCTCCCCTAGTCAAGTCTGCATCTGTGCTACTTCCTGTTTTACTTTGAAGGTCTGTGTCTCATGTGAGTGTATCCTACTTTGCTTCCTTGTCTCGTCAGTTCTGATTTCCCCCAGCTGTGCTCTTCTTCTGTGTCTCATTCCCCTCGTTTTTTCTCCAGTGTATTTAAGCCATGTATTTCTCTGTGTCAGGCTACGTCCACATGTACCCGGGTATTTTTGAAAACGCAGATTTTTCTATGCGTTTGCGCCTTTTGTCCACACGTAAACTGCGTTTTCGGTCAGTGAAAATTGAGATTTTTAAAAGCTCCTGCCAGGGTGGATATTTTTGAAAACTCAGTTTTTGCATTTACGTGTGGACGAAAAAACAGAGAAAACGCAGCGTCAAAAGTGTGCGCATTTTTTGACGTCACACTGTGTGCCAGGTTATTGTTTCGGTCAAATGAATTTCTACAATGGCGGACTTGCACAAAATACCATTACTGTTTATTTTACTCTCTGCAATGCTTACATATACACGCACAGTTACTGCCCCTCCACACATAGGACTCAGTTCTACTTCTATGCGCCATCTTTGTTTACTCTTTCCCACCCAGGCTGACCTCTGATTGGCCAACATTTTTACATGGATAGGAATATAGCGCCACCTGCTGCTTTGGCATGTTCCTAGCAGCGTTTTCCTTCGTTTTTTACTTTTACGTGTGGACGGGATTTTTAAAAAAAACGAAAACGGAAAATCTCCATCACAGAAACCTTAAAAAAGGCACGAATTACAGTGGCTCAGCTCTTTGCCAGGAAGCAAATATAAGAGTGAACAGTGGGAGCAAGTAGTCTCAGTGTGGCAAAGATTTCATTTCACAAGCTAATACATTAATTGTGTCTTTTAAAAAAAAACTAGCTGTGGTTAAAAAGTTATTATTTTCACAGTTTAGAGAACATTGTAGTTTCACCACAGCAGACCCAAGTCAACAACATCCCCTGTCACATTATTAGGTCTACTTTTAATCTCGAATGTGTGGAAACGTTAATGTTTCAATGGTGATCACTCAGCGTTATGGAGTTGTGGATTAATTTGAGGATTTTTGATAATAAAGTTATTCAAGTTACTCGATGAGTCAAGTAACAGTCTTTACCTGGAAAAAGTGATGTTAATATTTAAGCTGTTAGGATTTAGCAATTGCCAAATACTAACTATATTAAAATGGGACATCTAAGTAAGTTGCTATTGAAAGACTCATTCTTTTTTTTCTTTTTTGTAGTCTGTCCTGTCAGGCAGCTTTTGCAATTAGAATTACGATCTGAATACACTGTTGTGCCAAACACATTTTGCTTTTCCAAGGTCAGCTCTATAAATTCTCTATAGGCTCCTCTTGTTCAGGGTTTATCTGTTTATTTCTTCATTTCTGTTTGTGTTATTTAAAGTTATTACATTATATGTGTTAAACAGTATAACAATGTATAAGGCAGGACAGGTGGGAGAGAGAAAAGGGGGGGAGGGGGGGGCATGTAATAAAAGGACAGAGTACAAATAGAAATGCATAATGTATCGCCAACTACTCCACCTGTAAGAAAAACATACAAAACCTGGAACACAAAAATTTGAATCTAGCACCACACTAGAGCAGGGCGATATGGCCAAAAATATTTATCACGATATATATTTGAAAATTTGCGATAACGATATAATTGACGATATAATTGATGC